>NC_046199.1:1678387-1981417 GCF_011004875.1 Balearica regulorum gibbericeps
ATGGAGCCTGAGCTGCTGGACCTCCCCCTCGGGGTCAAGATCCCTGTGGTGCCCGGCTCCAAGCCTGTCTTCAGCAGGGCAAAGCTGGGGGAAAAGGTAAAGGAAGTAGAGAAGGGTAGACAAGCTCTCTTCTTGGACGGGGTCCCCGTCGTGCAGAGAAGGCCTTGTGGCCACCCGCTCTACAGCGGGAGCTGCAGCCCTTCCGTCGCACCGGGACTGGGGAGTCGAGGGAAACTCCTGGCTCCATGGTGCCCAGAGAAAGGAGGACTTGCCCATAGCGGTGCTCCAGGCTGCTCAGAGCTGGATGGAGAAGAGTGTTGGTGTCAGGTCTTCCAACCACCTTTGCCTTTCCACAAGGACCGCTTGGCACCTCAGGGAGCGCAATCCCATTTGGCAAGCAGAGTGAATTGCCAGAGGGCGAGACGTGGCTGTAGGCGACATTTCAGCTTAGCTCCTTAGAGGTGCAGCACTGGGCACAACCCTCGCACCCCTGCCGTAAACAGCTCCTTGTGTTCCCACAGCAGCAGTCGATAGGCACCAGAGAGAGGATGTGGGCACAGGGTTGGTTTCTTCTCTGCTGGAGAGTCTCTGAAGTAGAGAGGTCTTTCCTCTGGCTGGGACGTAAGCCAGGAATTAGCCTGTAGCGGGGAGGTTCGAAAAGGCCATCCTGCGTGCGTGAGGAGCTTGGAAGCGCGTTGGTCCCTGCTGCTCTCTCCTGCCCCGTTCATACTCTGGACCATCTCTCTTACAGCTTCACCGGCCCTCAGGCTATTTTGACCTGGGAGATCCCTACTGTCGCCTAATGAGCGCAGAGTACAACAGCCTCCATGACCCGCATCTGCAGGCGTACTACAAACGCAAAGACAACCTCCAGAGGCTGAAGAAAGGGGGTTACGTCACCAGCGATGGCAAAGTAGGTTTGGGCGTCGCTGGGCTGGGGAAAACGGTTCCCTCCTCACAGGGTTCCCCGAGCACAGAGGCAGCGTACGCGGAGCAGCAGCTCCCCTCCCGCTGGGTTCGGGCTCTTTTGGCGAAGGCAGTCTGCGTAGCTGGCTTGACAGTGCTCGGGTGATCTCTCCCCTCGTCTCTCCACAGGTGGTTTGCACCCTGAAGGAGTTCAATGAGTACAGGCAGTATCTGACCAGGCTCAAGCTGGAGGCAGAGAAAATGGCCAGGCAAGAAAAGGTAGGCAAAGCGGAGTGCTGGCGGACACCTGTCAGCGGCACGGTGCCGAGAGCTGGGGCTTGACTTGCTGCATCTCAGGGAGGCGGTCAGTGCGGAGGAGGAGAGGGCTGTGCTGGTGGGCCGGGCACTGTGGCAGCGAAAGTACTAGCCCGCTCGGAGCTGAGCTAGCGCAGGGTGCTGGCGTGGGCACAGGCAGGAAGGTCGCGTGCAAGCAGGCAGAATCCTGCGGGAAGCCCTTCTCTTCTGCCCTCGTCATGCGGCTGAAGCAGAGCGCTGGCCTGGGCCCGCGTGAAGCCTCAGCACGCAGGGGTGTGAGCGCTTGTCCAGGCAACAGCGAGCCACAACCTGGTGTCACCTTTCAGGAAAGGCTTCGGCCACACGTGGCCAAACCAAAGGATGCCCCCAAACTGCTGGGAGAGAGAGCGACGCTGCGTGCCCGGGACAGCGGCCGCTGCAGCCTCGCAAACCATCTTGCCCACCTCCACCCAAGAGCAGAAGGAGCTCCCTGAAGTCGGGGTGTTGCAGCAGAGCGGGAAAGCAGCTGTGGACGAGAGCCAAACCTCCTCCCAACCTGAGCTGGGACAGGAAGGTGCCAAGCTGCCCAGGAGGGTTAGCAGTGATGCTGACTCAAGAGGAAGCCATACGTCGCGGCAGGCAGCATGTTCACAGCTGCGTCTGAACAACAACGTGCCGCAGATGCCCAGCAGCTTGAAGAGGTGGTTGAGACTGTGGTGCACCAAGTGTTGGAGGTGGTGAAGGGTCCTCGGGATGAGTCGATCTCCATCTTAAGGAGAGTTGCCCTGGAGATCCGAGGAAGACTGCGTGGCAGCGCCAGAAGAGCAGAGCCTTCGGAGACTTCTCCCCGGAATCGCTGGCAGGAAATAGTAGTGGTGGGCAAAGAGCTTGTAGCGACCGTGCTGGAGGGCGTGGGGAAGCGTTTGGCATCCAGCAGGTCCAAAGCATCTGAGCCAGGGCTGGCAACCAGGTGGAAGGAGCAGCCTGTTGCCAGAGGAGCCACCCGAGCAGGCAAATGCAAGGAAGAGAAACCAGGGCAAGCTGAAAGAGCAGCTTCCCACAGAGCACCTGCACAGGCCTGCCTTGACGACCTCCCCAGAAGAATTGTTGACAGTATTTGCTCCACCTTGGACTGCTTTGTAGCTTCTCTATTTGAACGAGAATTTAGCTGCAAATATTCCAAAATCATGGAGCTTCTCGAGGGAATTTGCTCCAACGGAGGGCCGCAGCCATTCCAGAGGCCTTTCTCAAGGCAGGGCATGGAAGCAGGAGAAGCACTCCCCAGAGCATCTGAAGGGCAGAGCCTGGAAGCGAGCAAGGCAGCAAAGCGTCCCGCCTTACAACCACTGCCAAATACAAGCGCCGCTGCTGTCTCGCGACCGAGTCGCACGACTGCCAGGAAGAGCGTCCCAAACGCCGTCTCCAGAAATCAGCAGCGCCCTGCAGAACAGCCTGCCTATGCCAGAACCACGGTCCCTGAGGTTCTTGGAACGGCGGAGAAGAAGTTAGAGAGGGAAACAAAGCCAAAGCCAACAGCCTTAGCCCGGACTTTGGCTATAAGGACCACGGCAAGTCGGATCATTGACTCCGTACTAGAGCGGATCTGTCAACCGGGGCCTGCGCTGACCCCTGAGCTGAACTGGGGAAGGCGCGTTGCAAAACCGCCCACGCCACGCGACGGAAAGGGGAGCTATCCCGCTGAGGACGCCCTCCCCTCCACGGGCCCACAGCTTTCCAGACAGCCCGTCCCTCCGGCGGGGCCGAAGCCCCCTGCCCAGACAGGAGCTCGGCGCAGATCAGCGCACGCGAAGCCCTTCCCTGAGGCGAGCCCCAGCTGCCCGTGTCAGAAAGGAGGGCGTTAGCTGGGAGGCTTGTGGACGCTGTCCTGAGGAGGTGTGCGGCAAGAGAGGCGCAGAGCCCCTGGGCAGCTGCAGCAGGCAGCAACCACAGACTTTGCAGCCTTGTGCTGGCAATAAAGAGTTTACTCCCAAGTGCTGGCTTGTGCTTAGCTTCATTCGAGCCCGGCCATACTGTGCCTCCTCAAGGCACCTCTGCTTTTACACGTCCCCTCGATCCTCCACGGGCCTTTGGGGCAACCTGAGGGGTTCCCCTTTGCTTTTTCTTGCTTCCAAAGGCCCCGCATTTCTCTTTGCGTGCATCCTAGGACCCTCCTTGTGCCTTGTTGTGTGGCTCAGGGCCCCTCGGGTGCCTTTCAGTGCCCAGCCCCAGCCTTTTCCGTGCCTTTGGGTACCTGCCTCGGCCCTCCATGTGCCTTTCTGTGCCACCCAGAGCCCTCCCTCTGCCTTTCTTTATGCCCTGGGAAACGCCTTTTATCCTCTTTATCCCTCAAGACCGGCTGGAGAGGTCGGAGCTGCGTAAGAGGAGGAGAAAGGGTGAGAAAGTCAGTGGAGTAGCATGGAGCACAGCAGCAGCCAGGACTGTGTCACTAAGCTGGTCTGCCACAGCACAATGCTGGGTGAAAATGAGAAAAAAGAAGGAGAATGGGGTAGAAAGTCAGTCGAAACTGGAACACAGGCAGTCCCATCTGAATAGGAGGAAAAACTTCTTCCCTTAGAGGGTGACCAAGCACTGGAACAGGTTTCCCAGAGAGGTTGTGGAGTCTCCTCCTCTGGAGAGAATCAAAACCCGCCTGCACGCAAACCTGTGCAACACGCTTTAAGTGATCCTTTACGTGACCCTTCCAACCCCTACCAGTCTGTGAATCTGTGAATAAGAGTGTTAGACAAATTGATTTGCTCCCATTTTCTTCCGTGTTGTGCATGGCTACCAGAAAGAAGGGAGTGGAAGTACACCCTAGCTAAAACCACTTCTACTGACAGCAATCAATGTGTCTCTCACCTGGGAGCCCAAAAAGGACCTCGTCGTGCACTCTGGATTCCTTACATACAATTTTAAGTCTACTCAGGTGTTCATGTTTAAAATTTACATAACCTGTTGGCTTTGGCCATGATCTCTCTTGTTTACTTGTATCGTTTACTTCTGAGTATTTGTTTACGTGACCCCACCGTGCAAGCACCCCCAATGCGTATTTATTAGCTGAGTTATGGACAATTTTGTGGCAACTTTGCCACTTTCAGCCAGCTTGGTCTGGGTCCTTCTGACAGCAGCCCCCTTGTACAGGTGAGGTTGCTGTTAGTCAAGTTCTCTGGCACTTGTCTTCAAAGCCACCTTTCCATTGGAGCTTCTTCTTACGTAGCGTTCCCACATATCAGACATCCTTTAGTGACTTGTCAACCCAGTTGCTTGGGTGAAGCCAGTGGCACCCCTGATTGAGAGACTTGATTTTCTAGGTCAGATGCTCCTCCATGTGTGCAGTGGGGAAGTTCTCTGACCAAAGCTATCAATCGGCATCGTCCTGGGGAGAAAACCACCACGCGACAGAACGGGGAGCTATCCCGCTGAGGACGCCCTCCCCTCCACGGGCCCACAGCTTTCCAGACAGCCCGTCTCTCCGGTGGGGCAGAAACCCCCTGCCCAGGACAGGAGCACAGCGCAGATCAGCGCACATAGATGTTGAGAGCGCTGGGCCGAAAATCCAATTCAGTGCAAGTCCCCG
Organism: Balearica regulorum gibbericeps; assembly: GCF_011004875.1. NCBI lineage: Eukaryota > Metazoa > Chordata > Aves > Gruiformes > Gruidae > Balearica > Balearica regulorum. The sequence goes on from NC_046199.1 coordinate 1,683,165, forward strand.
ACTTGAGGCAGCTTTTCCCGGGACAGGGGAGAGGTCTGAAAAGGAAAAGGGGGTAAACCCGAGCCAGAGCCGAGCGCCTTTGGTGTGGCAGTTCCTCGTGTTTCTTTCCGCTTGGCAAGCATGCCTGCTTTGCTTGACCGAACCACGCAAGAGTTGCGGTGGGAAGGCGTCTGTGGAGATGAGCTCTCAAAGCCGGGTCAGTAAGAGCGGGGGGCCCACAGGCCTGTCCAAAGGGGCCTCCAGGCAGGGCCCCCACACGGGCCGCTGGACAGCAGCTGGGCGGCGGCCAGCAACGCAGTGATGTGACAATGCGGCCACACGACGATGCAACAATGCGCAACTGCTCTATATAGCTGCTCGCTGCGAGACCGGCTGACGTGACCGCAGCTGGGTGCCTCTCGAGCAAGAGGAGTCAGCACAGGGTCGCAGCTCCTGAGGAGCTCTTGGAAGGAGCCGTGGAGCACTGGCTCACTGCTGGCGTCGGAAAGGCGGACGCACTGCTGAGTGCACTGGGAAAGAGGAGAGAGGTGAGCAGCGGGCCGATGGAGAGGGCTCAGCCGGGGAGCCTGGGACATGGCGGGGGGCCTGCTCTGGGGCCCGGGCACATGCCCTTTCTTGCAGCTGCCGTGCAGGAGCTTCTTGAGCCAGCGCCTGAGTGTCTCTTGTCTTCCTAGGTCGGGCACAGAAGACAGCAGTGGGAGAAGGAGCTACTGGGCTGATGGAGCCTGAGCTGCTGGACCTCCCCCTCGGGGTCAAGATCCCTGTGGTGCCCGGCTCCAAGCCTGTCTTCAGCAGGGCAAAGCTGGGGGAAAAGGTAAAGGAAGTAGAGAAGGGTAGACAAGCTCTCTTCTTGGACGGGGTCCCCGTCGTGCAGAGAAGGCCTTGTGGCCACCCGCTCTACAGCGGGAGCTGCAGCCCTTCCGTCGCACCGGACTGGGGAGTCGAGGGAAACTCCTGGCTCCATGGTGCCCAGAGAAAGGAGGACTTGCCCGTAGCGGTGCTCCAGGCTGCTCAGAGCTGGATGGAGAAGAGTGTTGGTGTCAGGTCTTCCAACCACCTTTGCCTTTCCACAAGGACCGCTTGGCACCTCAGGGGAGCGCAATCCCATTTGGCAAGCAGAGTGAATTGCCAGAGGGCGAGACGTGGCTGTAGGCGACATTTCAGCTTAGCTCCTTAGAGGTGCAGCACTGGGCACAACCCTCGCACCCCTGCCGTAAACAGCTCCTTGTGTTCCCACAGCAGCAGTCGATAGGCACCAGAGAGAGGATGTGGGCACAGGGTTGGTTTCTTCTCCGCTGGAGAGTCTCTGAAGTAGAGAGGTCTTTCCTCTGGCTGGGACGTAAGCCAGGAATTAGCCTGTAGCGGGGAGGTTTGAAAAGGCCATCCTGCGTGCGTGAGGAGCTTGGAAGCGCGTTGGTCCCTGCTGCTCTCTCCTGCCCCGTTCATACTCTGGACCATCTCTCTTACAGCTTCACCGGCCCTCAGGCTATTTTGACCTGGGAGATCCCTACTGTCGCCTAATGAGCGCAGAGTACAACAGCCTCCATGACCCGCATCTGCAGGCGTACTACAAACGCAAAGACAACCTCCAGAGGCTGAAGAAAGGGGGTTACGTCACCAGCGATGGCAAAGTAGGTTTGGGCGTCGCTGGGCTGGGGAAAACGGTTCCCTCCTCACAGGGTTCCCCGAGCACAGAGGCAGCGTACGCGGAGCAGCAGCTCCCCTCCCGCTGGGTTTGGGCTCTTTTGGCGAAGGCAGTCTGCGTAGCTGGCTTGACAGTGCTCGGGTGATCTCTCCCCTCGTCTCTCCACAGGTGGTTTGCACCCTGAAGGAGTTCAATGAGTACAGGCAGTATCTGACCAGGCTCAAGCTGGAGGCAGAGAAAATGGCCAGGCAAGAAAAGGTAGGCAAAGCGGAGTGCTGGCGGACACCTGTCAGCGGCACGGTGCCGAGAGCTGGGGCTTGACTTGCTGCATCTCAGGGAGGCGGTCAGTGCGGAGGAGGAGAGGGCTGTGCTGGTGGGCCGGGCACTGTGGCAGCGAAAGTACTAGCCCGCTCGGAGCTGAGCTAGCGCAGGGTGCTGGCGTGGGCACAGGCAGGAAGGTCGCGTGCAAGCAGGCAGAATCCTGAGGGAAGCCCTTCTCTTCTGCCCTCGTCATGCGGCTGAAGCAGAGCGCTGGCCTGGGCCCGCGTGAAGCCTCAGCACGCAGGGGTGTGAGCGCTTGTCCAGGCAACAGCGAGCCACAACCTGGTGTCACCTTTCAGGAAAGGCTTCGGCCACACGTGGCCAAACCAAAGGATGCCCCCAAACTGCTGGGAGAGAGCGACGCTGCGTGCCCGGGACAGCGGCCGCTGCAGCCTCGCAAACCATCTTGCCCACCTCCACCCAAGAGCAGAAGGAGCTCCCTGAAGTCGGGGTGTTGCAGCAGAGCGAAAGCAGCTGTGGACGAGAGCCAAACCTCCTCCCAACCTGAGCTGGGACAGGAAGGTGCCAAGCTGCCCAGGAGGGTTAGCAGTGACGCTGACTCCAAGAGGAAGCCATACGTCGCGGCAGGCAGCATGTTCACAGCTGCGTCTGAACAACAACGTGCCGCAGATGCCCAGCAGCTTGAAGAGGTGGTTGAGACTGTGGTGCACCAAGTGTTGGAGGTGGTGAAGGGTCCTCGGGATGAGTCGATCTCCATCTTAAGGAGAGTTGCCCTGGAGATCCGAGGAAGACTGCGTGGCAGCGCCAGAAGAGCAGAGCCTTCGGAGACTTCTCCCCGGAATCGCTGGCAGGAAATAGTAGTGGTGGGCAAAGAGCTTGTAGCGACCGTGCTGGAGGGCGTGGGGAAGCGTTTGGCATCCAGCAGGTCCAAAGCATCTGAGCCAGCGCTGGCAACCAGGTGGAAGGAGCAGCCTGTTGCCAGAGGAGCCACCCGAGCAGGCAAATGCAAGGAAGAGAAACCAGGGCAAGCTGAAAGAGCAGCTTCCCACAGAGCACCTGCACAGGCCTGCCTTGACGACCTCCCCAGAAGAATTGTTGACAGTATTTGCTCCACCTTGGACTGCTTTGTAGCTTCTCTATTTGAACGAGAATTTAGCTGCAAATATTCCAAAATCATGGAGCTTCTCGAGGGAATTTGCTCCAACGGAGGGCCGCAGCCATTCCAGAGGCCTTTCTCAAGGCAGGCCATGGAAGCAGGAGAAGCACTCCCCAGAGCATCTGAAGGGCAGAGCCTGGAAGCGAGCAAGGCAGCAAAGCGTCCCGCCTTACAACCACTGCCAAATACAAGCGCCGCTGCTGTCTCGCGACCGAGTCGCACGACTGCCAGGAAGAGCGTCCCAAACGCCGTCTCCAGAAATCAGCAGCGCCCTGCAGAACAGCCTGCCTATGCCAGAACCACGGTCCCTGAGGTTCTTGGAACGGCGGAGAAGAAGTTAGAGAGGGAAACAAAGCCAAAGCCAACAGCCTTAGCCCGGACTTTGGCTATAAGGACCACGGCAAGTCGGATCATTGACTCCGTACTAGAGCGGATCTGTCAACCGGGGCCTGCGCTGACCCCTGAGCTGAACTGGGGAAGGCGCGTTGCAAAACCGCCCACGCCACGCGACGGAAAGGGGAGCTATCCCGCTGAGGACGCCCTCCCCTCCACGGGCCCACAGCTTTCCAGACAGCCCGTCCCTCCGGCGGGGCCGAAGCCCCCTGCCCAGACAGGAGCTCGGCGCAGATCAGCGCACGCGAAGCCCTTCCCTGAGGCGAGCCCCAGCTGCCCGTGTCAGAAACGAGGGCGTTAGCTGGGAGGCTTGTGGACGCTGTCCTGAGGAGGTGTGCGGCAAGAGAGGCGCAGAGCCCCTGGGCAGCTGCAGCAGGCAGCAACCACAGACTTTGCAGCCTTGTGCTGGCAATAAAGAGTTTACTCCCAAGTGCTGGCTTGTGCTTAGCTTCATTCGAGCCCGGCCATACTGTGCCTCCTCAAGGCACCTCTGCTTTTACACGTCCCCTCGATCCTCCACGGGCCTTTGGGGCAACGGAGGGGTTCCCCTTTGCTTTTTCTTGCTTCCAAAGGCCCCGCATTTCTCTTTGCGTGCATCCTAGGACCCTCCTTGTGCCTTGTTGTGTGGCTCAGGGCCCCTCGGGTGCCTTTCAGTGCCCAGCCCCAGCCTTTTCCGTGCCTTTGGGTACCTGCCTCGGCCCTCCATGTGCCTTTCTGTGCCACCCAGAGCCCTCCCTCTGCCTTTCTTTATGCCCTGGGAAACGCCTTTTATCCTCTTTATCCCTCAAGACCGGCTGGAGAGGTCGGAGCTGCGTAAGAGGAGGAGAAAGGGTGAGAAAGTCAGTGGAGTAGCATGGAGCACAGCAGCAGCCAGGACTGTGTCACTAAGCTGGTCTGCCACAGCACAATGCTGGGTGAAAATGAGAAAAAAGAAGGAGAATGGGGTAGAAAGTCAGTCGAAACTGGAACACAGGCAGTCCCATCTGAATAGGAGGAAAAACTTCTTCCCTTAGAGGGTGACCAAGCACTGGAACAGGTTTCCCAGAGAGGTTGTGGAGTCTCCTCCTCTGGAGAGAATCAAAACCCGCCTGCACGCAAACCTGTGCAACACGCTTTAAGTGATCCTTTACATGACCCTTCCAACCCCTACCAGTCTGTGAATCTGTGAATAAGAGTGTTAGACAAATTGATTTGCTCCCATTTTCTTCCGTGTTGTGCATGGCTACCAGAAAGAAGGGAGTGGAAGTACACCCTAGCTAAAACCACTTCTACTGACAGCAATCAATGTGTCTCTCACCTGGGAGCCCAAAAAGGACCTCGTCGTGCACTCTGGATTCCTTACATACAATTTTAAGTCTACTCAGGTGTTCATGTTTAAAATTTACATAACCTGTTGGCTTTGGCCATGATCTCTCTTGTTTACTTGTATCGTTTACTTCTGAGTATTTGTTTACGTGACCCCACCGTGCAAGCACCCCCAATGCGTATTTATTAGCTGAGTTATGGACAATTTTGTGGCAACTTTGCCACTTTCAGCCAGCTTGGTCTGGGTCCTTCTGACAGCAGCCCCCTTGTACAGGTGAGGTTGCTGTTAGTCAAGTTCTCTGGCACTTGTCTTCAAAGCCACCTTTCCATTGGAGCTTCTTCTTACGTAGCGTTCCCACATATCAGACATCCTTTAGTGACTTGTCAACCCAGTTGCTTGGGTGAAGCCAGTGGCACCCCTGATTGAGAGACTTGATTTTCTAGGTCAGATGCTCCTCCATGTGTGCAGTGGGGAAGTTCTCTGACCAAAGCTATCAATCGGCATCGTCCTGGGGAGAAAACCACCACGCGACAGAACGGGGAGCTATCCCGCTGAGGACGCCCTCCCCTCCACGGGCCCACAGCTTTCCAGACAGCCCGTCTCTCCGGTGGGGCAGAAACCCCCTGCCCAGACAGGAGCACAGCGCAGATCAGCGCACATAGATGTTGAGAGCGCTGGGCCGAAAATCCAATTCAGTGCAAGTCCCCGACTTGAGGCAGCTTTTCCCGGGACAGGGGAGAGGTCTGAAAAGGAAAAGGGGGTAAACCCGAGCCAGAGCCGAGCGCCTTTGGTGTGGCAGTTCCTCGTGTTTCTTTCCGCTTGGCAAGCATGCCTGCTTTGCTTGACCGAACCACGCAAGAGTTGCGGTGGGAAGGCGTCTGTGGAGATGAGCTCTCAAAGCCGGGTCAGTAAGAGCGGGGGGCCCACAGGCCTGTCCAAAGGGGCCTCCAGGCAGGGCCCCCACACGGGCCGCTGGACAGCAGCTGGGCGGCGGCCAGCAACGCAGTGATGTGACAATGCGGCCACACGACGATGCAACAATGCGCAACTGCTCTATATAGCTGCTCGCTGCGAGACCGGCTGACGTGACCGCAGCTGGGTGCCTCTCGAGCAAGAGGAGTCAGCACAGGGTCGCAGCTCCTGAGGAGCTCTTGGAAGGAGCCGTGGAGCACTGGCTCACTGCTGGCGTCGGAAAGGCGGACGCACTGCTGAGTGCACTGGGAAAGAGGAGAGAGGTGAGCAGCGGGCCGATGGAGAGGGCTCAGCCGGGGAGCCTGGGACATGGCGGGGGGCCTGCTCTGGGGCCCGGGCACATGCCCTTTCTTGCAGCTGCCATGCAGGAGCTTCTTGAGCCAGCGCCTGAGTGTCTCTTGTCTTCCTAGGTCGGGCACAGAAGACAGCAGTGGGAGAAGGAGCTACTGGGCTGATGGAGCCTGAGCTGCTGGACCTCCCCCTCGGGGTCAAGATCCCTGTGGTGCCCGGCTCCAAGCCTGTCTTCAGCAGGGCAAAGCTGGGGGAAAAGGTAAAGGAAGTAGAGAAGGGTAGACAAGCTCTCTTCTTGGACGGGGTCCCCGTCGTGCAGAGAAGGCCTTGTGGCCACCCGCTCTACAGCGGGAGCTGCAGCCCTTCCGTCGCACCGGACTGGGGAGTCGAGGGAAACTCCTGGCTCCATGGTGCCCAGAGAAAGGAGGACTTGCCCATAGCGGTGCTCCAGGCTGCTCAGAGCTGGATGGAGAAGAGTGTTGGTGTCAGGTCTTCCAACCACCTTTGCCTTTCCACAAGGACCGCTTGGCACCTCAGGGGAGCGCAATCCCATTTGGCAAGCAGAGTGAATTGCCAGAGGGCGAGACGTGGCTGTAGGCGACATTTCAGCTTAGCTCCTTAGAGGTGCAGCACTGGGCACAACCCTCGCACCCCTGCCGTAAACAGCTCCTTGTGTTCCCACAGCAGCAGTCGATAGGCACCAGAGAGAGGATGTGGGCACAGGGTTGGTTTCTTCTCCGCTGGAGAGTCTCTGAAGTAGAGAGGTCTTTCCTCTGGCTGGGACGTAAGCCAGGAATTAGCCTGTAGCGGGGAGGTTCGAAAAGGCCATCCTGCGTGCGTGAGGAGCTTGGAAGCGCGTTGGTCCCTGCTGCTCTCTCCTGCCCCGTTCATACTCTGGACCATCTCTCTTACAGCTTCACCGGCCCTCAGGCTATTTTGACCTGGGAGATCCCTACTGTCGCCTAATGAGCGCAGAGTACAACAGCCTCCATGACCCGCATCTGCAGGCGTACTACAAACGCAAAGACAACCTCCAGAGGCTGAAGAAAGGGGGTTACGTCACCAGCGATGGCAAAGTAGGTTTGGGCGTCGCTGGGCTGGGGAAAACGGTTCCCTCCTCACAGGGTTCCCCGAGCACAGAGGCAGCGTACGCGGAGCAGCAGCTCCCCTCCCGCTGGGTTCGGGCTCTTTTGGCGAAGGCAGTCTGCGTAGCTGGCTTGACAGTGCTCGGGTGATCTCTCCCCTCGTCTCTCCACAGGTGGTTTGCACCCTGAAGGAGTTCAATGAGTACAGGCAGTATCTGACCAGGCTCAAGCTGGAGGCAGAGAAAATGGCCAGGCAAGAAAAGGTAGGCAAAGCGGAGTGCTGGCGGACACCTGTCAGCGGCACGGTGCCGAGAGCTGGGGCTTGACTTGCTGCATCTCAGGGAGGCGGTCAGTGCGGAGGAGGAGAGGGCTGTGCTGGTGGGCCGGGCACTGTGGCAGCGAAAGTACTAGCCCGCTCGGAGCTGAGCTAGCGCAGGGTGCTGGCGTGGGCACAGGCAGGAAGGTCGCGTGCAAGCAGGCAGAATCCTGAGGGAAGCCCTTCTCTTCTGCCCTCGTCATGCGGCTGAAGCAGAGCGCTGGCCTGGGCCCGCGTGAAGCCTCAGCACGCAGGGGTGTGAGCGCTTGTCCAGGCAACAGCGAGCCACAACCTGGTGTCACCTTTCAGGAAAGGCTTCGGCCACACGTGGCCAAACCAAAGGATGCCCCCAAACTGCTGGGAGAGAGCGACGCTGCGTGCCCGGGACAGCGGCCGCTGCAGCCTCGCAAACCATCTTGCCCACCTCCACCCAAGAGCAGAAGGAGCTCCCTGAAGTCGGGGTGTTGCAGCAGAGCGAAAGCAGCTGTGGACGAGAGCCAAACCTCCTCCCAACCTGAGCTGGGACAGGAAGGTGCCAAGCTGCCCAGGAGGGTTAGCAGTGATGCTGACTCCAAGAGGAAGCCATACGTCGCGGCAGGCAGCATGTTCACAGCTGCGTCTGAACAACAACGTGCCGCAGATGCCCAGCAGCTTGAAGAGGTGGTTGAGACTGTGGTGCACCAAGTGTTGGAGGTGGTGAAGGGTCCTCGGGATGAGTCGATCTCCATCTTAAGGAGAGTTGCCCTGGAGATCCGAGGAAGACTGCGTGGCAGCGCCAGAAGAGCAGAGCCTTCGGAGACTTCTCCCCGGAATCGCTGGCAGGAAATAGTAGTGGTGGGCAAAGAGCTTGTAGCGACCGTGCTGGAGGGCGTGGGGAAGCGTTTGGCATCCAGCAGGTCCAAAGCATCTGAGCCAGCGCTGGCAACCAGGTGGAAGGAGCAGCCTGTTGCCAGAGGAGCCACCCGAGCAGGCAAATGCAAGGAAGAGAAACCAGGGCAAGCTGAAAGAGCAGCTTCCCACAGAGCACCTGCACAGGCCTGCCTTGACGACCTCCCCAGAAGAATTGTTGACAGTATTTGCTCCACCTTGGACTGCTTTGTAGCTTCTCTATTTGAACGAGAATTTAGCTGCAAATATTCCAAAATCATGGAGCTTCTCGAGGGAATTTGCTCCAACGGAGGGCCGCAGCCATTCCAGAGGCCTTTCTCAAGGCAGGGCATGGAAGCAGGAGAAGCACTCCCCAGAGCATCTGAAGGGCAGAGCCTGGAAGCGAGCAAGGCAGCAAAGCGTCCCGCCTTACAACCACTGCCAAATACAAGCGCCGCTGCTGTCTCGCGACCGAGTCGCACGACTGCCAGGAAGAGCGTCCCAAACGCCGTCTCCAGAAATCAGCAGCGCCCTGCAGAACAGCCTGCCTATGCCAGAACCACGGTCCCTGAGGTTCTTGGAACGGCGGAGAAGAAGTTAGAGAGGGAAACAAAGCCAAAGCCAACAGCCTTAGCCCGGACTTTGGCTATAAGGACCACGGCAAGTCGGATCATTGACTCCGTACTAGAGCGGATCTGTCAACCGGGGCCTGCGCTGACCCCTGAGCTGAACTGGGGAAGGCGCGTTGCAAAACCGCCCACGCCACGCGACGGAAAGGGGAGCTATCCCGCTGAGGACGCCCTCCCCTCCACGGGCCCACAGCTTTCCAGACAGCCCGTCCCTCCGGCGGGGCCGAAGCCCCCTGCCCAGACAGGAGCTCGGCGCAGATCAGCGCACGCGAAGCCCTTCCCTGAGGCGAGCCCCAGCTGCCCGTGTCAGAAAGGAGGGCGTTAGCTGGGAGGCTTGTGGACGCTGTCCTGAGGAGGTGTGCGGCAAGAGAGGCGCAGAGCCCCTGGGCAGCTGCAGCAGGCAGCAACCACAGACTTTGCAGCCTTGTGCTGGCAATAAAGAGTTTACTCCCAAGTGCTGGCTTGTGCTTAGCTTCATTCGAGCCCGGCCATACTGTGCCTCCTCAAGGCACCTCTGCTTTTACACGTCCCCTCGATCCTCCACGGGCCTTTGGGGCAACGGAGGGGTTCCCCTTTGCTTTTTCTTGCTTCCAAAGGCCCCGCATTTCTCTTTGCGTGCATCCTAGGACCCTCCTTGTGCCTTGTTGTGTGGCTCAGGGCCCCTCGGGTGCCTTTCAGTGCCCAGCCCCAGCCTTTTCCGTGCCTTTGGGTACCTGCCTCGGCCCTCCATGTGCCTTTCTGTGCCACCCAGAGCCCTCCCTCTGCCTTTCTTTATGCCCTGGGAAACGCCTTTTATCCTCTTTATCCCTCAAGACCGGCTGGAGAGGTCGGAGCTGCGTAAGAGGAGGAGAAAGGGTGAGAAAGTCAGTGGAGTAGCATGGAGCACAGCAGCAGCCAGGACTGTGTCACTAAGCTGGTCTGCCACAGCACAATGCTGGGTGAAAATGAGAAAAAAGAAGGAGAATGGGGTAGAAAGTCAGTCGAAACTGGAACACAGGCAGTCCCATCTGAATAGGAGGAAAAACTTCTTCCCTTAGAGGGTGACCAAGCACTGGAACAGGTTTCCCAGAGAGGTTGTGGAGTCTCCTCCTCTGGAGAGAATCAAAACCCGCCTGCACGCAAACCTGTGCAACACGCTTTAAGTGATCCTTTACGTGACCCTTCCAACCCCTACCAGTCTGTGAATCTGTGAATAAGAGTGTTAGACAAATTGATTTGCTCCCATTTTCTTCCGTGTTGTGCATGGCTACCAGAAAGAAGGGAGTGGAAGTACACCCTAGCTAAAACCACTTCTACTGACAGCAATCAATGTGTCTCTCACCTGGGAGCCCAAAAAGGACCTCGTCGTGCACTCTGGATTCCTTACATACAATTTTAAGTCTACTCAGGTGTTCATGTTTAAAATTTACATAACCTCTTGGCTTTGGCCATGATCTCTCTTGTTTACTTGTATCGTTTACTTCTGAGTATTTGTTTACGTGACCCCACCGTGCAAGCACCCCCAATGCGTATTTATTAGCTGAGTTATGGACAATTTTGTGGCAACTTTGCCACTTTCAGCCAGCTTGGTCTGGGTCCTTCTGACAGCAGCCCCCTTGTACAGGTGAGGTTGCTGTTAGTCAAGTTCTCTGGCACTTGTCTTCAAAGCCACCTTTCCATTGGAGCTTCTTCTTACGTAGCGTTCCCACATATCAGACATCCTTTAGTGACTTGTCAACCCAGTTGCTTGGGTGAAGCCAGTGGCACCCCTGATTGAGAGACTTGATTTTCTAGGTCAGATGCTCCTCCATGTGTGCAGTGGGGAAGTTCTCTGACCAAAGCTATCAATCGGCATCGTCCTGGGGAGAAAACCACCACGCGACAGAACGGGGAGCTATCCCGCTGAGGACGCCCTCCCCTCCACGGGCCCACAGCTTTCCAGACAGCCCGTCTCTCCGGTGGGGCAGAAACCCCCTGCCCAGACAGGAGCACAGCGCAGATCAGCGCACATAGATGTTGAGAGCGCTGGGCCGAAAATCCAATTCAGTGCAAGTCCCCGACTTGAGGCAGCTTTTCCCGGGACAGGGGAGAGGTCTGAAAAGGAAAAGGGGGTAAACCCGAGCCAGAGCCGAGCGCCTTTGGTGTGGCAGTTCCTCGTGTTTCTTTCCGCTTGGCAAGCATGCCTGCTTTGCTTGACCGAACCACGCAAGAGTTGCGGTGGGAAGGCGTCTGTGGAGATGAGCTCTCAAAGCCGGGTCAGTAAGAGCGGGGGGCCCACAGGCCTGTCCAAAGGGGCCTCCAGGCAGGGCCCCCACACGGGCCGCTGGACAGCAGCTGGGCGGCGGCCAGCAACGCAGTGATGTGACAATGCGGCCACACGACGATGCAACAATGCGCAACTGCTCTATATAGCTGCTCGCTGCGAGACCGGCTGACGTGACCGCAGCTGGGTGCCTCTCGAGCAAGAGGAGTCAGCACAGGGTCGCAGCTCCTGAGGAGCTCTTGGAAGGAGCCGTGGAGCACTGGCTCACTGCTGGCGTCGGAAAGGCGGACGCACTGCTGAGTGCACTGGGAAAGAGGAGAGAGGTGAGCAGCGGGCCGATGGAGAGGGCTCAGCCGGGGAGCCTGGGACATGGCGGGGGGCCTGCTCTGGGGCCCGGGCACATGCCCTTTCTTGCAGCTGCCGTGCAGGAGCTTCTTGAGCCAGCGCCTGAGTGTCTCTTGTCTTCCTAGGTCGGGCACAGAAGACAGCAGTGGGAGAAGGAGCTACTGGGCTGATGGAGCCTGAGCTGCTGGACCTCCCCCTCGGGGTCAAGATCCCTGTGGTGCCCGGCTCCAAGCCTGTCTTCAGCAGGGCAAAGCTGGGGGAAAAGGTAAAGGAAGTAGAGAAGGGTAGACAAGCTCTCTTCTTGGACGGGGTCCCCGTCGTGCAGAGAAGGCCTTGTGGCCACCCGCTCTACAGCGGGAGCTGCAGCCCTTCCGTCGCACCGGACTGGGGAGTCGAGGGAAACTCCTGGCTCCATGGTGCCCAGAGAAAGGAGGACTTGCCCGTAGCGGTGCTCCAGGCTGCTCAGAGCTGGATGGAGAAGAGTGTTGGTGTCAGGTCTTCCAACCACCTTTGCCTTTCCACAAGGACCGCTTGGCACCTCAGGGGAGCGCAATCCCATTTGGCAAGCAGAGTGAATTGCCAGAGGGCGAGACGTGGCTGTAGGCGACATTTCAGCTTAGCTCCTTAGAGGTGCAGCACTGGGCACAACCCTCGCACCCCTGCCGTAAACAGCTCCTTGTGTTCCCACAGCAGCAGTCGATAGGCACCAGAGAGAGGATGTGGGCACAGGGTTGGTTTCTTCTCCGCTGGAGAGTCTCTGAAGTAGAGAGGTCTTTCCTCTGGCTGGGACGTAAGCCAGGAATTAGCCTGTAGCGGGGAGGTTTGAAAAGGCCATCCTGCGTGCGTGAGGAGCTTGGAAGCGCGTTGGTCCCTGCTGCTCTCTCCTGCCCCGTTCATACTCTGGACCATCTCTCTTACAGCTTCACCGGCCCTCAGGCTATTTTGACCTGGGAGATCCCTACTGTCGCCTAATGAGCGCAGAGTACAACAGCCTCCATGACCCGCATCTGCAGGCGTACTACAAACGCAAAGACAACCTCCAGAGGCTGAAGAAAGGGGGTTACGTCACCAGCGATGGCAAAGTAGGTTTGGGCGTCGCTGGGCTGGGGAAAACGGTTCCCTCCTCACAGGGTTCCCCGAGCACAGAGGCAGCGTACGCGGAGCAGCAGCTCCCCTCCCGCTGGGTTTGGGCTCTTTTGGCGAAGGCAGTCTGCGTAGCTGGCTTGACAGTGCTCGGGTGATCTCTCCCCTCGTCTCTCCACAGGTGGTTTGCACCCTGAAGGAGTTCAATGAGTACAGGCAGTATCTGACCAGGCTCAAGCTGGAGGCAGAGAAAATGGCCAGGCAAGAAAAGGTAGGCAAAGCGGAGTGCTGGCGGACACCTGTCAGCGGCACGGTGCCGAGAGCTGGGGCTTGACTTGCTGCATCTCAGGGAGGCGGTCAGTGCGGAGGAGGAGAGGGCTGTGCTGGTGGGCCGGGCACTGTGGCAGCGAAAGTACTAGCCCGCTCGGAGCTGAGCTAGCGCAGGGTGCTGGCGTGGGCACAGGCAGGAAGGTCGCGTGCAAGCAGGCAGAATCCTGAGGGAAGCCCTTCTCTTCTGCCCTCGTCATGCGGCTGAAGCAGAGCGCTGGCCTGGGCCCGCGTGAAGCCTCAGCACGCAGGGGTGTGAGCGCTTGTCCAGGCAACAGCGAGCCACAACCTGGTGTCACCTTTCAGGAAAGGCTTCGGCCACACGTGGCCAAACCAAAGGATGCCCCCAAACTGCTGGGAGAGAGCGACGCTGCGTGCCCGGGACAGCGGCCGCTGCAGCCTCGCAAACCATCTTGCCCACCTCCACCCAAGAGCAGAAGGAGCTCCCTGAAGTCGGGGTGTTGCAGCAGAGCGAAAGCAGCTGTGGACGAGAGCCAAACCTCCTCCCAACCTGAGCTGGGACAGGAAGGTGCCAAGCTGCCCAGGAGGGTTAGCAGTGACGCTGACTCCAAGAGGAAGCCATACGTCGCGGCAGGCAGCATGTTCACAGCTGCGTCTGAACAACAACGTGCCGCAGATGCCCAGCAGCTTGAAGAGGTGGTTGAGACTGTGGTGCACCAAGTGTTGGAGGTGGTGAAGGGTCCTCGGGATGAGTCGATCTCCATCTTAAGGAGAGTTGCCCTGGAGATCCGAGGAAGACTGCGTGGCAGCGCCAGAAGAGCAGAGCCTTCGGAGACTTCTCCCCGGAATCGCTGGCAGGAAATAGTAGTGGTGGGCAAAGAGCTTGTAGCGACCGTGCTGGAGGGCGTGGGGAAGCGTTTGGCATCCAGCAGGTCCAAAGCATCTGAGCCAGCGCTGGCAACCAGGTGGAAGGAGCAGCCTGTTGCCAGAGGAGCCACCCGAGCAGGCAAATGCAAGGAAGAGAAACCAGGGCAAGCTGAAAGAGCAGCTTCCCACAGAGCACCTGCACAGGCCTGCCTTGACGACCTCCCCAGAAGAATTGTTGACAGTATTTGCTCCACCTTGGACTGCTTTGTAGCTTCTCTATTTGAACGAGAATTTAGCTGCAAATATTCCAAAATCATGGAGCTTCTCGAGGGAATTTGCTCCAACGGAGGGCCGCAGCCATTCCAGAGGCCTTTCTCAAGGCAGGCCATGGAAGCAGGAGAAGCACTCCCCAGAGCATCTGAAGGGCAGAGCCTGGAAGCGAGCAAGGCAGCAAAGCGTCCCGCCTTACAACCACTGCCAAATACAAGCGCCGCTGCTGTCTCGCGACCGAGTCGCACGACTGCCAGGAAGAGCGTCCCAAACGCCGTCTCCAGAAATCAGCAGCGCCCTGCAGAACAGCCTGCCTATGCCAGAACCACGGTCCCTGAGGTTCTTGGAACGGCGGAGAAGAAGTTAGAGAGGGAAACAAAGCCAAAGCCAACAGCCTTAGCCCGGACTTTGGCTATAAGGACCACGGCAAGTCGGATCATTGACTCCGTACTAGAGCGGATCTGTCAACCGGGGCCTGCGCTGACCCCTGAGCTGAACTGGGGAAGGCGCGTTGCAAAACCGCCCACGCCACGCGACGGAAAGGGGAGCTATCCCGCTGAGGACGCCCTCCCCTCCACGGGCCCACAGCTTTCCAGACAGCCCGTCCCTCCGGCGGGGCCGAAGCCCCCTGCCCAGACAGGAGCTCGGCGCAGATCAGCGCACGCGAAGCCCTTCCCTGAGGCGAGCCCCAGCTGCCCGTGTCAGAAACGAGGGCGTTAGCTGGGAGGCTTGTGGACGCTGTCCTGAGGAGGTGTGCGGCAAGAGAGGCGCAGAGCCCCTGGGCAGCTGCAGCAGGCAGCAACCACAGACTTTGCAGCCTTGTGCTGGCAATAAAGAGTTTACTCCCAAGTGCTGGCTTGTGCTTAGCTTCATTCGAGCCCGGCCATACTGTGCCTCCTCAAGGCACCTCTGCTTTTACACGTCCCCTCGATCCTCCACGGGCCTTTGGGGCAACGGAGGGGTTCCCCTTTGCTTTTTCTTGCTTCCAAAGGCCCCGCATTTCTCTTTGCGTGCATCCTAGGACCCTCCTTGTGCCTTGTTGTGTGGCTCAGGGCCCCTCGGGTGCCTTTCAGTGCCCAGCCCCAGCCTTTTCCGTGCCTTTGGGTACCTGCCTCGGCCCTCCATGTGCCTTTCTGTGCCACCCAGAGCCCTCCCTCTGCCTTTCTTTATGCCCTGGGAAACGCCTTTTATCCTCTTTATCCCTCAAGACCGGCTGGAGAGGTCGGAGCTGCGTAAGAGGAGGAGAAAGGGTGAGAAAGTCAGTGGAGTAGCATGGAGCACAGCAGCAGCCAGGACTGTGTCACTAAGCTGGTCTGCCACAGCACAATGCTGGGTGAAAATGAGAAAAAAGAAGGAGAATGGGGTAGAAAGTCAGTCGAAACTGGAACACAGGCAGTCCCATCTGAATAGGAGGAAAAACTTCTTCCCTTAGAGGGTGACCAAGCACTGGAACAGGTTTCCCAGAGAGGTTGTGGAGTCTCCTCCTCTGGAGAGAATCAAAACCCGCCTGCACGCAAACCTGTGCAACACGCTTTAAGTGATCCTTTACGTGACCCTTCCAACCCCTACCAGTCTGTGAATCTGTGAATAAGAGTGTTAGACAAATTGATTTGCTCCCATTTTCTTCCGTGTTGTGCATGGCTACCAGAAAGAAGGGAGTGGAAGTACACCCTAGCTAAAACCACTTCTACTGACAGCAATCAATGTGTCTCTCACCTGGGAGCCCAAAAAGGACCTCGTCGTGCACTCTGGATTCCTTACATACAATTTTAAGTCTACTCAGGTGTTCATGTTTAAAATTTACATAACCTGTTGGCTTTGGCCATGATCTCTCTTGTTTACTTGTATCGTTTACTTCTGAGTATTTGTTTACGTGACCCCACCGTGCAAGCACCCCCAATGCGTATTTATTAGCTGAGTTATGGACAATTTTGTGGCAACTTTGCCACTTTCAGCCAGCTTGGTCTGGGTCCTTCTGACAGCAGCCCCCTTGTACAGGTGAGGTTGCTGTTAGTCAAGTTCTCTGGCACTTGTCTTCAAAGCCACCTTTCCATTGGAGCTTCTTCTTACGTAGCGTTCCCACATATCAGACATCCTTTAGTGACTTGTCAACCCAGTTGCTTGGGTGAAGCCAGTGGCACCCCTGATTGAGAGACTTGATTTTCTAGGTCAGATGCTCCTCCATGTGTGCAGTGGGGAAGTTCTCTGACCAAAGCTATCAATCGGCATCGTCCTGGGGAGAAAACCACCACGCGACAGAACGGGGAGCTATCCCGCTGAGGACGCCCTCCCCTCCACGGGCCCACAGCTTTCCAGACAGCCCGTCTCTCCGGTGGGGCAGAAACCCCCTGCCCAGACAGGAGCACAGCGCAGATCAGCGCACATAGATGTTGAGAGCGCTGGGCCGAAAATCCAATTCAGTGCAAGTCCCCGACTTGAGGCAGCTTTTCCCGGGACAGGGGAGAGGTCTGAAAAGGAAAAGGGGGTAAACCCGAGCCAGAGCCGAGCGCCTTTGGTGTGGCAGTTCCTCGTGTTTCTTTCCGCTTGGCAAGCATGCCTGCTTTGCTTGACCGAACCACGCAAGAGTTGCGGTGGGAAGGCGTCTGTGGAGATGAGCTCTCAAAGCCGGGTCAGTAAGAGCGGGGGGCCCACAGGCCTGTCCAAAGGGGCCTCCAGGCAGGGCCCCCACACGGGCCGCTGGACAGCAGCTGGGCGGCGGCCAGCAACGCAGTGATGTGACAATGCGGCCACACGACGATGCAACAATGCGCAACTGCTCTATATAGCTGCTCGCTGCGAGACCGGCTGACGTGACCGCAGCTGGGTGCCTCTCGAGCAAGAGGAGTCAGCACAGGGTCGCAGCTCCTGAGGAGCTCTTGGAAGGAGCCGTGGAGCACTGGCTCACTGCTGGCGTCGGAAAGGCGGACGCACTGCTGAGTGCACTGGGAAAGAGGAGAGAGGTGAGCAGCGGGCCGATGGAGAGGGCTCAGCCGGGGAGCCTGGGACATGGCGGGGGGCCTGCTCTGGGGCCCGGGCACATGCCCTTTCTTGCAGCTGCCGTGCAGGAGCTTCTTGAGCCAGCGCCTGAGTGTCTCTTGTCTTCCTAGGTCGGGCACAGAAGACAGCAGTGGGAGAAGGAGCTACTGGGCTGATGGAGCCTGAGCTGCTGGACCTCCCCCTCGGGGTCAAGATCCCTGTGGTGCCCGGCTCCAAGCCTGTCTTCAGCAGGGCAAAGCTGGGGGAAAAGGTAAAGGAAGTAGAGAAGGGTAGACAAGCTCTCTTCTTGGACGGGGTCCCCGTCGTGCAGAGAAGGCCTTGTGGCCACCCGCTCTACAGCGGGAGCTGCAGCCCTTCCGTCGCACCGGACTGGGGAGTCGAGGGAAACTCCTGGCTCCATGGTGCCCAGAGAAAGGAGGACTTGCCCATAGCGGTGCTCCAGGCTGCTCAGAGCTGGATGGAGAAGAGTGTTGGTGTCAGGTCTTCCAACCACCTTTGCCTTTCCACAAGGACCGCTTGGCACCTCAGGGGAGCGCAATCCCATTTGGCAAGCAGAGTGAATTGCCAGAGGGCGAGACGTGGCTGTAGGCGACATTTCAGCTTAGCTCCTTAGAGGTGCAGCACTGGGCACAACCCTCGCACCCCTGCCGTAAACAGCTCCTTGTGTTCCCACAGCAGCAGTCGATAGGCACCAGAGAGAGGATGTGGGCACAGGGTTGGTTTCTTCTCCGCTGGAGAGTCTCTGAAGTAGAGAGGTCTTTCCTCTGGCTGGGACGTAAGCCAGGAATTAGCCTGTAGCGGGGAGGTTTGAAAAGGCCATCCTGCGTGCGTGAGGAGCTTGGAAGCGCGTTGGTCCCTGCTGCTCTCTCCTGCCCCGTTCATACTCTGGACCATCTCTCTTACAGCTTCACCGGCCCTCAGGCTATTTTGACCTGGGAGATCCCTACTGTCGCCTAATGAGCGCAGAGTACAACAGCCTCCATGACCCGCATCTGCAGGCGTACTACAAACGCAAAGACAACCTCCAGAGGCTGAAGAAAGGGGGTTACGTCACCAGCGATGGCAAAGTAGGTTTGGGCGTCGCTGGGCTGGGGAAAACGGTTCCCTCCTCACAGGGTTCCCCGAGCACAGAGGCAGCGTACGCGGAGCAGCAGCTCCCCTCCCGCTGGGTTCGGGCTCTTTTGGCGAAGGCAGTCTGCGTAGCTGGCTTGACAGTGCTCGGGTGATTTCTCCCCTCGTCTCTCCACAGGTGGTTTGCACCCTGAAGGAGTTCAATGAGTACAGGCAGTATCTGACCAGGCTCAAGCTGGAGGCAGAGAAAATGGCCAGGCAAGAAAAGGTAGGCAAAGCGGAGTGCTGGCGGACACCTGTCAGCGGCACGGTGCCGAGAGCTGGGGCTTGACTTGCTGCATCTCAGGGAGGCGGTCAGTGCGGAGGAGGAGAGGGCTGTGCTGGTGGGCCGGGCACTGTGGCAGCGAAAGTACTAGCCCGCTCGGAGCTGAGCTAGCGCAGGGTGCTGGCGTGGGCACAGGCAGGAAGGTCGCGTGCAAGCAGGCAGAATCCTGAGGGAAGCCCTTCTCTTCTGCCCTCGTCATGCGGCTGAAGCAGAGCGCTGGCCTGGGCCCGCGTGAAGCCTCAGCACGCAGGGGTGTGAGCGCTTGTCCAGGCAACAGCGAGCCACAACCTGGTGTCACCTTTCAGGAAAGGCTTCGGCCACACGTGGCCAAACCAAAGGATGCCCCCAAACTGCTGGGAGAGAGCGACGCTGCGTGCCCGGGACAGCGGCCGCTGCAGCCTCGCAAACCATCTTGCCCACCTCCACCCAAGAGCAGAAGGAGCTCCCTGAAGTCGGGGTGTTGCAGCAGAGTGAAAGCAGCTGTGGACGAGAGCCAAACCTCCTCCCAACCTGAGCTGGGACAGGAAGGTGCCAAGCTGCCCAGGAGGGTTAGCAGTGACGCTGACTCCAAGAGGAAGCCATACGTCGCGGCAGGCAGCATGTTCACAGCTGCGTCTGAACAACAACGTGCCGCAGATGCCCAGCAGCTTGAAGAGGTGGTTGAGACTGTGGTGCACCAAGTGTTGGAGGTGGTGAAGGGTCCTCGGGATGAGTCGATCTCCATCTTAAGGAGAGTTGCCCTGGAGATCCGAGGAAGACTGCGTGGCAGCGCCAGAAGAGCAGAGCCTTCGGAGACTTCTCCCCGGAATCGCTGGCAGGAAATAGTAGTGGTGGGCAAAGAGCTTGTAGCGACCGTGCTGGAGGGCGTGGGGAAGCGTTTGGCATCCAGCAGGTCCAAAGCATCTGAGCCAGGGCTGGCAACCAGGTGGAAGGAGCAGCCTGTTGCCAGAGGAGCCACCCGAGCAGGCAAATGCAAGGAAGAGAAACCAGGGCAAGCTGAAAGAGCAGCTTCCCACAGAGCACCTGCACAGGCCTGCCTTGACGACCTCCCCAGAAGAATTGTTGACAGTATTTGCTCCACCTTGGACTGCTTTGTAGCTTCTCTATTTGAACGAGAATTTAGCTGCAAATATTCCAAAATCATGGAGCTTCTCGAGGGAATTTGCTCCAACGGAGGGCCGCAGCCATTCCAGAGGCCTTTCTCAAGGCAGGCCATGGAAGCAGGAGAAGCACTCCCCAGAGCATCTGAAGGGCAGAGCCTGGAAGCGAGCAAGGCAGCAAAGCGTCCCGCCTTACAACCACAGCCAAATACAAGCGCCGCTGCTGTCTCGCGACCGAGTCGCACGACTGCCAGGAAGAGCGTCCCAAACGCCGTCTCCAGAAATCAGCAGCGCCCTGCAGAACAGCCTGCCTATGCCAGAACCACGGTCCCTGAGGTTCTTGGAACGGCGGAGAAGAAGTTAGAGAGGGAAACAAAGCCAAAGCCAACAGCCTTAGCCCGGACTTTGGCTATAAGGACCACGGCAAGTCGGATCATTGACTCCGTACTAGAGCGGATCTGTCAACCGGGGCCTGCGCTGACCCCTGAGCTGAACTGGGGAAGGCGCGTTGCAAAACCGCCCACGCCACGCGACGGAAAGGGGAGCTATCCCGCTGAGGACGCCCTCCCCTCCACGGGCCCACAGCTTTCCAGACAGCCCGTCCCTCCGGCGGGGCCGAAGCCCCCTGCCCAGACAGGAGCTCGGCGCAGATCAGCGCACGCGAAGCCCTTCCCTGAGGCGAGCCCCAGCTGCCCGTGTCAGAAACGAGGGCGTTAGCTGGGAGGCTTGTGGACGCTGTCCTGAGGAGGTGTGCGGCAAGAGAGGCGCAGAGCCCCTGGGCAGCTGCAGCAGGCAGCAACCACAGACTTTGCAGCCTTGTGCTGGCAATAAAGAGTTTACTCCCAAGTGCTGGCTTGTGCTTAGCTTCATTCGAGCCCGGCCATACTGTGCCTCCTCAAGGCACCTCTGCTTTTACACGTCCCCTCGATCCTCCACGGGCCTTTGGGGCAACCGAGGGGTTCCCCTTTGCTTTTTCTTGCTTCCAAAGGCCCCGCATTTCTCTTTGCGTGCATCCTAGGACCCTCCTTGTGCCTTGTTGTGTGGCTCAGGGCCCCTCGGGTGCCTTTCAGTGCCCAGCCCCAGCCTTTTCCGTGCCTTTGGGTACCTGCCTCGGCCCTCCATGTGCCTTTCTGTGCCACCCAGAGCCCTCCCTCTGCCTTTCTTTATGCCCTGGGAAACGCCTTTTATCCTCTTTATCCCTCAAGACCGGCTGGAGAGGTCGGAGCTGCGTAAGAGGAGGAGAAAGGGTGAGAAAGTCAGTGGAGTAGCATGGAGCACAGCAGCAGCCAGGACTGTGTCACTAAGCTGGTCTGCCACAGCACAATGCTGGGTGAAAATGAGAAAAAAGAAGGAGAATGGGGTAGAAAGTCAGTCGAAACTGGAACACAGGCAGTCCCATCTGAATAGGAGGAAAAACTTCTTCCCTTAGAGGGTGACCAAGCACTGGAACAGGTTTCCCAGAGAGGTTGTGGAGTCTCCTCCTCTGGAGAGAATCAAAACCCGCCTGCACGCAAACCTGTGCAACACGCTTTAAGTGATCCTTTACGTGACCCTTCCAACCCCTACCAGTCTGTGAATCTGTGAATAAGAGTGTTAGACAAATTGATTTGCTCCCATTTTCTTCCGTGTTGTGCATGGCTACCAGAAAGAAGGGAGTGGAAGTACACCCTAGCTAAAACCACTTCTACTGACAGCAATCAATGTGTCTCTCACCTGGGAGCCCAAAAAGGACCTCGTCGTGCACTCTGGATTCCTTACATACAATTTTAAGTCTACTCAGGTGTTCATGTTTAAAATTTACATAACCTGTTGGCTTTGGCCATGATCTCTCTTGTTTACTTGTATCGTTTACTTCTGAGTATTTGTTTACGTGACCCCACCGTGCAAGCACCCCCAATGCGTATTTATTAGCTGAGTTATGGACAATTTTGTGGCAACTTTGCCACTTTCAGCCAGCTTGGTCTGGGTCCTTCTAACAGCAGCCCCCTTGTACAGGTGAGGTTGCTGTTAGTCAAGTTCTCTGGCACTTGTCTTCAAAGCCACCTTTCCATTGGAGCTTCTTCTTACGTAGCGTTCCCACATATCAGACATCCTTTAGTGACTTGTCAACCCAGTTGCTTGGGTGAAGCCAGTGGCACCCCTGATTGAGAGACTTGATTTTCTAGGTCAGATGCTCCTCCATGTGTGCAGTGGGGAAGTTCTCTGACCAAAGCTATCAATCGGCATCGTCCTGGGGAGAAAAGTTTTTCTTTCCAGTGTGCAGATTCCATTTCCTCCTCAGGCGTTTCCCTTTTTGTGTTACTTTTGTGGGTAAGGGATTTCACGGGTCACACTCTTCTCAGAGCACATTTGTTTCTGCATTCACTGCCAGGGGGTGCCCCAGGGCAACCTCCTGCTTTCTCCCTAATCACAGCTGCTGCTGCTGCAGTAGCCCTGAGGTACGAACTCCTGCCTTCCATGAGGAGGGTGCCTAGTCGTGCCGAGTAACACGCTACAGCTCGCCGGCATTGGGCTGCTTTCTGCGTCAACGTGCCACTGGCTGTTCCTTCCTGTTCACGTAACTACAATATAGGAGGTTTGTTAGGAGGCGCTTTCTGAGGGATTTGCTTGTGTAAAGGGGGAGAGGCAGAAGGTGAGTGCAGCAGGAGCCCGCAGCCAGGCTCCTACCTGCCTTCCCCAGGAACCAGCTAGGGGAACAGGTAGCAGAAAGGAAAAAGGGGTGGGAAGCCAGTAAAACTGGAGAAAGCGGTGGGAAGCGAGAGCAGAAGCGAGCAGCGCAGCCGCAGCCGGTGGCCCAGCTCCCACCCTGTGGAGAAAGCCGGGGGCGCGAACGGCAGCTCTGAGGGGGGGGCTGGGGGGCCAGGAGCCGCCCCGGACCGGTAACGGCCGCTTCCGGCCGGGTCCGAGCGGCTCAGCAGGGGGCGCGCTAAGCCCCCCGTGCCAGAGCTGTTGACCAATGGGAGGAGCTCATGACGCCGGAGTTGCGACCAATCAGAGGAGCGCACGGCGCCGCTCCTCCGGCCGGTGTGGAGGCGCTGGGCGGGGGGGTGGGGCACAAGGAGGCGACACGGGCGGGGAGGCGGCGCCGGAGCGGGCCCGAGGAAGGGGACAGTGTTGGGGACGCGGCCTCGGCCGGAGGCGCTCCACGGCGGCAGCGGTACCTGTGAGGGACTGCGGCCGGTGGAGGAGCCCTTTCGGGGCAGAAGGACCAGGTGAGAGGGAAGGGGCAGCAGAAGGGCAGAGCGAAAGGCGACGGGAGGGGGGGAGGAGCCATCCCGCACTGATGCAGAACGTCCTGCGCTCCCCATCGCCTCACAGGACGCGCGGGGAGGGGAGGAATGAGGGAGGGAGGGGGCAGAGAGGTGTGTGGGCTGAAGGGGAGCCTGAGGCAAGGGCAGGAGAGAGGTTTCCCTCGGCCTGTGTTTGTCTTCTGTGTTTCTCAAGACGCTGTTACCCGAAAGCGGCAAAAGAATTCACTCTCTAAGACTTATTCTGAAGTTTTAGAAAGCAGGTATTCTTTATTGCAGCGCTGGGTGCGCGGGGGATGACTGCACCTAAAATGCAAATACTAACAAGTATTTCTCCTCTGTTAATATACATATTCGTTATATTTCCGACTAATGCTTATCACATTCATGGATTTTCCGGGAACTCGTTAGCATGTGCTCATGTCTTTCGCGCATGTTTGTTGGCACCTCCGGGTGGTCATCGGGGGTCTTCAGATGAAGGCTCAGACTCGCTCCTGGTATCACGTATACCTTATCCTTCAAGGCTGGTTTTGTGATCGCCTTATAACTTTTTTCTCTTTGCGCATCTGTTCTTCCAAGGCCGATCTCTTTACAATGAGATTGTTCCAGAGCTGCTTATCTAACAACTAATTGTTTTCTAAGTTACAATGCTTTTCCTTTTGTTTCGTTACACCTCTTGAGCAATGGCTCTAATTGCTTGACTTGCTCTTAATATTTCAATATTCACAGGTACGAATCCCTTCTGTTCTTTTTGAGGATTTGTAGCTGTGCAGAGTCACAGCTCCTGCAGAGCTCTTGGAAGGAGCCGTGGAGCACTGGCTCACTGCTGGCGTCCGAAAGGCGGACGCACTGCTGAGTGCACTGGGAAAGAGGAGAGAGGTGAGCAGCGGGCCGATGGAGAGGGCTCAGCCGGGGAGCCTGGGACATGGCGGGGGGCCTGCTCTGGGGCCCGGGCACATGCCCTTTCTTGCAGTTGCCGTGCAGGAGCTTCTTGAGCCAGCGCCTGAGTGTCTCTTGTCTTCCTAGGTCGGGCACAGAAGACAGCAGTGGGAGAAGGAGCTACTGGGCTGATGGAGCCTGAGCTGCTGGACCTCCCCCTCGGGGTCAAGATCCCTGTGGTGCCCGGCTCCAAGCCTGTCTTCAGCAGGGCAAAGCTGGGGGAAAAGGTAAAGGAAGTAGAGAAGGGTAGACAAGCTCTCTTCTTGGACGGGGTCCCCGTCGTGCAGAGAAGGCCTTGTGGCCACCCGCTCTACAGCGGGAGCTGCAGCCCTTCCGTCGCACCGGGCTGGGGAGTCGAGGGAAACTCCTGGCTCCGTGGTGCCCAGAGAAAGGAGGACTTGCCCATAGCGGTGCTCCAGGCTGCTCAGAGCTGGATGGAGAAGAGTGTTGGTGTCAGGTCTTCCAACCACCTTTGCCTTTCCACAAGGACCGCTTGGCACCTCAGGGGAGCACAATCCCATTTGGCAAGCAGAGTGAATTGCCAGAGGGCGAGACGTGGCTGTAGGCGACATTTCAGCTTAGCTCCTTAGAGGTGCAGCACTGGGCACAACCCTCGCACCCCTGCCGTAAACAGCTCCTTGTGTTCCCACAGCAGCAGTCGATAGGCACCAGAGAGAGGATGTGGGCACAGGGTTGGTTTCTTCTCCGCTGGAGAGTCTCTGAAGTAGAGAGGTCTTTCCTCTGGCTGGGACGTAAGCCAGGAATTAGCCTGTAGCGGGGAGGTTCGAAAAGGCCATCCTGCATGCGTGAGGAGCTTGGAAGCGCGTTGGTCCCTGCTGCTCTCTCCTGCCCCGTTCATACTCTGGACCATCTCTCTTACAGCTTCACCGGCCCTCAGGCTATTTTGACCTGGGAGATCCCTACTGTCGCCTAATGAGCGCAGAGTACAACAGCCTCCATGACCCGCATCTGCAGGCGTACTACAAACGCAAAGACAACCTCCAGAGGCTGAAGAAAGGGGGTTACCTGGCTCGGAGCTGAGCTAGCGCAGGGTGCTGGCGTGGGCACAGGCAGGAAGGTCGCGTGCAAGCAGGCAGAATCCTGCGGGAAGCCCTTCTCTTCTGCCCTCGTCATGCGGCTGAAGCAGAGCGCTGGCCTGGGCCCGCGTGAAGCCTCAGCACGCAGGGGTGTGAGCGCTTGTCCAGGCAACAGCGAGCCACAACCTGGTGTCACCTTTCAGGAAAGGCTTCGGCCACACGTGGCCAAACCAAAGGATGCCCCCAAACTGCTGGGAGAGAGCGACGCTGCGTGCCCGGGACAGCGGCCGCTGCAGCCTCGCAAACCATCTTGCCCACCTCCACCCAAGAGCAGAAGGAGCTCCCTGAAGTCGGGGTGTTGCAGCAGAGTGAAAGCAGCTGTGGACAAGAGCCAAACCTCCTCCCAACCTGAGCTGGGACGGGAAGGTGCCAAGCTGCCCAGGAGGGTTAGCAGTGACGCTGACTCCAAGAGGAAGCCATACGTCGCGGCAGGCAGCGTGTTCACAGCTGCGTCTGAACAACAACGTGCCGCAGATGCCCAGCAGCTTGAAGAGGTGGTTGAGACTGTGGTGCACCAAGTGTTGGAGGTGGTGAAGGGTCCTCGGGATGAGTCGATCTCCATCTTAAGGAGAGTTGCCCTGGAGATCCGAGGAAGACTGCGTGGCAGCGCCAGAAGAGCAGAGCCTTCGGAGACTTCTCCCCGGAATCACTGGCAGGAAATAGTAGTGGTGGGCAAAGAGCTTGTAGCGACCGTGCTGGAGGGCGTGGGGAAGCATTTGGCATCCAGCAGGTTCCATCTTGCCCACCTCCACCCAAGAACAGAAAGAGCTCCCTAAAGTCAGGGCGATGTAGAAGAGTGAAAGCAGTTGTGGACGAGGCCCAAACCTGCTCCTAACCTGAGCTGGGACAGGAAAGTGCTAAGCTTCCCAGGAGGGTCTGCACTGACCCTAACTCCCAGAGGAAGCTATATTTTACTGCAGACAGTGTAATCACAGCTGTGTTCAAGGCCAGCAGCTTGAAGAGGTGGTTGAGGCTGTGGTGCTCCAAGTGTTGGAGCTGGTGAAGTGGCCTTGTGATCATTCTATGTTTGAAGGAGAGTTGTCCTGTGGATCAGAGGAAGATTTTATGGCAGCACTGGAAGAGCAGAGTCTTGGGAGACTTCTCCTTGGAATCGCTGGCAGGAAATGGTACTGGTGGGTAAAGAGCTTGTAGTGGCCGTGCTGGAGGGCGTGGGGAAGCATCAGTTATCTAGCATCTGCTCTGCAGTGGGAGCATCAGCCCTTCTTTCAGACAGGTCTGAAGTTGAGGGAAGCTCCTGGCTCCATCATACCATGACAAAGGCCTTCCCCATAGTAGTGCTCCAGGCTGGCCAGTGTTGGATGTTACTTGCATTGCAAAGGCCTGTCAACTGCTCAAAATAAAGTGCAAATGTTTATACAGATTATCAATATGCATTTGGAGTACGCCATGCTACTGGCCAGTTATGGAAGCTGTGTGGGTTTATACCTCTAGTGGAGGTAAAACATGAAATGTGCCTCAAATTACTGAACTGTTAAAAGCCATACAATTCCAGAGAAACTTGCTATCGTTCATCAGCCAGCCCATACTGGCAGAAAGACAAAAGGAAAGAAATAGTCTAACAGATACTGCTGCTCAAGCTGCAGCACGACAGCCATACGAACCACCAGGCTTACAAACAGTCCAATGATTCCCCTGAGGTTGCCTGCTCTTGAAAATATTATGTTTAGACTGTTCCTGCTGAAGAAATTGGCTCTAGGAACGGGTATGAACTGGCCAAAGATTCCCAGGAATATGGAAAGCGAGCATGGAAAACCTAATGGCCATCAGCCCCGCCTTTGGTTGGAAAACAGTTTTGACTGAGTGCTCAGGGAGATGTCCTGCACTACTAAACATAACTACTCATACCTAGTACTCTGTCACAGGCAAGGATAACCATGTTTCCCACACTGCTATCCAGCACTCTGTCCTCTAAACTGAGCTCCCACCTGTGCCTGAGCCCCTGAACCCCAGCCAGCCGCTTTTGCCACACCTCGGACTAACGAGCTCCAAAGTCTGGGCAGGCATAGAGTGCACCAGCGAACATGGGGACCACCACCACTGTTCGCGATGCTACGGCCCTTAATGTAGACAAATGAGAAGGGAACAGAACATTCCTACAAGACACAACTTCAATTTATTTCTTATATATATATTTATATATATACCTTTGTATAGATTAAACTGGGTGGGATTTTTATCATATACATTTTTTTGGTATAATACATGAGAAACAGGAATGGGAACATAGCATATATAAATCGGTACATTCCTTGAGTGAAACTCTGCCACACTGGGACTAAAATTGCATGCAATGGGGAGACAGAGAGAAGGGAAATCAATTATTTTAAAAAAAAAACAAACCCCAAACAAAGACAACCTAGGTACAACTGTCAACAGAGGAGCAGCTCTATATATGGCAAACCTGTATAAATTAAAAATAAATTCCACTCTGATATCTACTATGCTTTAAAGTGCAATGAAGCCTGATTTATTTACCTACAGAATACAGGAACGATTACCCCCTCTCCCCATTCCAATCTATCCCTAAAAAAAACCAACAAACCCAAACAAAAAACCAAATAAAATAAATCTAAAGGATATACATTATCCACAGTCCTACAGAGACGCCTACATCTACTCAGTAGCACCAAGAATCTGATATGAGTGTAATTAAAATCAATTAAAATTCAGGAGCAATGGTAACATGTAACATCTCTTTGCTGCTTTTGCAGACCTCCTGCCCTTTATATTAGTGTCTTGGAGGGGAGGCAGCTCTCCCTGTGCGGAAAGGGAAGGCGACAGTGTCCTGTCCTCTCTCCATCACCAGCCGAACTGTTGTGTCAGCAGGCTACGAACACGCGCACACGCAGACCGAGCACAGCGAGAGCAGCTGAAGGTTACACGAAGGGGATGGGACAGGAAGCCGAGGCCCCATGTGTGCATGGGTAGGTATGGATGCACGTGGGTGCGTGGGGGGGGGGAGTGGGCCTAATTACACAGAGGTGAAGGGTTGTGTGAGTCCAACACACGCCACAAGCCTCTTTGGTGACAGGGTGATGGGGAGGGAGGGAGGGAAGAGGGGAAAGGGAGTCAGCACAGTCCCCCTCTTGTGAGCCTCTGGTTGTGTTGTCTTCCAAGGCCGGGGGTCTGTGCCCCACAGTTCATCTGTCTCCACATGCCACCTCTCAGCAGGCCTCAGTAGCCAAAGGTCTCCTGGGAAGCATAGACCATGTAGAGGAAGCCATCCTCGTCCTTCTCCTGCTCGTAGATCTCCGAGATGGGGGTAGACACACTCACCATGCTGTGCTGGTTCACCAGCAGGAAGAAAGCCTGGGTGGGATTCAGCTGCAAGCGACGCCTGTGGGGAAAGGGCAGGAGGGCCTGGGTCAACCCACCAGTGGTGGACAGTGAGACAGCAAGTTCTACCTCCCCCCAGCCATCTTGATCACATGAGGCCAGTCCTGCACAGCTAGGACCTCCTTCCACACGCTCAGGACATGGTGTCTATGAGCCCAGCTGTGCTGCTTGGGGCTCCAAAGTCTCCTGAGTCAGGAATCTGCAAAGCCCCTTTCTCCAAGCGCTGCTGGGAAGGGCAAAGCAGAGGGGCCTCTTCCATCTGAGCTGATGGATAAAAGAAGGGGATTGGAGTCCCCTTCATTACCTCATGGAGTGTCCCTATGAGGGAGAGGTCACAGTCCCTCAGCAGATGTTAAGAACCTGTTCCCCCTTGCCCCCCCATATCACAAGGATGCTGTGGTCATCATGTCCCCTACCCACCCTCAGCAGCTGCCTCTGCCTTCTGCCTCATCCTCGCCCCACCACTCTGTGTTCAGGGCCTGTGGGTGAGGACAGGGTCACAGCATGCCAGTTGGGGCCATCCCACTCACCGGATTATTTTGACCAATTCGCTCATGTTGACGTGGTCTGGGACAAGGAACTTGGTCTTGTCCAGCACTGGCAGCTGTTTCTCCCCTTTATAGCGTTCGATGATGACCTGGGGAGAAAGTCAATGGTAGGGTTAGCCGCAGTTCACAGTGCCCGAGCACTGGCTTTGAGGTCAAACACGAATCAAACTAGCACAAGTGGAAAAGTTGAGGTAAGGCCCCACTTTGCTTCACCCTCACAGGAAAACAAACAAAAGGACATGAGCAGTGACCACCAGGTTGGCTGCAGACAGCTCTTCAGCAGAGAGTCATCTGTCCGCCTGAGCCGGGCAGTGGAGAGCATCCAAGGTAAGTGAACTAAAGCATCAATTGCTCTGGCTGGCTGAGAAACAGCAGGCATTACTGGATGACTACCTCCCCCGACACTCAGGAGATCCGGAAGGGGAGTGAAGTGTATTTTAACATCACTTTCAGACCAAAACCACAGGTTTTGCTGGCTTGAGCTAAGGACTGAGCTCACGGTGCACAGCAAAAGACATTTTCCTTTCCTTTTGTGCTACAACCCTGGGCTGCTGCCATTCAGCATCCCCCTGCTTGCTCAGGAAGAGCTGTGGATATTCCCAGACAAGCAGTTTTTAGAAAGCACTGCGCAGCCACCCAAGGCATTCCTTCAGAAAGGGAGAGTTTGGATTTCACCGGTCCCACTCCTCATGTTAACACTCAGACACACAGCCCCGACTCCAAAACGGATCAGAAAGCCATGGCCACTCCCCCCGTGTGCCACCACAACTGTGCGGTGAGCTTCCAGGGCACTTCAGCACAGTGCCACCATGGGGACAGCCCAACCTGTCCTCAGGGGTCCTGCTTGGGAAAGCTCTTCCCACACCCACATTCTGAAACGGCTAAACAATGATTTCTGTTCAGTTTTCCTGTTATTACAATGGGTGAATTTTTTCTGTTAAGGAGTGTCTGCTGACATCGACAGTTGCTATTCTAAACCAGCTTGGACATGTACTATTTATATTCTAAGAAACAAGGTGGTAGGCAGTTAAAATAGGCAATACTATGACTTATAAAGCTCAATACGTTCCCATTACGGTGATACTCCGGCTCGTGCATCTCTCCAGTACCGCCTTGTTTTCTCCACAGAAAGACACTTGTATGCTAATCTGTTACTCGTCCTCTCCGAGTGAGACTGGACATTATTTTTCACTGGAAGACAAGGAGTTCCCATCAATGATTTTCCCAAGTCTTTTCCAAAAACATACAGGAGACCGCAAATGCCTTTGGACAGTGGAGGGATGGAGGAGCAGCATGCAGAGATCAGGATCCCCAGAAGACGGCTCTGTGGAGCCAAGAGGATCAGGTGAACCTCTGGGAACGCTGATTTGCATTTCCCATACTCATTTGTTGACACACTAGCCTCTGTCAGCAGCAGCAAAGTTACTCCTGCTGCCTGTCTACACCAAAACCACAAATCAGACACTCTGGTTGGGATGCTGCGGTATCACCAGTGAGCTGGGAATGTTTGAGGAGTTCCCCAGACTGCAGGACTCAAGGCCCACCAGGATGGGCCAAGCTATGTTGCAGGCAGTTCCCAGATGAGGGAGGAGTGCGAGGCACCTTGGTAAAAGCTCTGCACCTACATGCCCTCCAAAGAGCCCATCCTGGACCAAGCTCACACAAGGGGAACCCAGAGACCAAGGGCTGGACAAGCAGCACATGAAGGCCCCAATGAGTCCCACAACGTATTCTCACATTGGCCACGTCCCCTCTTCGTACTAAGCAAGAGTGCCAGAGAAAAAGACCAGGGAAGGCCAGGTATTGCTCCTTTGGCCCCTTTTGCAAGGTGGAGACCTAATGAAAGAACAAATTTCTGCAACGGAATAAATCCTGCACCAGGATGCCCCTTACCAACCTGCTAACATCCCTTCCTCCCTCTGGCAGGAGGGCAGACGAAGGACAAAGGCAAGCAGAATCATCCCACGGAACTTGAGTCTTTCTTGGACAGATGAGTATTTTGGCTATAGGGAGATGAACAGTCTCAAGGGGCTGGACACTCACGTGCAGGCATGCTGCTCCAGCCACTGGGAAATGCGCAGACAACAGTGGGACGTCGAGTTTTTAACAGTAGTTTGCACAAAGGGGCAGCTGCACAGCAACTGTTGGTGCACAGCAACTCTTTGTGCATATACATTTACATGCAGAGAGGCCGCTGTACACCTGGGCTATGCCTCATTTCTCACCTCTAGCAGGAACAGAGGTAGACGTCTCTGATTACCAGCCAGTTCCATCCCACAAAGAAAAGCCTTTCAATGAGAATCATAGAACCATTGAATGGTTTGGGTGGGAAGGGACCTCACAGCCCATCTTGTTCCGCCCCCCCCGCCATGGACAGGGACACCCTCCACTAGCCCAGGTTGCCCAAAGCCCCATCCAACCTGGCCTTGAACACTGCCAGGGAGCCGGGGGCAGCCACAGCTTCTCTGGGCAACCTGTGCCAGGGCCTCACCACCCCCCACAGGGAAGGATTTCTTCCTAACATCTCATCTAAATCTACCCTCTTTCTTTACCCCTTGTCCTATCACTCCATGCCCTTGTAAACAGTTCCTCTCCAGGTTTCTTGTAGGCCTCTTTAAGTACTGGAAGGTGCTCTAAGGTCTCCCTGGAGCCTTCTCTTCTCAACCCCAACTCTCTCAACCTGATGCATCGTTCCTGAGCTTGGAGGAGGTGATCCCTGAATACTAACCAGCTTTCTTGGGCACCTCTCCCCTCCAGGGCTTTGTCCCACGGTACTCTAGCAAGCAGGTCCCTGAAGAAGCCAAAGTCTGCTCTCCTGAAGTCCAGGGTAGTGAGCTTGCTGCACACCCTCCTCGCTGCCCTGAGGATCTGGAACTCCACCAGTTCATGGTCACTGCAGCCAAGGCTGCCCTTGAGCTTCATATTGCCCACCAGCCCCTCCTTGTTGGTGAGAACAAGGTCCAGCATGGCACCTCTTCTCCTTGGCTCCTCTATCGCTTGGAGAAGGAAGTCATCACCAACACATTCCAGGAACCTCCTGGATTGCTTGTGGCCTGCTGTGTTGCCCCTCCAACAGATATTGGGGTGGCTGAAGTCCCCCATAAGGACCAGGGCTTGTGAACGTGAGGCTGCTATCTGTCTATAGAGGGCCTCATCCGCTAGGTCTTCCTGGTCAGGAGGCCTGTAGCAGACCCCTGCTATCATGTCCCCTGTCCCTGCCCTTCCTTTAATCCTGACCCATAAGCTCTCGGTGGGCTCCTCACCCATTCCCAGGAGGAGCTCTGTGCACTCCAGCTGGTCATTGACAGAGAGGTGACACCCCCTCCTCATGTCCCCTGCCTGTCCTTCCTGAAGAGCCTGTATCCTTCCGTCCCAACACTCCAGTCATAGGAGCCATCCCACCATGTCTCCGTGATGCCAATAAGATCATAACTCTGCAGGTGCGCGCGCATCTCTAACTCCTCTTGTTTGTTCCCCATGCTACGTGCGTTTGCACAGAGGCATTTCAGCTGGGCCCCTGATGAAGCCAAAGGACTGGCTGGGGTAATCCAAGAATGGGCCGAGGAGGATGTCCTGGCCGTTAACAGCAGCAGCTGCCCTGTGCTCTGAGCAGACAAAGGGCCCATCATGTAGAACAGCTCCAAGAGTTTCTGTTTCCAGAACATGAGCTGCTATTTGGGTAACAGGTGGCCAATGGACAAAACATTCTTGTTTAGCTTTGGAAGGAAACGCATGATCAAATGCTAATATTACATCCCTGTGGCCACAGGGCTTGTATACAAAGCCACCTCCCCTCCCATATCCTCTTCCAAGCTGCTGCCTCAGGCCGGGGGGTTCCTCAGTATGGGACACCTGCTCTTGCAGTGGGAACCCACCACAGATCTCACTGCAGAAATAGCACAAGCTGGGCACAGGTGGAAAGGCTTAGGGTAAAGCCTGGGGTCCCGGTCCCATTGCAGAGGGGCCTTGAGCAGCATATATAAACTCAACCCTTGTTCTTGGGCCAGTCTGAAGAGGTGGAAAGGGATTTTGGTAGGGAAAGGGATCGCAACCTGACAGAGGCAAGGCTGCCACCGCTCCATGCCCCCAGGCCCAACCAGCAGCACGGCTGGGAATGCATTCCCAGTAGGCACACGCGCACAAACGTGTACATGTAACACAGACATCCCTATACGCGTGGCCAGCCACAGCGATCAACACAGACATTGCCTCTCCATGCTCCTCTGTGGGTGTGCAGGTGAGCTTGTTATTCCATAACCTAACAGAGACCTCTCTGCATGGCCCAAACACACCCTCAGCTGTCCCTGTCAGCATGAGAGGTGGCTCTCCCCTAACCCACCCTCTGCGGCAGTACAGCCTGTGACTCATTAGGCCTTGCTGAATTCAGCATTACAGTGCTTTGGGAAATGGTTTGCTCCTGTTGCTGCCCAGCACGGGCTGTTCCCCAGTGATTTTAGACTCTCCAAGGCTCGCTGGAGCTGACTTGAAGCTTGCAGCTGCTCCTCCACAGGCCCCAGTTCAATGGGCTCCAGAAAGAGAGCACTGGGGCTGACAGCAGGCGAGGGCGGTGGGCAGGCGTAAGCTCCATCTATCCTCTAACAGTGCAGAAGATGATTTCTAAAGCACCTGCTGAGGCTGTGGATGGAGGTCCCAGCGAGAAGGCAGGAAGCTCGCTGCTTGCTCTGACCACCCGAGGAGGAGCCACCCCGCAGCTGCCTGCAAGGGGCAGCTGGAGGCTCCTTCCAGCAGAGCTAAGTGTGAGCAGCACCTCACTGACAACACAACCATGACCTTCTCAGTAAGAGCTGTGTGTTCCTGCGGTCAGCACTTTTTACAGTGCAGCCAGCTTTGGGGAATGCAGAGACAGCAAAGGAGCCTCTGGCATGAGGTGGACAGGGAAACACTGGGAAGCCCCTAGCTCCCGCCTATCTCCTTATTACGTGTGCCAGTGAGGCCTCCTCGGATGTGATTTCCCTTCAAACTCAAGCAGAGAACTCGACGCCTCAGGCAGAGTCCAGGTTACCTGCTGCTTTGTCTCTGGTGGGCTCAGACAGACACACCACCAGCTCCAGTCCCCCCACGCGTATGTGACACAGCCCCTTCCTCACCCTCCTCTGGAGCACCCTCATGGAAACGGGAGAGAAATGCCCTTCCCCAGGCACAAAGCCAGGCCGTGCACTCTGCAAATCCTCCTGGCCCTCTGTCAAAGCAAAAGGGGACTCACGCAAGGGCTCTGAGTGGAAACTGGAGATGCAAGAAGCGGGCAGCAGCTGCAGCACTGCTTGCTGTGATTTCTGCCAGCAGTAAGGGTGTGACCCAGGCCATCTTCTCCCTAGCTCCCTCTGGGCTCAAACCCCTTTGCTAATTCCAAGTGCCTCTCCAAGGAAGCCAGTACCTTGGCAAACACAGCTCCTGCCTTCCACGGAAGACCAAGAGCTTCCTACAGGCTACTTGCCTGCACTGCACTGCTCAGACCCACCGCTATCCCCCACGCCATGCTCCATTTTGCAGTGCTAGGCTTTGCTCAGAGCCCTACCACCGAAAGCCACATACAATGACTTGCAGGAACTTTGCTACGTAAAGGACAAGTGACAGCATCAGACTTGGTGTCAGGGTCTAACCGGGACCAGGCCATTAGATTCCAACGACACAAACACAGCTGGACACCCCAAGGCCTTCAAACACCCTCCTCTCCTCCTGAGTCTTTTTGCTGCTCCAGCAAAACTTGCAGCTAAACGTATCCTCCCCTGTTGTGTCAGTCAACCCAGGAAAGCAAAGCAGCTGAGCGTTCGAGTCCCTCATCCTCTCACACTGCGGGCACTCAGGACACTATCAAGGACAATAAGGCACTGAACAAAGGGGTCACTTGAGCAGGTGTAGGAGGGCTCGAGACTCTGCCAGGGTTAAACTTCCCCGCCCGCACACAACGCCCCAACCACACCAGTGGCCAGGTCCTGATGACACAGAAGCCTTCTCCTGGGGCATGTGGTGTTTGACCCCAACACAAAGAGCACTCCAGCCATGGAAGCTTTCCCACCATGTTTCAGTAATGCCGGTAAAATTCTGCATGTGGATGCAGAGCTGTGGCTCCTTCTGTTCATTTCCCAGGCAACACGCACTTGTATACAGGGACTTGATATATGCGTGTGTGTATATTTTATGTACAACTTATTTCTAGCTTATCCTTTACTGCTAGAGCTTTAAGGCATTCTAATTAGCTCTGCCACAACTCTGGAGAAATGCAGAGCCAGCTGAATGCTATGAAAACCATGTTAAAAGCAGTGGTCAATAAATGTGTAGATGATATGGCATACTGGTATTCAGTGTGCTGCAAGAGGCATGTCCTCTGCTGAGCTGACAACACATGGACACAACAGTGGTGGTGGAAGAGAAGGAAGAGAAAGAATTCTTTTTACTAGAAGATGCTATGCTAAAATCAAATGAAGAGCGAGGCAGGAATGGACTAGTATGTGCCAAGAGCAGTTTGAGACATTAAGCCTTGAAGGGTAAACACTGAGAGATTGTATGCAATTTTAAGACAAGGCTGAGAGCAAGCCAAACTACATGCTATGGTATTGCAAATGCTAACTCGAGCAAGCCCCGAGTACGCTATTTCTCAAAGTTCTCCATCTTCTCAGCTAGGATATCAAAAACACGCTCACAGCCAAAGACCAAGACGGCATATTAGGGCTGAGAGGGGCAGGAAGAACTGGAGGCAATTCATGGGGTCTCACCTACGCATGTCAACAAGAGGTGCTGGGAAAGCACAGAACGGTGTGACTGTTTGGCTGTGGTATGAATTATTCTAACAGAGTCTCTTTGCTTTCAACACAGCCAAGACCATCTCATACATCTTTCTCTGGGCAGATGCAGAGAAATCTTTACCAGGTTATCCAGGAAAAGTCAGGTAACTATTACAACAAAAACCCAACCAAACAAAAAAAGGCCATTTCAGAGTTTTTTCCTGCTGCACTAGCTTGGAAGTAGATCTGAGATCAAATCAGTTCCTTGCCTCTAGGGCAGGCATGAAGCTTGAGAGAAAGACTGTGTTTTGCACTGCTGAGAATGCAGCTGGTACGCACAAGGCACTGGAGGCTTATGGAGAGCGTCCTGTGTTGATTCTGGGGAGCAAAGTTTTGTAACCTCCATGGCTGGCTGGTGGAGGCTATCCAGCAGCACAGAGGGGTCATGAGAACAAAGTCCAATGTGGAACATGAGAATGATAACTTACCGGGATTTTGTTTGGATGCTGCTCTCGGATCTGCTGTACTTCTTTACAACGATCCGCTGGGAAGAAAGAAGTAAAGAAATGAAGTTAGAAACATCTGGCTGTGCTAGTTCAGGCAAAAATGAGGTAACTACCCTGCAAACCACAAACTGACAAAGAGGGACGTTGCAAAAGAAATACAAATTCTGTTCATCAGGCCTTTTCTGAACATTTGGCAGCAGTGAGATGGTCAGCCAGATGTCAGCTTCACTGATCAACCCTTCATGGCTTCCTACCACCCCAATCATCCCCCAAGGCAGGGACATGCTACCCTGCCCGGTAAAACTGGGCAAGACACATGGAAACCAAAGGACTTAAATGAGACCATAAGGATTACAAAACGGTATTCTTAAATCTACCTTAAGCAAACGCAGCTCATGACATCAGTGCCGGGCAGCAGCACAGCTTTAGGGTCTCAGCTCTAAAAGTTCAGGCTCTGTGTCTCCTGGCTGCTTCCCAAGAGGAGAGGATTCTCCAACTGGGGCTGGGTTTTAGCCATTTCCTTCTGCCTCTTGCACACTTCCAAGTACTATCTGGCACAGTGCCTCGGCCCAAAAGAGACAGGCCTTCCCAAGGAGGACTCCTTCACTATCATAGTAGCTACAACAGCCTGACAGAAAGCATTTCTAAACCTGTTGTGGAAACGGGAAGAAAAACTTAAGCAAGATGACGACCCACATACTAAATGATTTTTTCTGCAGCTGTAACCCTCACACTTTGTAACCCATTTTCCTCCAGAGTTCATGTTTACTGACACACACAACAGGCAGCACATAAAAGAAGAATGTCAATGCCCCCTCACTGCTTCACCGGAGGGCCCTCCACTTCTCACCATTCTAAGCAGCAGAAAGGAGGGGAAGAAGTCATACCAGGGCCCGGTACGGCTCTGTGTGTGCTCTGCCTGGGACACTACAGACCCACGCTCCTCCTTGCATTACCATTATGCTGGGAAGTCCTTCACAGCCTACAGCGGCCCATCTGAAGTGCCCAGGGGAAGCAGTTTCATGGATCACAGTAGGTAAGCCAGAGGGTGAAGGCCAACTAGAAATGCAAGATCTGGGTATCGCAGCATCTGTCGTGGGATCATCCTGCCACACACACAGTTGCCAGCTCAGCACCTACTTCAAGCCCAACTCCCCTTACCTGCCTCACACAGCCCCAGTTTCTCATGACCCACCGGGATCACGTAGGGCAGGGTAAGTGCATGTGTTTGAGTGTGTTTTCTCCCCAGAAACATTGAGCATTTCTCCTCTAACCACTCACTAAAACCTTATTGCTTATAAATTTAATTTGGCTAGGTACTACTTTGGGAAGAAACTGCAGTTTCTTTAGAGGCCACAAGACTACAAAATCACCAGATCACAGAAGCTTTTGAGCACCACTTCTGTCTCCTCTGAGCAGAAAATATCCCTCTAGGATATTGCTAGGAATTGCTAGACCTTTCTTCTGGAGGACTCCATGGACTAAGCAAGGCAGAGCAAGATTATTTGGATTCAATGGAAAATTTGGGCATATTTGGTTTGGGTTTTATGACTGAAGATGTAGTTCCTCATGTTTCCTTTTCACCCTATCCAATACTCCAGGGCATCCAGAGTTGTCCTTGTGAGACGGACAATTTTCCCGAGGTCCCAATCAGCAAGGAGTTACACAGGAATCAGCATTGCACATGACACTGGTACAGCAATGCCTCTTCAGGAGCACACAAGCGCCCAATGCATCGCACCCAACTTGAGCAGCCAGCAGAGCTCCCACCTGTTCATCACGTACAAGCTTCAGCAGGACAGAACACCTTAAAGGCTGGAGGTCCAGAGCATGAGTGGACAAAACTTATCAGCGTAAGCACTTTAGGCAGCTGGGCTGCAGTCAACTCAGGGTTGGGTATTCACAGAGCCCACAGAAAGCTGGGTGCCCTCACAGCTAGCCACTTTTTCCAGTTTCAGGATCCACCCTATCCTGCCTCTCTCTCCATACTATCAGATGGCCACATGGATGAACTTTCTAGACATCATGCGTTTCCCCGTAGGGTCACAGAACTCTTTGCACGGTAAGCCCTAACAACGTAAGTAATTATGAGAAGGGTCTGAGAAGCAATTTGCTTTGCATGTTATCACGGCTAGTAATGTAGATAATCTCAGAGCACCCAACTAGTCTAGGCTGCACATGCCAAAGGGCAGCCACACGCCTGACAGCCCTTCTTGCTCCTTGGAAGCATCACCAACTCCAGCACAAGGCTGGCACCTTCGCTTCCACAGAGGAGCCAGAGGTGCCCCCTGCCCATCACACTGAAAAAGATGCCACACAGAGAATCCAGGTACACGTCAGCATGTCAGGATCCCACCCCTGAAACCGCTGTCCTTTGTTCCCCGAGGGATGCAGGCTGCAGGTGCCTTGGACAGAGGCAGGCCTGGCTGCTGCTGCAGCACGCTTCTTCCAGGTCTTGCTGACTCCACGCTCAGCAGGAATTACGGGCACGAGCCACCAGTGACAAAGCTCTCAACTAGCCTCAAGTCTGATATACCATAGTGGCAGCTCCCTGGTCCCACTCTTTAAGAGCTGCCCTGTGCCCAGGTCTGGTCTGATGGGCCCAGGGGCTTTTCCAGCCTTTCTAATCTCAGGGGACCCTGTGGGAGGTGGCTGATTTGCAGGTTACCACAATACAATGACAGTAGGTGCTGCTTTGCTCCAGGGGCTGCTGGATCCCTTCGGCAGGTACATGTGATTGCAACTACAAGCACCTAAAGCGCTGCACTTCTTCCTCTGCCCAGGAGATGCCCACTTCAGAAACTTCATTCAGGAAGGCAGTTGGGAACAACTCCACCTAAGCCGTTCAGGCACCTGAAGATTCAGGAAGAAGTTTCCAGGACATCTGAAGCTCTGCTAAGGAACAAACTCAGTCCCATCCTAGCCTGGGAGATCCAACCAAGCAGGCTTGGGAATCCGGAGAAGCTATCCTGCATCCTGCACAAGGGTAATTTCTGTGTCCACAATAGTTCAGGCGCTAGAGATCTCCTGCAAGAAATAGGTGACGGTCACCCACACCCTCCTCAGCCTGGAGTGGGAGCTAGAGGTTGATCCTGTCTCTCACGAAAGCATCTTCAACATCACACGGCAAGGAATGGCTATAAATACCACCCTTCATTTAATGTGTTTGTAGTCTAATCTAAGTCACAGGAATAAAGCAAAAGCTGTTAAAGGGCATTTCAGAGAGACCCTGAGGGAGATGCCAGCCTAGCACCCCAGCTCACACCACGTACGGCACTCCACGCAGGTACGCTCCCTCCACCCTTTCACTAGCAGTGTCTGCACACTCACGCTTCACACACAACAGGTCTGATTTTTACAAGCCTTCTCCTGCAACTCTCCCAAATTATTACTGTGCTAACTGAGGCTAAAACTTTCCCCTTTTCTGTAGCACGTGGCTATAGTTAATCCTTAGCCTATATGTAAAGCGAAGCAGAACTGTTTACACAACCCAGTCCGTATCGACATTTTTTTCCTCTGGCCCCTCCTCGCTGCAAGGAGAAGCAAAACACCACACCTGATTCCAGTAGTTCAGGGACTCCAAGCAAGAGGGGGTGAAGGGGCTACAGCCAGCTGCTGTTTTGAAGGAGCTGAGCAAAGATTACTGAACTGCATGCAGAGGGAAGAGCACTGTCTCTGGTCCCAGGTGTGGGCATCCAACATCTGCCACGAGGGAAGCCAGGATGTGAGAGCTCAAGATGGCAGCAAGATAAAAACCACACACTTTTTATTGGTTATTTCTAGCAAAATTTCACTGCTAGGGCCTATTGAAAGACGGGAGTATTTTTATAGCATTGCATATGCCAGGAAAATTGCCTATTTCTCTTCCAACTTCTGTTTCAACTGTTAGTACCAACAGCAAAGCCTGCAAATTGCCCAAAACACCAGAATCTCAGCTGTTTTCTTGACTGAGATCCTTCCCAAGCTGTTCTCCCAAAGATGTGGGCACACAACATATTCCATGGCAATGCAGTACGAGATGGTTACGACAGTTAAGGAGAACAGTCGGAAATTTTAAGCCAGACTTTCTGAGCATGAACCTTTTTTATCAGGAACGCCCAGGAACTCTTGGCTACAGCAGACAGCTCTCTGCTGCGCCGACACAGGACAAAAGGACAGCCCTGGATGCAAAAGAGCTTAATCAGACAAAAGATCCAGATAGTGGAACAGAAGGAAAACACAGGACAAATTCTCCAGCAGCGCAGTTGCGTAAGGGAGACCATTTTTCAGGAGACACTGGACAGGTCAGGCACTGGTGCTGCCCTGGGGCAGTGGGTGGACTCTATGACCAGCCCTGCTTCCTGTGACCAACAGGAATGCTGTTAAGAAAACACCATTAAGAAAAAACACTGCGTGGAAACGTCATCAATGTGCTAGCAGGTCAACAGCTCCTGAGCTGAGTAAGAGCTGCATGTGGAGAGCAAAGCATAGAGTAGAAATTCAGCCACGAGCTACTGCCTCTCCCTGTGGTCCCA
Organism: Balearica regulorum gibbericeps; assembly: GCF_011004875.1. Classification (NCBI taxonomy): domain Eukaryota; kingdom Metazoa; phylum Chordata; class Aves; order Gruiformes; family Gruidae; genus Balearica; species Balearica regulorum. The sequence continues at coordinate 1,723,647 of NC_046199.1, forward strand.
CATCCCGGGGCTCCAGGTGCAGCTGCCCATGGCACGAAGGGAGTGGGCAGACATCCGTGCCACTTGCAGCAGCCTGCCAGCCCTGTGGCTTTCTTGCTGCCATCCACAAGACACCCTGCCAGCCAGCTTGGGGGTGGATCTGTCTCCGATCTGAAGCAGATGCAAAAATGAACATGTTTCTTCAAGAAGCTGCTGCGGTCAGTCCCAGGGCAGAGAGGTGGTCCTCGCTCCAAGAGGTTTTCTGCAAGGAGAGGAGGCATTGGATGGTTTGAAATCAGGATATGTCTGGGATGCGCTGGCAACTGCTGAAGACATGGACAAGTTATGCAGGTCATTCCAGATGAACATCAATAAATGTTTTTGTAATATCACACCACCCAAAGGCCAGACACCTCTAACCACCAGGAAACACACCCCTGTCTGTGTCATGACTCACACAACAGCTGACCTGACCTGTCCTTGCCCAATGCTGAAGAGCTTGTTCTCAGGCCAGCAGCGCTGCAGGAGGAGCAAGAGGAGACTCCCAAATCCACGGAAGGAGGGCAGAGCTTGCACGGCCAGCTGTCCTCACTACTAAGAAAAGGTTGTTGTTCCAGGCTACGTAGGACAGCAGTGCTGCAGAAACTTGATGATGATTCTGATTGTTGGTCATATTTTACTTCTTCTGTCTGCAAAGCTGGGGGACTCCGGACAGGACGAATGACTCAGGACCATTAATTACACTGTTTTGAACTTACTGTCTCTCTGCAACATGGTGTAGGTAGAGCCTGATGCTCCACTGTCACAGGAAGGTATTACCAACACGAATACGGAGCAACTGATGATACGTCTGCATGCCTATCCATTTCGTTGTTACAGCAAGATGTGTAATGTCTGGAAGGATTTTTGAATGCCTAGCTCCTGGAGCCCTCTGATTGCAGAAGGATCTCAGCAGTCTTGTTCATTTGTGTAAGCTCCCAATCTTCTTGGCTCCAGAGTAGAGCATGAAAATAGGTTTTAAAACAAGACAAACAAGAATCACCTTTAGGTTTTTTTTAGCAGTTTCAAAATTTAACTGAGTATGATTTTGAGCCTGGCTCCAGGAATAAGTATTTATATCTAGCAAATCCATGGTAAGGGCTCGGCTTGTGACCAAGCAGAGCGACATAACAACTGAGAAGTCTAAATTCATGTCAAGACACTTGTTCTCTGGTTGCACAGTACCAAGTCCCCCCTGCTGTGGGCCGTGAAGGCTGAGCACTGGACCTCCATCATTCAAACAGCTTAAAACAGGGCTTCCAACTCACTACACCTCCTGAGCGTGGGGGGCGAACAGGCAATACCTTCTGTGCCATGTTTGGATGGCGTACAGAGTAGTTACATCAGAGTTCCAGATAAGGAACTGGGGGTTTTTTTTGCTCAACGTTTAATCACAGTTTCACTAGCCTTGGAAAAAGAACAGCGAGTTCCCTCCATGTGAGCCGTCAGGAGGCTGCCCTCTGCAAGGGCTTCCCTCTAGCTTCTGTTTGACCTTTTCTTCTGTCTTGACAACCTTCACAATTATAAGCCTCCAAGACAGCAGGAACGCACTCAAATATCTCAGAACTAGTCAGGACACTTCAAATTGCTCAAAAAAAGAGCTGGCACTCCTGACAGAACTGTATTTTAGTGCAGAACACCACACATGTGCGTGCACAAAGAGACTTTGCACAGCCCGGGTCATTGCTATTTGTGCACAAACATGCCTGGACATGCAAGGATTTGCAGGGCCTATTTGGGGAGACGTGCCAGACACAAGAGCCTTGAATTTATTCCTTCATTTTCTTTCACAGTCTATTTCCAAACTGCCTTCTGAAGACAAAAGGCAGCAAACAACTGCATGACCACAAAGTCGGAGGTGTTTACACACTGCAGGTCGACCACAGAACGTCACACAAGCAGCGTGACACACCGGAAGACCTCCCAAGTGACTCTCCTGACGATGATTCCCACTGGGACTGACCAAGGAAGGAAGACAGAAGCCAAGGGAGATGACTTGTGTGTGGTTCATTGCTACTCAATGACAGAGGCAGGAAGAGTCTACCAGTCTCACAGCTCCTAGATCCACCAGTCTCCGCCCTTCTCGCTCAAGGGGATATCCAGAGTGTTTGTAGTGAAGAAAGTATTAAGTAACGAACAAAGGACATACAGATTGTATTACTCCTGGCTGCCAGTCAGGACTTTTTGTTATATAAAAGAATAATAATAAGAAAATCAATATTTGTGGTCTACATGTCTAGCTGGCATTTGTTCTGGATGTTTGTTCAGTTCTTCTTGTACCAATATTTTCTTCAATGCTGCTAATTAACCCCACATCAAATTATGTCACAGAATGTCCTCTAGATACAGCTTAGACGCAGCTAAGCATCAAATTGCAACAGCAGCCTCATTTCAAGGAATCCCAGCTCTTAAAGCACATCTGCTAGTGCTAGAGCATGAGTACCTCGAGCCTAGAGTACGAGGACGAGTTGACTCACTAACCAACCTCAAATCAAGACCAAGATGCTTTTCCAAGCCACCAACAAGAAAAACCGTTACGACAAGCACAGGATGGTGTGCGAGACGGACAATTCATCCAGTGCTGGTCTTTCAACTAGTACAAGCAGCGCTGGCTTACGCTAGATGAGTCCCCAGAGAAGGCAAGACTTCACTTTTCCTCAGAGCCAACAGGAGAGGGAATTCAGCTCCAGACACTGCCTTTATCTACCACTGCCTTTCCTCTAAAGAGAAGTGGCTCCCCAGAGCTAAAGGCAAATCTCCCAGGGGGCTGAACCTGGGATTGGAAAACACAGTCCAGAGAGGCTGAGGTCAAACCTCTATGTTTGTCACCTAGCCAGGGACTCCTGCTGACCAACAGGACCCAAGCGTGTGTGTGTTTCTGCGAGGTGCCTCCATTTCGGCAGGATGCTGGGGCACGAGGCCAATCTACTTTCGATTAGCCGACCGGTCTGGGTTGAAGGTCCATGTCTGTAACCACACTGGCTATGCACTGCATTGAAAACAAAGCCTGAAGCCTGTTGGCAGCCCAGCAACGGCAGAGCAGCCAATTCAAAACAACCACTTGAAAAACAGCACTACCCAATGCTCCGAAGGACTCGCACTCTTTACAGGAAGCGCAACAGTGTCGTCAGGGTGCCGCACACTCTGACTATAGCCAGGACACGCTGTTTCTTTGACATAGACCACAGCTTTGTTCTTGGAATTGTTTTGGACTCCTACAATGGATCTGACTACAGACAGCCACCTCAGCATCCACAGCTGGGTTCAGCACATGAACGCAGAGGGTTACCGTCAGATCTTACCCCATGCACCCAGACCAAAGATGCTCTCCTGCAGACGTGCCAAGGACCAGACCAGGTCCCAGAGCATCACCCTCTCACCACTAACGGCACATGAGATCACAGGACACGTCAGTGCTCGGTGCCCTCAACACACCTTGGCTCAAACCCCTGGCATTTCCCAGCCAGTCCCTTTTTCAAGTCCTCAACAATAATGAATGGAAATCCAGAAGTTTTATTCAGGATAGACCCAAGACAAACTAGATGAACAAGTAGAAGAAATTAATGGAAAAACAAATCTCAGAAATAAAAGAAGGGGGAAAACATGCATCGAGGAAAGCAGAATCCTCAGCGAGGGGTGGCAGACCAAGACCTAAGCCACTTGCTGTGAACCTAGAGCCTGGGTGCCTTTTGTAAACAGTCATATTCCTGACTCTGCCTTTTCTCTGCTTTTTTGGAACCGTTCCACTTCTATAAAGTTTTGAAGCCTTAAAAATTAAGCCATTCCGAGGGAACAGCGTCACTGGCTATGTTTTCCATCAACCCTCTCCAACTGCATTGTAAACAATCGCTTCCTGCTCCTGTTGTGTAATGATTCGAAGACGAAAACAAGCTGTATTTACTTTCTCCAACGGAGCAATTCCAGCCCTGACCCAAAGCAACTGCGTGGGCTGTCAGGCCTCCTCCTCCTTCCCCTCCTCCCGGCCGAGCTCTGCAGACCAGTCAGCTGAGAGAGCAAAAGGGCAGAGGAAAGCGCCCAGAAACAAGGAGCACTTGCAGTTGCCAGCACCAAACTCCCTCACCCCCCCGCCCCCCTTTCCCTCCTGGGCTATTTTAATCCTGCCTTCTTTCAACTACTCTGAGCCTCAGATTTTGTTTTCCTTCTGGCTCATGCAAAGTCTCAGCAATCTGCAAAGGCAAACCAGACTCCTCCTGACCATAATAAGCTGATTCTCACCAGTTTAACTGTAGGTAGTTACTAAGGGTTTGATTTAGGACTCTACTGCGTTTAATACGCAGCTTAGGAGAACACAGCAAGGTCCCAAGCAAGGACCCCAGGGCACCCAGACCTCATTTTATTCTTGTTTGTGCACATTCACTTGGCTCGGTCGCTGTGGGAGGAGAAGGCTGGGTAAGCATTCAAGGCCGGAAGGGTTGTGCCAATAAATTCTGAAATATTTACAGTTTCCAAGAGAGCAGCAAGGGGTTGGATGAGCAGTTCAGTAGGAAAAAGCTCCAGTTTTGAAACTCATGTAGGAAACACACCCTCACCTGCGTTTGGACAGTCTCTGAAGCAAAACGAGGCCTTGCTTGGCATGAATACACTGATTTCAGCATTACTGAGGCGGCGAAGCTCAGCCGACAACCCCCTCGGGACGTACCCTGCCAGAAACACGCACCTTTCCCAGCGCCAGCTGGCTAAGGTCAAGAGAAACAGCAGTTGATGCTTCATCCCATTTCACTATCAGGCCTGGCAATCAAATCTGGTACCTTCTGTGGCAACCTCCTCGTCATTTGAGTTTTCCCACCGCGTACACCTAACAAAGGCACAGGTATGACGCCAGCGTTAACTCTCCTGGGTCTCGAGAACAATTAGAGAGGGTGTATCCAACCCTTGGAACAACAACTACTCTAATGCTAACGAGATGAGGAGCAGGAAGGTAATTTTTAAAGAGGTCGTTGTGCTCTGACAGTGAAAAGCATAAAGACTGGACCCAGGGCAAGAGCAAAACAAGAATATTTACCTCTTGATTACGACCTTCGCCCTGCGGATTTCAGAGCCCCGTGTAGGCGTCACCCCGCTTCCTCGGAGGGCTACACGAGGCGTGACGGGAGGGCAATGGCTGAGCGCAAACACCGCACATGGGTTTGTTGCGCTAAATACAGCGGCTGCCCCTCCAGCCGCGCTCACCCTGGACACATCTGTTATTCCGTGCTCCGTAACAGACGGAGGCTTATGGAGCAAGCACCTCCGCTGTCAAGGGATGACAACAGAAGCTGATGTAATGAACGCATAAAAATACTTCGGTAACGAGTAACGCCATCGCGCTTCGGAGGTGAGGTACCGGGCCCGGCCTGCGCCCGGGAGGTGCCCGACAAAGCAGGCGCATACCGGGGGGGAGGCTCCAAACGCCGCCCAGCCCGGCGGGGCGCGACCCGTCCCCCAGCTCTAGCGCTGCCGCTCCGCTGCCGGCCGGAGCCCCTTCCCGGGGCGGGGGTCGGCTCCCCGCCGCGCTGCCGGCCGGGATGACATCACCGCTCGGCGGCTGCGGCACCGCCACCCCCCTCCCCCCGCCTCCCCCCTTCCCGCCGCCCGGTTTCGCACGGCGCAGCCCGACGGCGGCCGAGCCTCCGGCCGCCCCGGGACGGGGGTCGCCCCGAAGGTCAGCGCGGAGGGGAGGGCGCGGGGGCCCGACCCACCCCACGCCCGCTGGCTCACCGAAGGTGCGGCGCTGCTTGAAGGGCCGGTCCGAGGGCATGGCGGCCGGGGGAAGGGGGGGGGGGGCGGCGGGCCGGGCCGGGGCGCGGGTGCCGGCGGGCGGCTCCTCTCTGACGGACGGCGCGGCCTGCGCTGGGGCTGCGGCGGAGCGGGCCGGTGACGTCACCGCGGCACGCCCGAAAGGGGCGGGGCCAGCCCCGAGCCCCGCCCCCTCCCGGAGCCCCGCCGGGACCGCGGAACGGGGGGGGGGGGGGGGGGGGGGAAGGAGCCCGCGGCGGTTCCGGCGGTCAGGGCCCAGCCCGCTGCCTCCCGCCCCGCTCCGGGGCCCCACCGCTGCTCGTCAGCACCGACGCTGGAGCACACAGGTCTGGGGCGGTTTCCCCTCGGACAGGCAGTTGTCCTGTTAATCAGCACACAGCTGGATACAAGAGAGGGGGGCTGACGTCGTCGGGAAGGTCGTTTCCAGTCAATACGGAATGCCGTGACATAGCACGGCTGTTTACCAACCAGACATGCCTTACTCGGAGGCTGACCCCGAACATCCGCGCTTCTCCGGCCTCAGAGGAGCCGGCAGCGTGCCCGGCCTCACGGCCGCAGGACGACGCTCGGGCTGGAACGTTCCGAGGTGCCTGAAGGACAGAGGTGTCCGGCCCAGAGGTGTCCGGCCCAGAGGTGTCCGGCCCAGAGGTGTCCGGCCCTCCAGCACCCGCCGGCTGCTTCGGCGGCCTCAAACATCTTCCAGGGTTACCGCCGGCTCCTGTCAGCGAACGCTGCTGCGAGGCCGGCGGGAGGGGAAGCATCCCTGCGGGGTGTTCAGGCCACGGGCGCATCTGTCAGCTTCGACAGTCACCGAACCTGGACATAAACCCATCTCACCCAGGTAATCAGACATTTGCAATTCCCACGGCAAGCTCTATCATTTCCCAACTAACGAGTCTGTTGTTTTCCCTGCTGCATTCAGAGCCACATCTATGCTGCATATTTTAAAGACCGCAGCAGGGCTACAAATAGGGCAGGCTATTTCTGGAGCTACTGTAAATTAATCAAAAACCAACTGCAAACAGCATGTCAACCTTTCCCCAAGAACCATGTCTCGTCTTCCTCCTCAACGTATGCGGCAGTAAAAGCTGTATTCTGCCAAAGCCATGTTTCATTGTTTCCAGAGAATTGGCATGAAACACGAGTGAAGACAAAATGTTAAAGGATTACGTACAACCTCGGTGGAAAAAAAAACCAACCCAACATGAAAGATGCATCTGTCAAAAAACTGCTCCAATTATTAAGTGTCACCAATTAAAAGAAAAACATATTTAACTACAATTGAACACATTCTTTTCTCCTTGTAGATCTTACCCGAAAAGGAAACAATTAGTTTCATGGCTAATATCATGGATTTTCCTTGAACAAGCAGTAGCAGTCATTACACATCCTCATAAGGAAGTGTAAACTCTTCAGATTCACTTTTATAATTAAGATACAGGTAGAGACATTAATTTCCAATAAAGGTCCTTTTAATCAGAAAACACAGAAGGGAAAGCAGTAATATCGAATTAGACATGGCAAGCTGATCAACTTTACAGACTGCGTCCCCAGGCAAAGGATTTTTTATTACTATTGTTATAAAGTATTAACCCCTTTTTGATGAGAGGCATGAGGAACTCTTTCTAATTTAGTGATTTGATCTCTGATTTTATCCATGCAGACTCGTTGCAGGACTGGGGCCATAAATCCATAGCAGATTATTCATATACCCCAAGTTGGAGAAAAGACACTGGTTCATGGAGGCCCTGGAGCTTCTCAGCATGTTAATGTACCTGCAAAAATGGGACATGGATCAAGGAAGTTTTACTTCTAATAGAGCAGAGTATGATTTATACACTTCTTCCTTCAGCCCTCAGCTTTCCTGAAAAATCTTGCACACAGCAATACCTCTTTCGCCTGTTCGTACTGATGTCATTGGCAAAACTCCTTATTTAAGGAGATGCACTTCAGATCCAAAAAACCCTGGATCAGTCAAAGGTTTAAAGATGGAAGGAACCAGCTGTACAAACCCGGCAACAGCAAGCTGTCCTAACCTGACCTAGGATCAACAACAAGCTTTCCGTGTGCCAGCATTCCTACAGGGTAAACACCACTGATAATAAGCACCCCAGATGCTTGTGAAACCATGGAGGGAAAATCTCCCCGAAGGAATCCCATCATGCTGGTAAAGGAAGGGAATTTTTCAGCAACAGAAATCGTGGTGATGCTCTGACACGGCAGCGTTTGGCAGAGCTCACTGTCCCTGCACACCCCAGCTGCCACAGCTTTTCCTACAGACGATACTGGTTCAAGGAGCTGCCCTAGCTCTACTAACATAAGGCCAGCCTATATCGGTGTAACTATACCATGCCAGACTTTCATCCCCTATAGAGGTAGCTATACGTAACAAAAGTGTAAAGATCAAACATAAATGTCCCATAGGTGAAGAGGAAAGCTGCACAGAGCTCAGCCATCTCAGGCAGATGAAGAGTTGCTTGGGAGGGCGCTGGAGCAAACACAAGCTGGAGCAGCTTTAAAGTGCTGCTCTAAGATTCACAGAAAATGAGTTTCCACAAGCCTAGCTTTTGCGGCATTAATGTTACCACCTCCGTTCCTCTGCCAGAGCCTTATCTCAGAGCAGCGTCAACACAAGAGAGCACGTCCTTGGGCCTCAAGCACTGCTGTTCACAGCCCAGAGCCATACCTCAAACTTCCTTTCATTAGCTTGGTAATGCATTAGGGGTTGTTTTCTACATCTCCGCAGTAGATGCTTCCTCTGCCTTCAAGAGAGGGATCCATCAAAACTGACTTCTCCAAGACAGCAAATTAGGCCAGTCTCCAACCATGACACAAAGCAGCTTTAAGGCACAGATCGCAAAGGTTATTCAAGCCCTCCTTTGAACCAAGCACTCGTCGTGCTTTCTGGCTAGAAAAAAAGGACCAGAACCATAATGCTTATTTTTCTCTTCTTCCTCAATTTGACAATAATTGTACCATACGAATGGGTAGGCCCAGACTCGGCAAACACAGGACAAGCAGCAGAACTTCATCCCACCTCTTTAAGATAACTTGGGCAAAGTGAAATCCTTCTCTAACTTGCATACAGAGGAATTGCTTCTGGTCGGACCTCTGTGATTCTCTGAGGCTCTTGATCCAAATAAGACACTTTTTTCTCCACAAGAAGTATCTAAATGGAAGTTGTTGTTCTTCAGCTTCATCCACCCCTTCTCGTTTTAAAAAAACAGATTAATTGTGAATGTTAGTGTAAAGGCAGCACCAGCATGGCATAAGCAAGGCCCTCCCCTGACCAGACAGATTTGACAAGCTCCTTCAGACTCCAAAACCAGCTTCTTCAAGACCCCTTTATTCAAATTCTGCAGTGCATCTCAGGTCAGACAGCTAACAGGCCTTGAAAGACAAACAAACAAAATGAAGAATCCCGAACCAGCCCCTAACTCCCTCCAAAACCCCAAACAACCAGCATACACCAGGAACTCGGTAATTTCACTGCACATTTATGGTCTCAACGCAATGCAGAAAATGGGTGTGATCTTTGTTTTGCAATAGGGCTATTTATTACAGCTTGTTTAAAAAACCCACCTCGACACCTCTCTGTCCCAAAATTAGATATGGCACAAAGCCACTGGTAGGGCACCTATCCTTCAGAAAGTGTCCAAAAGAATGCAGGACACTAAAGATACTCTTCACTGTTCAAAAGAGTAACACTGCCACCTACTAGGGAAAGCCAAAATACATAAGCAGGTCACCACTTCCAAGGAAACATTTCTCTGGCTATGAACAACAAAAGACAGAGGAGATAAGTCACGTTTTTCTTCTGCCTTGCCTCACTATTCAGTTATTATCCAGAGACTTCCGCTTGCTGGAGATAATTTTTTTTCAGACAGCATTCAATTAAATTAGGACAGATCACATGCGTTATACAAGCTGCTGTGTATCAGGAACTACTCCAAATGCAGAGCATGATTTCAGACTCTATTCATTGCTTTGATGGCATGGCTTAAAACAAGATTCAATAATAAAAGGGCCAGAGAATACACACTATGTGAGTTATCTGTCAGTTTTCTGCGACTAGGAGATGGATGTTTACGTCAGTCATTTCTTAGCACAAAGTGTCATCCCAGGCCTGCACCAACTCAGTGTGGTCAGACATACTCTGATGGCAGAAACAATTCATGAACTGAGCAACAACCAACACTGAGTCACGATGACAGCTGAGATACCCAAAATACTGCAAAGCACCCTCACCCAGATGCTGCAGGACTGACCATTTACAGATCTCTAAAAGCATTTTGGACATTCATGGTCATGAACACTACCTAAAAAATTAGACATAGTTTATAAATGAATGCCCGAGTCTGAAAATGCAGAGAAAACAAATGCTGAACAGACAGGTTATGTTAGCTGTTTAAGTCACCACATATCCACCCCATCATTTTGTGCCCCAAATCCAGTAAAGTGTCCAAGTCAACACTAACATTTTTTACTTGACTCCAAAACTGCACTGCAGCCAACTGCTTGGAATAGCCCCTAACCTGCTGAGATCATCCATAAATTCTTAGTCTGTTCCTTGGTGTAGAACTGGACAGCATCACGCATTCCTGCTCCTGCTTGTAATTTTGAAAGAGCAGGGCTAAGCACGGGTTATACACCTCTGCTGACAGAGACAGATGAGTCAGGAGTGCTCTCTCACTAGCACAGGAAGCAGTATCCCCTAAAAATCCACAGTTACTTGATCAAAGTTCTTTCTTTAATTGTACAGCACATTTCATGCCTGTGGGCTGTGTCTCTTCGATCAGGTGCACCTCAGGGGAAATTCCTTTTCAGGCTGGTAAAATGCTTCTATCACAAGCGGCCTGAGGCCAGACGTGTGAGGAGGCTGAAGCGCGAGCAGGCAGCTATGCTACCTGCAAGCCCCCCTTCTCTGTGGAACCAATGAGACTGGGGATGGAACCACGCTCTCTGAGCACCGCTCCCAGCTGTCGCAGTTAGCTGTATCGAGCTACCTGAGTACACAAAATGCAGTGCAAGACAATACATGTCATTTCTGAATCCGGGCTGTGATGTTCTGCACATCACTAAGGCTCTTCAGTACAAGACAGAGTTGTGTCTGTCACACACACGACAAACATAGAATCATAGAATCTTAAGGTTGGAAAAGACCTCTAAGATCATCAAGTCCAACCGTCGACCCAACACCACCATGTCTACTAAAACATGTCCCAAAGTGCCACGCCTACACACTTTTTGAACACCTCCAGGGATGGTGACTCCAACACCTCTCTGGGCAGCCTGTTCCAACGCCAGACCACTCTTTCGGTGAAGAAATTCTTCCTAATACCCAATCTAAACCTCCCCTGACACAACTTGAGATCATTTTCTCTTGTCCTTTTACTAGTTACTTGGGAGGAGAGACCAACACCCACCTGGTCACAACCTCCTTTGAGGTAGTTGTAGAGAGCAAGAAGGTCTCCCCTCAGTCTCCTCTTCTCCAGGCTAAACAACCCCAGTTGTTCCCTCAGCCGTTCCTCGTAAGATTTGTGCTCCAGTCCCTTTACGAGCTTCGCTGCCCTTCTCTGGACACGCTCCAGCACCTCAATGTCCTTCTTGTAGTGAGGGGCCCAAAACTGAACACAGCACTCGAGGTGCAGCATCACCAGAGCCAAGTACAGGGCCACAATCACTTCCCTACTCCTGCTGGCAGACATTTTGCACAAATTCTTGAGCTCTGCATGCCATTACAAGGCTCTTTCAAGGCTACAAAAATAACACCTTTATTATTTTGCAGGAATCAGAGGACCTTTTTTAGTCCTTAATGGCCATCAATAAAAATTTCCTAAAGGAAGATACCAGATAAAATTGTCTACTGAATCGTGATAGTATGAGAGCTCCAAAGGCAGTCTTGATGGCCTGCCTTAGCCACAACGCTTCTCTGTCTGAAACAAAAAGCAAGAGGTAGGAAAATACTCCAACACAGGAGGCAATTTTACGTACATTGCACATGCACTTAGACTAAATCTTGTTTAGAGAAAGCAACCGATGGATAAAAATAGTCCTAGGAAGGTTCTATTTTTTGAAGAAAAACTCACGTCACTTAGGAGAATAACTAAAATCTTCAGAAGGAAAAGACCTAAGACAAAAACAGTCACTGATGACACTTTTTAATTTGATATGGCCAGACTTTTTCAAAGTAACTTGTAAAACCAACAAAATAAGACAGAACTAGAGGATAGGCAAGTTTCATATTTACAGTCATTCAGAAGTAATAGTGTAAAAGCACATCTCAAATAGTAGTGACAGAAGCATGGAAACATACAAAGAATAATCTTTTTTCAGAACATTAATAGAATTTTATTACATTACCTTCTTAACTATTAAAAGAATCTATTGTATTTTTTACTGCCTGATTCTAATTCACCAACTCCTCCTCAAAACGACTTGTGAGACCAAAAAAAAAGCCACTTTTTCTGTATGTAAACAACAAAAACACCTGCTGTTGTTTTTCCGGACATTATTGAAGTGGCACAGCAGAGTTAACACTAATGCTCTATTCTTTACCATTAAATTAAAAAAAACAATTGGGCAAAGGGAAAAAAAAAAAACCAGACCAAGTCATTGTAATCATTCAGTTGGATTCTGGATGACAATCAGGAAGTAGTCTTTATCTGGAGAAAGAAAAGAAGAAAAAAAACATATTGTTTCATTGATGACATTTGTTCACAACAACAGTAAGTTTCAACATTTTTTCATATCTCACTGATGATACACTGTGGGAACTAGAGTCTTGACATTCATTCTCAATGCGCAAAACAGGCTTGGCATGTCAGATCACTTATTTCTATGAGTCTTACTGAGAGAAAGTCTCAGCTTTAGAAACCACATGCTCCCAAGCCAATTGAATTTAACTTGCTTTGTGCCTAGGAAATAATAGCAACTGGCACAAACAATGATGGAATCAAAATAGGTGGTGAAAGACAGTGATTTCCCTTATCTCACACGTAGGCTGCGGGGCTGCAGCGGCTACAGCTGCGTTTTTTTCTGGCACAATGCTTATTCCTCTCTCTTCATCTTTCACATGGAAATCAGAGGCTGCCTCAGCACAAACCCCAGAGCCTGTCTTAAGATCTGCCTTGACCAGTCCCTGCGGAGCAGTCTACTGCAACTGCAATCCCCTCCTTTGCCTCTCCATCAGCACAATCCCACCATGGAGCCAATGTAGTACAAAGAAACAAAGCTGAGTTTTTGCCACATTAGTGAACTGTTCTCACCTCACTGATCCCCATTTCATAATTTGATGAAATACTGAGGACATTTCCTGAAAAGAAGGTTGCTGCTGCTATACTCTACAACTCATGATTACAACTATAATATGCTCTATTACTTTTCTCTGAACTGGAAAATCTATTACACTGTTTTGCTTTATCACTTAGTCTACAGTGCTGAACTGCAATTGCTCTCAAAACATTCCTTTCCAACTCTTGTGGTTTCATACTGAAAAGCACAAGGTATGAGAGGCTGCAACACACTCTTCAAAGACTATTTAACACTTTCTACTTTGATCGACGTGAAAATAAGAAAGTGATTTCCCGCATTCAAACATGAAAAAGCAAATTTAGGTCAATGATAAAAGCTTTCAACTCTGAAGAAAGCAAAACAGCTTCTGGGAAAAGAAGAGCTTATACAATATGAATAAAAGCAGCAGGCAGAACTTTTCTTGCAGGCTGACAGCGTCAATCTCATGAGAAAAGAACTCTGCTGGATTCCCTTATGCCTGCTTTCACCCTGCCCACTTTTACCTGGTGCGACCATGATTTCGTTTTTCTTGGAGCGGATCCGCAGGAATGTGAGGTCATTCTGGGGATCAATGTCTCGCACGGTGCTCCTTGCCTTCATGATGAAGCTGTGCATAAGGCCCGCGTACTGAATCGTTGTGGAGTTATCCATAGTACTTTTGATAGGAATACCTGCAAGAAACAGGGGACAGCAAAGCTCAGCGACAAAACTCCAGAACTAACTCCGCCTTGGGCATCACCCAGATGTTGTTGCTACACTAGGGGTTAGGAGTGCTCTTTTCAAAGGCTTAAAAGAAGAACATGAACAGAAATAAGATGTGGAAAGGCTGAGATCCGGAACCACAGGTGTATGAGAGAACTGTTTACCTCTAGCAGCATCAGTATTTTACTTTTGCTTTTTCGTTTATTTATGAGATTTACAAATAGAAATAAATAATAACAAAAAAAAATATCTAGGAGGAGAGAGGAAATACCTATGTTTCAATTTTGTTCTCCTGACTGGGGACAGCTTTTCCTTTCAGAAAGGCTCCTGAATGTCATTTAACTGCGATGTTCAAGCGAGGCCAGGATCGGTGTTGATTACAGAGGACATCAGCTGCTGCATCACACAGTTTCAAAGCTGAGGCTCCAACATTTAGCCGTAAGAGTTGATGCAGTCCTGCAAGGTCCCTGGTTCAATTCCTGTGCACTAGCCAAGAGGGCAAACACACTGACACTGCTTGGCCAGAGCTCTCGCTGCCTTAACGTCTTCCCACAAAAAGCCAGTCAAAATTCAGCTCATGTGTCAGAACAATGCAGCAGCCAACTACCAAATACTGGCATGGCAGAATGACTACTGCAGGTGTATGTTCAAATAAGCGCAGCTTCAGCCTAGAAAGCGCAATCCATTATTCAGTATCATTAAACAGCAGTGAGTGGGAACACAAGCTGCATACAAGCACACAATGATCTGATCTTCAAGGTATTCATATATAGCTAATATCTGTCATCTTTTCTAAGGATTATTTCTAGGAAATATTAAATTTAAATTGATAATCATACAATTCTAAGAAGCTGGGCTGCTCACAGTGTATTTAGAATGCTCTGAACAAGTCTGCTCTATTGGATCCTTCAATGACTCCAAAAAGAGACAAGCTGATGAGTCTCGCGAAGCCATGAGCACGAGACAGCTGCTAAGCTACTCGAGTCTGCCAGGACAGCAGCATTCTGGACATGCACAGCAGCAAGATTTCAGGTGTCATGAGAGTTTTTAGTGCTACTGATAAAGGCTTTCACAGAACACAGTCTCAAACACTGCCATAACTCAAGTACCTCTAAGCTTTTGCAATTTGTTTTATTTGATTTGTGTCCTAAAATAATAAAGTGAGCTTGCAGAAATGGGAATCCAATTTTTCTCTTGCAGCCTAACTACTGTCTGTCTGCTTTGGCTACATGAAAACCTTTGCAAAAGACAGACTGTAATCTAAACCAAAGTAGTACAATCAGCAGTCCTTCAAGTGCACGTTTAGAATAAGTTATATCTCAGAAAACTGAGACTGACACAGTACCTTCAGAATTAACAACAATGATTCCCTGCACTCCCTTTTGGCTCTGAATTCGCTTCAGTGTTTCTTCCACCTCAGCCTGCAAACAGAGAAAGCACAAATCAAGATTACAGCTGCTATTTGCCTTCCACCAAAGCTTTGTAATAACAGTCTGAAAACAAAGCTGCGCGAAGATGATTCAAACTACCTACACCGTTCTATACGACAAAGCGTCTGTACTTGGTGCTACCTTTTCTGCATGATCTTTTCAGTTGTTTTCCATCTGTCTTTGCTCTTCGCTCATTTGTGATTATAACCTTGTGGAAACTTGGAACTCCCCTCTAATTTTTCCCCCTCTCCTCCTCCCCAGCCCTCCCGCATCAGTTCCTTACTGTAGGCTTGCAACTGGAAGACTGCTTAGTCAGACTGCTACAATTTAGGTGTCAAGCAAAAATCATGTATAAAAGCATAGATGGAATTTATTTAAAAAGCAGAAAAAGATACATTCTGAGTGCAAGACCACCTTTCCTTTTATCAAATGAATACTAAGAGCAATTAGAAATAAGTGAGGAGAAAAACAATGAGTAAGTGCTTTTTGTTTATAATGATGATTCTTGCTGGGATAGCTAGGAGATTATAATCACTAACGATAATTTACAACTTAGTGAAATTGACTTTAAAAAAAAAAACAGGAAAAATGAAAACTGAAGGCCAAGGCAGCAGTCCCTTTGCCTTCTCTGTAAAAATCACCATTGACTTCAGAAAAGCTTTCAAATCCTTCTGCATGACTTCCATTGCTAGAAGACATCAATCAAAATTTAACTAGGGGTTCTCTAACAGGGTCATAAAACCTCAGCACCTGAGCTGTTTTCCACAGCTGGGTGAATATTTAGCATTTTTTATCCCCATTAAAGGAAACAGAGACATGCAGCATCTTTCGGATCCTGCAAGACATAGTCCCACAGAAACAGCCTAGAAGGGAAGACAGGAATCATTTGAACTCAGGAAAGGTGGAACCTGTATGGGGCATTTGGCCAAGACACCTGTGTTTCTCAGGCATTGTGAATAACCCTCTCTCTGCTTTCATCCTGCAGCAAATGAGCACAGTCATGTTATAAGCCTTGTTCCCTGGGAACAGGACTTGTCCTAACAAAACAACATGGCCTCAACCTCAGAACTACTGGCCAACTTTCGGCACAGTGCTGTTAGAAGAAGTAGCTTGCAGTAACATGAATTGTTGCTGGTAAGAGGTGGTACCACCTGAGTTTCTCTTCAGGAAGTGGAGTTTTTCTCTCTTATCCAGCAGAGAAAAATTCAGTCTTTTCAACAAAGCTCTTGATTATCTCTGAATGCCGGGCTACTTCAAATTGAAGACAAGGGAAGTGAAACAAAAAACAAACAACAAGGTGTACGAATGCTGAGAGAAATACGGTGGCACACTGTTAAGTCTGAAATAAATTCCTAACTTCTTACTAGCAGTATTTAAGTCCTAATTCATTAAATATTTTCTTTCACTAGACCCTAACAAACCTATTTGGATGCAAAGAAGCATCCATCCAGAACAATATCAATTGTTAATTTCTTCTAACAATCAACAGATAATCTCACTCACAAGGCGGGGTGACCTGCTCTAACAGTTTACTGCTGTTGACATGGCAAGGCCTTGTACTTCCTAATCTTACTCCTTGACGCACATACCACTTCACACACACTACTAGCTATGGTGCTCGTCCAACATCTTTGCAAGCCAGTTCAACTCAGCAGACCAGCAAAAATATTACTGGGGAAAAGTTATATATATTTAAATCATGAAACAAACAAAAACTGTCTTAATAAAGGGTTGAATAACTACAAGAGAGAGTATATAGGGAAGAAGAGGTGCACTCTGGAAAAGGAAAATAAATATTTCCCCATCACCAATTTGCTCTTATATAACCTTTGCTATATATACAACAGTAGCCTTTATCTTCCTGTTTTTATCTAGAAAGCTCTACCTTCTGGGTTCGCCTAAAAATATCTCTTATTAGATTATTTCAATTTTCCATCTACAACTCAGGTCAGTATTTATTTCTTCAGAAACTTTGCCACATATTTTGATCCCCAGTTTCATGCAGGTGTGCTAGCCAACAATGCATTTGAAGAGGAAGCCACCTCCAATACAATTACAATAAAATAAATATATTCCAGGTTCCGCAGAATATTAAACAGCCAGTTGTCTTAAACCAGGCTTTTTTCCTGATTACTTTCCCTTTTAAGAATTGTAAGTTGGCAACCATAAGAAATGCAAAGATTTTTCTACTGAATGTTATCTGTAGCCCGCCACCACATGGCGTATTTCAGTGCTTGGCAGAATTAATTGAAGGTTTATGGGAATGATACGCTTTCCACTGCAATGGTTTTGGGACAGAAGTCCACGGCCCGTGGTACCAGGCAGGCTGTGCTCAGCTGTCAGGGTGACACCCCTCTGTCACAAGGCAGTGGCCTCCTGAGCTGACTCAGCTGCTGGTGTGTGAAACACTGGCAAGACACAAGATCACAAAATCCCAGACTGGTTTGGGTTGGAAGGGACTTCAATGCCCATCCAGTCCCACCCCTGCCATGGGCAGGGACACCCTCCACTAGCCCAGGTTGCCCAAAGCCCCATCCAACCTGGCCTTGACCACTGCCAGGGAGCCAGGGGCAGCCACAGCTTCTCTGGGCAACCTCTGCCAGGGCCTCAGCACCCTCACAGGGAAGGATTTCTGCCTCACATCTCATCTCCATCTCCCCTCCTGCAGCTTCAGGCCATTCCCCTTGGCCTGTCACTCCCTGCCCTTGTCACCAGCCCCTCTCCAGCTTTCCTGGAGCCCCTGCAGGGACTGGAAGGGGCTCTAAGGTCTCCCCGCAGCCTTCTCTTCTCCAGGCTGAACAACCCCAACTCTCTCAGCCTGTCTCCATGGCAGAGGTGCTCCAGCCCTCGCAGCATCTACCGGAAACCTCCCGGCAAAACTCCCACCTAACAAAAGGAGGGCCGCACCCGCGCGTTCCTAGCACAGAAGCCAAACCCGAACCACACCGGGAGCTTAAGACAAACCGGAGAGACACCAAACAACTGCCCACAACTGGGTCCCGCTTTTACTCGGTGCAGGACACCGGACGGCCGAGACACCCGCCCCGGGCAGGGCAGGGCAGCCCCTCCGGCCGAGGAGATCCTAGGACCGGTGCTCTGCGCCCACGGTAACGCGAATACGGGCGTTTCCCGCGCCGGAGCCGCCGAGGTCCGGGCGAGAGGGGCGGCACAGACCTCCCCCCGCGCCCGACAGCGGAGCAGCGCCAGAAGGGACACCCCGCCCGGCCCCAGGCCCCGCTCCCGCCCGCCCGGGCAGCCCCCGGCGCGGCCTCACCCACCATGTCGAGCCGCCGCCTCTCCGTCCAGTCACGGCACCACGCGCATGCGCCGCCAGCTCCGCCAATCCGCGGGGAGGAGGGGCGGGAGATCCTACCCCGGAAGTACTTTTCACGGGGGGGGTGTAGGAGCCACTTACCGATCGCTTCAGGGCCCGGCGGGGAAGGGGGAGGCCGGGCCCGGCCGCTGCTGTCGGGACCCCCCGCCCCCTCCGGTCTTTAGTGTAAACCCTCACTTTATCCCTCAAATAAAGAGGGGCGAAGACCCCGGAGACAAGGAGAGGCGGCCCTGCCCGGCCCGATAGGGTCGGCGGGGCCGAGCAGGGCCCAGCGTTGCGTTGCAGGCGTCTTCAGAGACCGGGAACGACTATTTTCTAGTGGATATTTACAGCTTTGCAACCTAATGGAATTTAAATTTTAATCTCTTCTTACCAATCCAGCAATAAAGTTTTAAAGCTTGGCTACGGAAAGTCATTTTATCATGAACTGATTCAACTTCTGGTCCCACCAGTGATGGTAATGTTTGGTCAAGAGGTAAGCAGCGCACAGCTGACATCAGAAACCTAAACATAACAAAGTTCTGTTTAAATAAAATAACCCCAACCTAGGACTGGTGCTGATGTGAGCAATGACATCATAGAAGAAAATAGCAAGGAACTCATGAAATGGTGCAACTGAGCTGTTCATTTATCATACCATGCATTTACCATGCATTGCAATTCCGTTTGGGGGGAGGTTGCTTTTTTTTTATATGTAAAATACCCTCATAGCTGTACTAACTTAAACCTACCCAAATTACTGTACTAACATAGCTGTACTAACTTAAAAACTACCCGGTGTCAAATGTTGAGTTTACACAATTTACTAGCCTGCTTTCAAGGGATTGCATCCAAAGCATGGAGGAAGCAACTCAAAACTCGCTTCCCCTGCTGCAGAAAAAAGGCAATTGTTCTTCCATATATTTACTCGGCATAGAAAAGCATACTTGGGATTTGCTGCTATTAACAAAATTATATTAACCGAGCCTTTGTGAACATCTGGGAAAGTTAGCTGAGTGAAAACCCAGTGGGAAGGTCTGCAGCAAGGAAGACTGCCCTCAGCAGAGAAGGATCAGTTTAGGGAACATTTGAACAAACTGGACACAGGCAAGTTCATGAGACCTGATGGGATGTATATCCATGAGCGCTGAGGGAGGTGGCCAATGTCACTGTAAAGCTGATCAAATTATCTTCGAAAGGTCACGGTGATCAGGAATGGTTCCTGGTAACAGGAAGAATGTAAATACCACTTCTCTCTTCAGGGAGGAGGATCAGGGTAACTATAAGGCTAGTCAGTCTCGGCCAGCTTTTTTCCCCTCCTTCCTGTCACCCTGTCATTCCTAAACAGAAATAAACCACAAACTCACACAGTCATACCTCTTTTTTGTTATCACCGCAGTAGTGGGACAAGAAAATGTTAAAGCTGTGGCTCCTGCAGAACCTTTCTCCGGACCATCTCCCACAGAGCACCACTGCCAACAGACCAGCAGCCTCACTGTCTCCCCGGGGCAGCATCCCCAGGACCATGAGCACTAGAAATTCAGGGATTTTTTTTTACCTGCAGTTTCTAACCAGTCACAATGGCAGCTGTGTCTGAAATCTCCTAAAGAATTTCCAATGCAATCAACAACGGCAGAAGAGGTGTCAGCAAAGAAACATACCTAAAGAACTTTGCTAGAAGGACAACTTCAGCCAACCCCTCACCCCCCAAAGAGGAGACAGACAATTTATTTGCACACAGAAGGAATAATGATGAGACTACCAGCTCTTTAAGTAGTTTTATAAAAGTATTTGACTTACTGAGATACTGTTACAGTTACCTGAGTATTTGAAATTACAATGCAAGGAAATTTCAACAATGAATTTCAGTACAGTATTTTACAATCCAGTGCTGCTGATCCCAGTTTATATAGGAGTTCACTAGAGCACATATACACAAACAGTGATTCTTGAAGAAAATTAAAAGACACCACAAAAAGGGGGCTGGAGATACCAATATAACAGAGAGAGTTGAGATTACAAATCCAGTGCAGCATGTAATAAAAATGCAAACAAAAAAATTAAGCTTTTTTTGTTTTACTTTTCTCAGAATAGTAAAAAAAAGCTTTGCTTTTTTTTTTTTTAACACAAGCAACTGGATTAAAAAAACAAACAACTTCCATACTAGATCAGATGAAGACATGACGCATTTACTGTGCATTTCATTAGTATATTAACATTTCCTGAGCTACCCAGAACAATAAGGCTTTGTTAATTCTCAGATCAGCGGCTCAGCATTTAATTTTCTCATATCATTCTCATAAGGCAAAATTCTAAATGAAAGTTATTTTAGTACTTGAAAATTAGGATCAATTGACAGTTGCATATGAATATACATTTGTGACATACTATGAATTTATGCAGCTCAGGCTGCTAAATCAGTTGAAGTAGTGGGAGACAAATTCATTAATCTCTGCTGAAAATTGTACAAGTCCAATTCACAATAACCTGTTACCTGGGATACCAAGATGCTGTGGACTCATCCACATGTTATTTTCACCAGATCCCCGTAAAGAACAGAAAAGTGCACCAGTGGCTTATATTAATTCCTTTTTATTTCTATACAGCATGCTGTAAAAAATTACTTTGTCAGCATTCACAATGCTGACAAAGTAAAATGCCTAAGTAATCTTAACCTCTGACTTCAGAAATATTGCCAATTTAACCCAGTAAAGTTGCTTTAACTTTTTTTTTTTTTAAAAAATATATTTTGGCCAAATGCAATGTTTCACAGATTATTCCCCCCCCAATGAATTCTTTATCTGCAATATTTTAAAATCATATCTGGTGCAAGGGATATCCAGCCCCCTTTCCCCCATCCTAATACAGCAGAAAAGACATATAAACATGCCATTTAAATTAAAGAAAGAAAAATGGAATAAGTGGAATCCCAGACTGCAAAAATATATACAAGCATTTACCTTTTTCCTGAACTAAACATTTCAACCATAAAAATATTAAACAGCCATACCCTATAGAACTAGGGCTAAGGCTATTTCAATTATAACTATTTTTTATTTTAAAAATATAGGGCTGAAAGCCTTTTGGGTGATATTTATACATTAACAATATTTCTAGGTTCCCTACATGAATCATAAAGCATTATGCAGAACACAGACTATTTTTCATAGCTTAATCTTGCATTATCTTGCTTAATTTAATGTCTCTTGTAAATATGTTAGATAACTACATTTCATTGTAAGAATTAATATAAACAGAAAATATTTATAAGGCTTTTTTTTTTCCTCCTCATGAGCTGTATACAGTAATATATCCATCAAATGTGTTGAAGTTGGCAGGTTTTCCTCCTAGTAAAACCATGAAGTTGGGTTAGTTCTCACCGTCAATGAAATTGTAAGAGGGTCATTTCTGCATCATCAGAAACTCTTTTCCAGGCCTTTCTTAGAACATGCAGGACAAAAGAGCTATTCACTCTGAAGTCTAAGCATTCTGCCTTCCAAAAAAGCATGTATCACTTTGTATGACCTGAAAAACTCTTGAAGTCAGTTAAAAACTATACTTTCTTGGTTGTTCTTAGACAGAAAAATGGAATCAGTTTTTCCCTCTTATAGTTTTAACAGAAAGGACAGCAGGAAAGAAATATTCTTTTCAAGACTGAAGTTCAGTTTTACAGTTTCCCACTGTCCCGTTTCAGCTCCGACATCTAGAAGCCTCTTAAATACAACTCCTATCCCAATGCTTTGAGCTCCGGTTATGCTTTAATATGTGCTATTTCTAGTGTCATGTCTCTTACTATCACTAACAGCTCATCTCACTGAAGTTTGCTTTCCTCCCTTCAGATAGGGAAAGAGCTGACCATACCCAAAAAGTGCATTCAGTCTAAAGGAGCAGTAAAATGCAAAACATTATTGTAAACCAGAAGAGAATTGAATATCAACAGATTCTAAAAGGAAGTAAAAGATGTTATTAATCCAATAGGAACTCACTACAAAATTACTAGCTATAAGCAGCTTAGGGTGAATTAGCTTAGAAACCTCCCCCCGAAACTTTAGTTTCAATCTTTATAGAACTATTTACCGATACTCCACCTTTTAAAAAAAAAATCATCTTTGATCTGTGTCTGAACTTTCTAACCCTCTTAGCCTTAGCCGGTATCGCAAATCAGTTCATCAGCAAAAATGGTAAGTATTATCATTTTCTGAATCCAGTTGTTTTGTACCTCTTCCTGAGAACCCAATAAAGTCTTCAGAGCAAACTGACTGCAACATGTAAGAATAACACTGAGAAAAATGTCCATTAACACTTTTGACAAGAAACATCAGTCTGCAAACAGGAATCTAAACGGAATCAGTGCAATCCCAGGTGGTCTTGTCTTTTGCAGAACAAGTGAAGTACCACAGTGTTAATTTTGATTTAAAAGTTAAATGTGTTACACAGAAAAAGATCGGAATTCTTCTGAGGGCAGACAGAAATGTTCCAACAACTTTGGGCGGGTGTTTATTTTGCTGAAATTAGCAGGATCAGGGAAAAAACAAAGCAAAGCGATGCCCTGGATTTGTGCCACAGTTTGACATCCCCTTAACAGCAGCCTGAGTCCAGCTGGCATGTGAGCAGACTCCAGACGGGGAAAAAAAACAGTCTGGCCACACTTGAGTTAGAAAAAAGAGCTTAAGCGATGAATTTGCCCATGGTACGCAGAAGATGGTTACAAGCTGGCTCTAATAACACTGCTGTAAAGAGGCTTATGATGATGCTGCAGCATTGCAGCTACCAATGAACTTCCCACTGCATCAGTAGCAAAAAATGCTACTAAAAAGGAAAGACAAAACTATTGTTAAAAATCTGTCAGTCATTAAGGACACATTCTAATTAATGAATGGTAAAACAAAGCAGAGCCCAAAGCTGTATTAAACCTCTACTTAGGTCATAATTCGTTTGTAGCCATATCTGATTGCTCATTTGATTTCTGAAAGTGCTCAATAGAAATCCAGAGTTAATGTGGATAAAATCTCAGGATAACATCCATTTACTTACACATTAGTATTGTTAAATAAATCCAAGTCAAGTCTACTTTACAATGAAGTGTGCAACAAGAAGTGAAGAACATACATCGTGTTGAGTTCACATTCTTCAAGGTGCAAATTTTACCTATTCTTGCCCAAATCCTTCTGTTTCTTCAATTGCGAACAACAGCTTTTCCTTCAACTGCTCATAATTCTTATAAGGTGGAAGGTCTAAGCGATTGAAACTGAAAACAAAGAAAAAAATTAAGTACTGAAAAATAATTAAACCATCACAAAAAAAAAATCCATTATGAATACAGGTAATGAAACTTTTTGCTGTGTAGATGGATACCTGGATTTATACTGTGTGAAAAACTGATAACTAAACATAAACTTATATATTTCTGAGAGTGAAAGCTGGAGTTCAAGTGCTTGAACAGTGATAGTTTTCCAGAAATGCAGTGTACCTGGTAAGAAATTTCACTAACTTTTCCTAGTTAGTTAGCTAGAGTAATCATTCACATTTGAAATTTTAAATTTGTGTGTTTTTACTAACCACTAATACACCTGAGGAACTGAGTAGAAGCTACCTTTTCTCTAGGGAACAGGGAATGGGAATGTGGCTACTATCAAGATGGAGTGTAGTGATAACAAAAGATCAATCTCAATCTCTTTAGACAGCACTGTTTATTACTTTACATTTTCAGTAATACACAAATCCATGGAATTTACAATAGAATCTACTCCACGCCAAAAGAGTTTTTTCAGAAGTTCAGCTATTATTCAACAACAAAGTTTATTGGTATAACTTGGTCTTTGCTTTCACACAGTCTCAAGCATTTAAGTATATTACACATTTACTAAAATCTCCAAGTAGATTCTTGTCAGCAAAACCAGAACAACAGTAATATTTTGATACTCACCAGGTATGACTTCTAGGTAACCAGTTCTCCTTTCCAACTTTTTCAATACAAAATTTTTGGGGTCCGTTGCTCCCTGTAACAAATTCAGATAAACAAGGCATAGGTATAGCTACCTTTGTATCTGTAGGCAATACATTACAACTGAAGTATGAAAGGCTTAGACACAAAACAATACCATTCCTCACACAGAAAAAAAGACATCTGTCTTTCACGATATAACTCTGTCTAGATCAAAGTATGCATGTGGCGAAATGCATAAATTTGAGGTGATTTTGAAACTCAATACCAAAGGTGTAAACATTCCCTCCATCTCTTTTTCCATCATAGCTTAAGTATACGCAGGACTTAGAAAATAGCATTCAATATAAAATTCATTAGAAATGTCCATAAACATATAACTTGGTTCTTTAAAAAAAAAAAAAAATCTAATGCATTAGAGGGATTATCAAATGCATACCCATGAGGTCAGCAAATCCTCCCACTGGTAATCTGCATGTTCCAGTAACAAACTGCAAGAGTCTCATTCTCTTCTCATTATCTATTTCTTTCACAAACTGAAAAATAATAATGCAAATAAATATTTAGGTATAGATTTGATATTCAGATTTTCACATCATTGTCCACAGAGTAACAAATTACATGACTGTTACGAATAGCTGGATTAGCAGTAGCAATTTATATTCACACGCTACGGATCTGTTCAATAATTCTGAGTATTGTTTACTAAGCTGTAGATGTGCTCTGTAACTTCTGTTGGTCTGAGAATAAAACAAAGTCTACAAACCTGCCAGAACCACACTATCTGTCTGTTGGTCCTGGTATAGTGCCGGTAGATGGTATGTCTCTGCCAGTCATTCAAATCTATTTCTTGCATTCCACATAGAAGCACCTTTCGGAGAGAAAAAGGGAAATAAACATGCTAGTACAAGTTATGACTTTCCTTCTATGCCTTCCCACATAGCAAAACAGAACATCAACTGCACCCATACTTAGAAGCATCTGCAATGACAGTATACTTGTTTTTACTTTTCAACTTTATCCCAAGCTTCTACAACAAAGAGCGATGACTGCTCATGAAGTGTATTTGGAGGCCACAAAATAGGAAGCATCTCTGTCATGAAAAAAAGAATAATTGCTTGCATTTAGACATTCAAACCAGGAACAGTTTATCATCGCCCAGCCATACAATTCTCCACTAGGAATAGGATGTTTTGGTTTTATCTTTTTAAATTGAACAGATGCTTCAGAAAGTGTAACTTTTGAGATACCATAACCATCCAGAACCTGGTCCAGTCTATATGCAATCATTCATTGCATATCTGGTTTTATCTCCCTTTCTGTCAAGTTATTCATTCTTTGAACACAGGCAAATCAAATTACTGATGATTACAAAAGGATTTCGGTAAGAAGTTTTGCTTGGCAGAATCTTAGCCTTTAGAAACACATCAGTAAGCTGCAAAGAGGAAAGTTGGGGGGAAACACACTCATCAAATACTACTCCATAAAGTTTCCCTCATATGCCCTATAAAACAGAGCTGTCAGCCTTAGTGACTTCTGCTCTTCAGACATAATGACTGGAGTTTAAGTATTTTATGTGTAACAACCTGGACCTAGCAATAGCCAAACAATCCTTTACCTCCAGTTCCTTAGCATCAAAATACTGCAAATACTGTTGTGGCAGAATTTCATTGAAGCCTTCAAAGAAAGCCTGTGTCTGCTCCTCAACACCTCGGGAAAGTCTCCATTCTGCTACTAGTCTGTAAAAGAAAATACAGAAAGATAGTCTAAATGGCTTGTGCTAACCCAGGTCCACATCTTTGTTAGCTTACAGTTCACCTCAAAATAGGCTAAGTTTAAAAAAAAAAAAAAAAAAAAGGAAAGTCTGGAAAGTTCTGGGGATAGAGCATTGTACAATTTTATTAGTAACCTGTACTCTGTGCAAATTATTTTGTTTTTTCTTTAAGTTAAAACCCTATGTTTTCAGCCATTCTACTATGGAAAGTATTTTAGACTCAAAGCCAAGGCAGCATCTATTGACTGATTATATTAATGAGAGCACAGCAGTCCCTAGGCATTTGAAGAAAGAAAAAAATGCAGAGCTGTATTTGTCTAATATTCTCCCCAGAAATCTCAGTCATTATCCATTAGAAGGTAAAAACTAGGTCAAGTGGTACTGGTGAAGATAAGTAGGACTGCTAGCTTACCAAGAAATGACTGTGTCCATTTGGAAAGTTCCATATTTGTTTCTGTTAATCATGAAACTTTGCTCTGTGGCAGAAACTCCACTCTCTATTAATAAAAGGGTGAAAAGCAGGCAGGAGACCCGAAGAATCTGAACCCATGGAGAAGCAGATACTATGCTGAATTCAAGCCTAACCTGTCAGGAGAACTGGAGTCTAAAGGAGAGATGGCTATTTTCTGGTTTCAATCCTAGAAACTTTGGGGACTTAAAGCAGGACTCAGAGTAAGACAAAAGAATGTGAGTCCAACTGGAATGTGAGCTCTTCCTGGGTTCCTAGGAACTAGAAGAGAATGGTTTTCTGCAGATCCTCCTTATTTTCGCCTCCAATATTAATACTTTGCAAAACTGCAAAATGCCAATATGTTTCTTCTGCAAATACTACCTTTTCTGTGAATCACTGAAATGTCTTCAGATTACTCATGTGATGAAAACAAAATCCACTCCCCTCTCTCTCTCACTGCTTCCCGTGAAAGACGCCTTCACAGAACACATCGTAAGAGAGGAAAATTCTACTGGGATTCAGTTTATTTTGTGCCTGCAATCTGTAACTTCCCCCCCCCCCCCCCCCAGCACATCCTCCAAGCTTATATGTTGAAGATCACACCTCAAAGCAGAGCTTATGCACTGCTGCACATCGAGGAAGAAGGGCTATTTCAGGACAAAGCAGGTCACTGTTCACATTTTTATGCTTTAATTGCTCTTAGGCTCTTTCCCTCTTAACCTATAGCTTTAAAACATTCTGGTACTGCAAACAAAATCCTTCATGCATGACAATACAACTTAAGACATCATTCATAACACTGTCCTGTTACAAATGCCAAGGCCTAAATATACTATAAGACCAGTTCAGATAAAACTAGTAGTGATTCCAAGTATCTTTAAAAAATAACAAACATCACAAAAGCATCCAAAAACGTTCTTAAGTTTAAAAAACCCCCATACATAAATGGCTGGGTGGAATATCAGCAGGCTATGAAGCAGTATGATTCTAATAATAAACACATGCAACAATTTCATGCAATACCTGCCATTCACATTTGTTGTCATGTTGTTCTGCTAAACTAAAATATCTCTAGGAAAAAAAGTGGACCTTCTACAAACTGTAATCTTTGGGAAAAGTGGATTGTAAAAATCTATTTCTATCAATATTCTTCTTTCAAATATGATATCCAAACAATTGCCACTTGTTGCCAGCATCAGCAATTACTCAGAGACAGAACTTCAACAGTGCTTCAGATAACATTGTTTGACAATCTTTTCTTGCTAGAACTAAAGAAAGAAAATGACAGAGATAAGAGTATTTTAAAATCTTCATGTATTCTTACCTAATGTATTCTTCTTTGTTTTCTTCTGTGACCAGAATGTTGCTACCATTTGGCTTCAAATCATGACTTTTGATTTCACCTAGAATTTCTTTGTCAACTGAGAAAAACATTTCCAGGCCACATTCTTCAATATTATTCTCTCTGTAAGGAAAAAAATATCATTTTAAGTAACTGTATAAAGACCTTTTACTCAGTAGAGGAGATGGGTATGAAGAACCTTAAGAAAAAAGGGGTTGGAACTAAATAATCAAGATACAGAAATGTTCCTTACACAATAATTATGGTTTTCCAAGAAGTACTGACTCATTTTACCAATGTGCATACATGAATTCTACTGCTGATCAGAAGTTTTTAATCACTAGTACCCTTAAATTTACCAATCGCAAGGCTGACAAACTACCTGCTGACTATGATCTGCAGAATGTCTATGGAATACAGAAACTTCTCAAGTAATGACATTTTTGTATTTCATTGCATGATTGCTTCTTCTAACAGGTAATGTAAGGACTGCATTAAACTGTCGCTGTCACTTTGTCAGATAATAAGAAGCAACTAAGAAAGACTTTGCATGCTTAATGAATTATCTTCAACTCCAGTGTATTTATGGGACTATCTTGTAAGTATATACTAAAACAAGCCCCTAAGTTAACAAAGTACAAATACTCCCGCTAAAGAGGAATTCTTTTAGAAATTTCAGCATGGGAAGAATCTGTAGCCAACAAACATTGCTCAAATAAACTCTATTCTCTTTATAAGTGTTAATAGCCAGGAGAACAACATGGTAATTTATATGTTGATGTGCACTTCTGTAAAGTGAAGAATCACTTGCATATGTAGAGGTTTTGATGACCATTTCCCCCCCCCCCAAATAAAGTGTAAAATCAAGATATTTGTCCTGAACTGTAACACAGATATGTCAGTCTTGAAAATATCACGGTGGTTTATCTAGCACTGTGACACAGTAGTGCTTCTGAACTTGATCTTTTCAAAACACATGCTATTGCATGAAATCTCAGATGACAAGGGAGGGTTTCAGATGGATGGATGATGAAATAAAATCACCTCTTCCTTTTAAAACAAAAGATACCTGCTCTAGCTCAGTTTGAGCCAAGAGGTTTGACTACATGACCTCTAGAGGTCCTTTTCAAAACTAAATGATTCTGTGAAATTTTCACAATTGAGGGAACAAGGAAAATGGCCACCCAACAGAAGAAGCACCAAGAAATTCAAAACTACTGAAAGCTGCCTGGAAAGTTATAACATTTACTTGTTTGGTGAGGAACAAAATTATGTCCACCCCGACAGACATGACTTATTTCACCTACAAATTTGCAGTCATTTCCTTAGAGGATAACTTCATCCCATCCCTGGAAGTGTTCAAGGCCAGGTTGGATGGGGCTTTGGGCAACTTGGGCTAGTGGCGGGTGTCCCTGCCCATGGCAGGGGTGGGACTGGATGGGCTGTGAGGTTCCTTCTGATCCAAACTGTTCTATCATTCTATGATTCATCAGCATTACAGATAAGGAGGCTCAACTACACTAAACATGAATTTTGGGTCTCTGTACTTAAGAAGTCAATGTGCACCCCTCAGACGTCTGAAGGTTTTTCTCTAGAATTTTCATATCCTTAAGTGTTTTTTTTAAAGGGGCAAAGCCTTTCGTGGACTTCAACCTAGAAGATTTCTTTATCACTACAGAAATTGCTACTGATATTTGGGTCATACTTGCTCTAGAGACAGTCTTCAGAAAAGTTCTTGTTACAGCTTTAAGCTTCCCTATCACTTTCTTCTATGGTAACAAAAAAAAAACTCCAAACAAACAAAAAAACCCCAAACACTGAGTGCAGATTAATAAAAGCATATGTACCCTGCACAGTTTAGTCGTTTGAAACCCTCATATACAGTGAGATGTAAGAGTTGGTCTTGACAGTAAGTTCTGAGTTTCCTACTTCCTCACTACAGATGCAGGCTTCTCCTGTCTTTGACAAAATCTTTCATTAGGGACTGCTGGTACCCAAGAATTCAGTCTTGGAAGTTTCACAACAACAATCCACTGGGTGGTATCTTGCAACACTGGATACTTTGAATTAAAATGATGGGGAAAAGTAGTCTGTGATGTCTATGACAAGTCCCCATTTATTGCTGTAGACAAGCAGCCTGATATTGACATCCAGAAGCCTCTGTGCTCTTTTAGACCATTATAAATTACATATGCACCAAAAGAACCATTCACAGAATAAATGTAACACACTCGAGCAGCTCTGAAAGACCTGCAATTATTGGGTGTTATAAAGAAACCCCATCCTTGAAATGTGAAAAGCGGCCAGCTTATCTGCACTACACACACAAATGCAGAGATGCAACTATGTCTACAGAATAATGGCTTAAAACAACAGCCATTTAGTCTAGACTTTCCACAAAATATTAATGGGTTAATACTGTTCATAAGGTAAACATTGTTATATGTGCGACTTGTTAGAATTTAGTCAGAAGATCATTCACCAGTAATAGCTTCCCCCACGATTTAATGCAAATTTCTTCCCTATAGCTTGCATTTTTCAGTATCATATTTGCTTGGTCTCTAAAACTCAGTAAGTCACAAGATGTCTCTTTCTTTGAAAAAATATATGTAACTTTTCTGACTACAAAACAGGTAACAGGATTCCTTAATTACAGAAATCAGGACTTAAAGCTTCGAGACTTTTTTTCCCTTTCAGGTCTCAGTTTCACAGCATCTTTACTCAAACAGCAACTATTTTAAGTTTTCCTAATGGAATTTTAACTCACTACACCTTTTAGCAGCGCATACATTGAGTATGGAACGCACTACTCTTTGAAAACAATATCAAAATTCTTATCTCAATTTGTAAACATCTCATAAAGGTGCTTTCCCCCCTCCTCATTATTGATG
Organism: Balearica regulorum gibbericeps; assembly: GCF_011004875.1. NCBI lineage: Eukaryota > Metazoa > Chordata > Aves > Gruiformes > Gruidae > Balearica > Balearica regulorum. The sequence continues at coordinate 1,754,562 of NC_046199.1, forward strand.
GTAATGTTTCCAAGATTCACCACTACGGCAGATTACAATCTTGTCTGTAACATTTATTGCTGCATTTTAAAAACCAATCCCCACACCTTTTATAAATTTCTCAAAGCATTTTTAAAACTATTCTGGCTTTGTATGATTCTTAAGCAAAATGTTTTATCTCTGTAGTCACATAAAAAAGACTAATTTTTCTGCTAAATTGTTTTTACTATAGCAGAAGCAAAAAAATTTTAATTGAATTTGTCTGTCTTTCCCTTCTTTAAACTGTTGTGAAAAGAAAATTGCCTGTGTTAATGAAACACATGGTGCACATCAATCATGGACTACAACATCCCGGAGTCCTGATATTATAAAATATGTACAAAATTACAATGCTTTAGATCTAAGGGGGTTTTTTAATTATTTCTTAAAATATTTTTAACACATAATTCCAAAATAATTATGGTCTACAAACTCCAGATCCTTTTTACTTGCTGCTCTCTGGAGAGGAATCTGCAAAGGAGCAGAGGAGGAGGACTCAAAAGGAGTATGAATGTAGAATAGACAGATGACTGACAATGCATACATGGAAGGCTATATGTAGGAATGGTCTTGAATCATTCAGCTTGGAGCAAAAAAAACTAAGAGCAGCTAGAAAAATGCATGAGCATTAACTTCTTTAAAGCATTACATCTTCAATATTAACGTTGAAGTCAAATTTCAGGTATGACTAACAGAAGAATTATGCAGTAGTAAATATTAAACTACATTTGTTAACGTCACATTATTGTAGCACTAAATTTTTCTCAAGTTTTCTAACTAAACCAGGTACTAGAGAAACATTGAGTGGCTTTTTTCTGATTTCTTTTAATCAGTTATCTGAAAAGTTTCAGTGCAATTTACTCGAGCCATTTTATTTGTAACAGTGTTCAAGACTGCCACATCTGTATAATGTCTAGCTAGATTTATTAAAAAATAGCAAAAACGGAATGCAAGATGCTGTGCAGAATATTCAACAAACCAGAAAGGCTTTTGCATTATCAAACTATTATATGTACCTAAAATTACAGTAAAAATTCCAGTACTGCTCTGCAATTGATGCATTATACTTTCCAGTGGGATTTTTAGTAATAAATCCACACCTACTTCCTGGCAGAAGTGAAAATCAAAACATTGTATGGCTATTTCAAGAACAAAATCAAGTCAAACTCACTTTACCCAGATGAGAGAGTTGTAAAACTCTGGGTCAACAGATTCTAAATCCTTGAGTCCTACTGGCTTGTTTAGGATACGTTTATAGAACGGCAGAGAGAAACCAGTGTCAATGAATTTCCCATGGAACAAAGCCTGAAGAACATGAAAACAGACAAAATAATGTAAAGGACGATTGCATACTTAATATGACAACATTCTGTACTCTGTACCGATGAAATTTCACAGCCAAAGAATTAAAACAACACAGAATATCATGACTGCTAATATGCTGAATTAACTTATACCAACAGTAGTTATATCCAAACACCTCATAATAGTTTCAGCTCAAAAAATAATTGTTTAATTATCCATCTGATGGTACAATATTTATTGATAGGAAAATTGCATGAGAGAACCGCTGTCTACTTTTGAACTTACCATGGCAATGAATCTTCCAATAAATCGGAAGTATTTCAGATGGTCTGGATTAATATAAGAGGCTGGGTTTATCTGTAAGCAGTAGTTATCTTTCCCTGCATATTCAAATAGGCAATACATTGGGTTCAAAACTTCATGTGACAATAGAAAGAACCATTCCCTGAAATCACACAAACAATAAAAACACATTTCAAAATAAATTAAATTAGAAATTACTTTAGCTAACTCATGTTAACTTAGGAACTTGTTGGCACATAAGTAGTCAATCTGACTTCTTTACCAGAAAGTATGCTAGACCAAATTGAAAACAAATTGAAACTAACACAAATTATCAATTAATACGAAAAGTTACAATGATATATGACTGTCAGTGGTTTGGATAAAAAAACATCCTTATGTAAATGAGCAGATTAAAAGTCTAATGCTGATTTAAACTTTATAGAGTTTTAGGGAATGCTAATTAATACATGCATTTCTCAGTTACATGCCAGTAAAGACTTTTGACTTGAAAGTAGATTTCTATTCACTTTTTCAATAAACTTCTACTTTGATATTAATGGTTGTGCCAAAGGCTTACTACAGTTCAGTAAACTGTGCATCTCTTTAATCACTGAGACGATTAAAGTATTCCTAATGCGAACTGAAAATAATTTTTTACAGTTTTAAGACACGTATACATCTTAAGCAACTGTCTTCCTCAGCTATTCTGAGGAAAGATAAGGAATAAACTTCACTAATATTTTGAAAGCACTACAGTTTAAATAACTACTTTGGGAAAATCTTCACACCAACAACTTGCTGGAGATGATATTATTTACCATTTCAGTTTAGTTTACCTTGCAACACCACCATAATCTAAGCCTTCTTCACCAGGGAAAATAACCCATAAACGTCTCCGTAAATCCTGAGGGCTGAAGCTCATTATCTTAGTAAAAGAAAAACAATCAAATCTTTGTAAGAAAACAGCTATAAGCACTGGCTAGACTTACTACTATTTGCTATCAAGCAATATAGCATTTAAATAATCCAGACCATAAAATGAACTATGAATACGTGAAGTACCTTCTTATGGAATGTTCATGGAATTTGAAGTGTTAGTGTAAACGTATTTCCATAGATTAAAAAGTGAAAGATGTAAAAGAAATAATTCTGAAATTAAAGACTAGGGATACTTAGGCCAGCAACCTAGCCAGTAAATAACAGGCCCAAAGTGAGTAAATTTGGTATTTGTTAAATACCATACTGAATGGTATCCTAGTTACAAGTAATGAAGAGACATGAATCAAGGACTTAAATAAATTAGAAACAAACCAACAATAAACATACATTATATATATTTTTTTAATTTTACAGCTTCATCTCCTAAAGAGGATAACAAAAATCTAGCTGGTTTGTTTTTTAAAAGTTAGGAAGAATCACAGATGCTAAGGAACTTTACTAATGCTGGTTTTAATACAATGACCAAATTTGTAATTACACTGATTTGGTCAATTGTCAGAAGAATTTCACATAACACTTTTGTGTGTCCAAGAACCTTAAGTTCTTGTTTGCAATGACAGGCACAGAATTTGGGTCAAGATTTGCATTTTAAAGTCTCTCCTATATGTCTGTAGTAATCATCGCAAAAAATTTTATAACCCCAACAGAGATATCTGCAAATGATGAATGACTAACAAGTATAAAAATTAACTCAGGTCTTTGCAATTTGTCATCTAAATTATTGATAAGGCACCCTGCTTCCCTAAGGAAACCTAGGTTTGTGTAATTATGTCAACATAATTACATAATCTCTCTCTTGATTCTTTCCAGTACAATATAATTTTATTACCTCTATGGTTACTGTAAAAGGACCAAGTGCAGTTTTAGAAATAGGGCTGGAGCTAACTTTCAGTTGCAGGATTTATTTTGTCCCCTTCTAATCCCTTTTATTTGAAGACATCACTGTTCCAAAAGAAAAGACTAGCCAACTGCACTATTTGTTGCTTCTGCTAAGCCATTTTACAATACTTTGAACAAGAAAGCAATAATCCTTATTTAAGAACATATTTTTCTCAACATACTATTCTACTTGTTCAAATTTCCTGGCTTGACACATCTGTGATAATTCCTACAAGAAACGAAGTCTGAAGACATATAGGAAAAAAAAATTCAGCTAGGCACAGAGGAAGCTAAAAGTTCCTATCTTCTTGGACAAGGTCTGCATTTTCTTAAGTTACTTTTAAGTCAGAAAAATACAGAGGGGGCTAAGAAGAGTATCTGCCAAGAGGAGTTGTTCCATGCACTTCCAATGCTCTTATTAAACTGACAAAGAGCTGCTTTTCGCTTCAATTTAACAAGAAATGGGAGTGATTTATTGCCACAACGAACATTCAAAAGTGAAAGTCCAAAGCCCTTGAAAATATTGTACAGGAGCAAAATTTAACCATGGTTTAGATCTATAGACATTAATAAGAATTTTGTTACTAATAATCTAAATAGAATTAATAATTTTTGTTTTCTTTTAACCATTCCATTACTCTATTTAAAGACCCATAACACCCAGACTAAGATCAGCTTAATCTATTTTGGTACATAGCCCATACTTATATAACACACTGCTAGGAAAAATGTGCCAACAAACATAAGCACAGTATGAAAACTTCCTGAGAATGGGTAGCTGCTCTGCCACAGCACTCCCCTCAAAATTAACTTAGATTTTAAAGAATTCTGAGGAAAAATAAAAAAAAAATTAAAAAATTACCTTCTCTGTTAGATGACACAGTCTTTACAGCCAGAACTTCACATTTGAGCATGATCTTTTAATATATAAGTATGATTCTATCCTAACTATTAAACTAGTATTTTTGGTTAGTCTCACTTAAAATAACATTAGCAAGATGTCAAAGGATCAGGAATGACATGTGACAATAAACGTAATCAACTCAACTCTTCATGCCCACAACTAACATGTTTTAATACAATACCTGTTGAAATGAGTCCTCGAATAATGTTTTTCTGCTTGCTGTAATCTTTATGTGTTGTGGCATTACCAGTTGCTGAAATGAAATTTAGAGGTGAAGTGCACAATCACTTAGAGTTTCTGATACTGAGTTCAGACTGTTAATTGTTGTATATATTTTTTAAGAGGTACAGTTGAATTCCACTAATCCATAAAAAACAAACCCAGTAATCAAGAAATTTGAATTGTAATTTACTCCAAGAACAAATTGCTTCCAATATCGATACCTACAGGGAGATATACGTGCCTCCAGATCCTGCTTAGACCAGGTTCAAATAACATAATCTAAGTCAGCAAGGCTTTCTACCCCAGAATTCAACACAAAATTAGAAAATTTAGGTTATCCTGCACAGAATTCAAAGTGAAAAATTAGTGTCTCTACTATTTTTCAAAGGATAATTCATCGACTTTTGAAAACTGGAACATTTAAACCCAACACTTTTTCCTAAACACCAAGTTATCTAATCTTTTGATATACATAGAGTTTAGAGGACCGAGACTGACACACTGGAATTTGGTATTATGCTAGAGCACACTAACGTGCAACACAGTATATTCTTCAATGTTTAGACATGCATGTTCTGTGTCAAATGCCCTGCATTTTCTTCCAGAAGTTTGTATTTGTGCAGGAAGTAGATCTTGTATTAACTATAAAAATACTGTGCCTCCATATATTCCTTTATTAACAGCAGAAAGAAAACACTATTCTGAAACCCACCACTTTGGAAAAAAACCTAGCTAAATTTATGTTTTCCTTTATTCTAAGAAGTTTTAAAGCCATAGCTTACCTAGCTTTAAAGCTTACATGAGTTTATACAAGTCCTGTATTTACTCCCTCCTAATTTAACTCACTTTTAACCTTAAAGTAGGTTGATTACCTTTCCTTGCAAAGCATTGAAGAGTTCATTTAAAGCATGTAGGCAAAACCCCAAAATGCAAACAAATATTCCCAAGAAATGAATCCGTACCTGACACCAGAATCTGAAATAATGGACCTTTGCCTTGAAATCACGCACATAAGCTATCTGGGGTCCATTGGCTCTGGAACCAAAAGGAGAAAAACAAATTAATTTCAAAAGTGGTTTTGTAATTTAAGTAAAAGCCTACAAATGTATTAGTTATATAGTTGTATGGTTTTGTTGGCTATCTAGTTAGAAGCTTCTTATTCACATTTTTTGATTTTGGGACGTAATTTTCTAGTTTTTAAACTAAAAAAAAGTCTTCCTTTGTAAACCATGGAGTGCATACACAGTACTTTTTAACCAGTATCTGATTCTTAACTGTAAAAAAGATTCTAACAATAAGGATGGTATGACATTCAGTTAATTTCAGTTGGGAGTTAAATTCTGGTTTTAACTCCATTCTGGTCCCTAAAAATAAAAGAAAGAAAGCATTGAGTGCAGTTTTAAAAAGACAGACTTGTACGTGGAAAGAAGGGATCTGGTCATCAACAGCACTGATGAAGCTCCTCCATTACCCTCAAATCTTATATACTATTTGGCAAGAAGGATTCTAAAGTGTTAGACACTTTCTTCTGCCTTCTTCAGGGACAGTTATCAGTGGATTAAAAAAACCCAGAAAATTAGGAAGCATTATTACATGTAAAACTTTCCGTATAAGAAGGTACAAAGAGGAAAAAAACCCTTTCAAAAATTACGTGTGCTAAACTTCACTTTTGAAAACTTAGTATAATGTTAAAAACACTTACAGAGCAGACTTGCCCGTGCGGGGATCTATATATGTAGTGGTTCTTCTATTGTGATCCACAAAATATGGAATACCATCCACAGTAAATCGCATTTCCCAGCCCTCTGGTAAGGGTTTCTCATTTAATTGACTATGGATACAATAAAATACATGGTAACTGATCAACTTAATGTATTAAGTCAATTGAACAATACCTGAGACAGTAAAAATTTTGGCAGATCTAGAAAAACTATGGATTGAGAAACCTTCTATTCAATATTTATTCTGCCTTTTCTTCCTCTTAAATTTTTGTGTCAGCTCTCAGTTAGATCACAATGACTATTTAAATAAATATTAGCTCATTTGGTTGCACTACCTGGAATAATGGCAAATAGAAACTTAAGGGAAAAATGTAAACAAGGTTTATCGATGTTTCCTCCACTTAAGCAACAGAATTTTATCTTCTATTATGTTTTTACTTGAAAACTGATATAATTTTAATAAGCAGCTTTTGGTACCCCATGTATAATCACAATAGTAAAAAACTTAAAGAGTTTCAGAATCACAAAAATATAAGAAAAAAACAAATACTGATTTTGTGTAATTTTTTGACAACTTCCAACTCAATTTTGGTATGAACAAAAATAGATCTCAATACATTTGGAAGACCTGAGTAGTATCGCTCCAAAGTGCTCTCAGAGTGACTTAGAAGAGCGACTTGTAGAATTACATTGTAGGACCGTATTTCTAACTATGAAGCCAGCACATTTGCTTGTTGGGTTGCATTAAGAATAATAGTGTTCTCCACACTGTCAGCTGCTGCAGACATGACTGGGATGGAAAAGTAGTCATCTCTGGCTACAGCTATTACCCCTCCACACATACTAGGCTATTGCACTCCCCCTTCTCTTATTCCTTCTCTACAGAGGACAGATCAAGTTGCTTCATCAAATGGAAATTTTCAGCGCAAACAGCAGAAATAGGGATTGAACACCCTTCACCCTCAATTTCCTGCCTACATTCCCTACCTCAGAGTCAGACTGACCAGAGCTGGAAATAAACAGTACTCCATTATGTTCAGTAGTGCCTCCAGTTCTCTCTCTGTCTCTCTCTTTTTTTAAAAGGTGTGAGGAGAGGTGCTGCAGTTTTTCAAGTTTGTCTTCCTTCTGTCTTACCTATTGAGTGTCTAGGAAATAACCAAATTCTTGTTCAGGATCCTCTGCACTATCCCATCACTATATGAAAGAAATCCCTCCCTCCTCCAACGATACCAATGTTTAGGCGTGTGTTGTCTTTATAAAAGGAGTAGTAGTCCACGTCTCAGCTGTGGGAGCATTTCCTAGCTCTCAGTCTCACTACTTCATTACATTTTCATTCCAGATTTACATGAAACTGCAACTGATTTCTTACCCCTGACTCCTGGGATCTTCCCACTGAGTGATTCGTGTGTTGTGATTGACAAAATACACTCTGCCGTTGCTGTCATTTCTCTTTTCTGAAATGATGTGAAAGGAAAAAAAAATCAGTGCCTGCTTAATGTATTGCTGAGACTGCATAAAATAACTAAAATCAAGCCACAGTCCCTACTGTCTTCAGGTTTCTCTGTACTTCCTTTGACTCAACATCTTTTCACTTTCCTTGTCATTATTCCTTAATAAGCTGTTCACAAACAGGAACCTGTCTTAATACTACTGACTGCTAATAGTCATATGAAACTGCAGCATCACCTATCCTCAGAGAAAAAGTTTCCACTTAATGGTGTTCATAGGTAAGATCTTTATATCTCAATTCTTACCCTGAAAAGTTCAGCTGTCTCTACCTGCATTGCTTATACCAACAATCCTGACCGCCAGAGAGATTCTGGGTATCAACAATATAAACATTTGCACGAAGGAAGTAGCTCATCCCAGGAGATTTACCTTCACTAGATTTATTACCCTACTGTATGCATTTTTTAAAAAGGTTTTTCAGTATTTTTGCAAGTTAAAAATTTATATGGATTAAAATATTGATGAAGTTGAAACTTCTGTCGTAAGATCCTTTACTATGCTATTTATTTTTCAATTGTAGGAAAAAAATTAATCAGCAGAAAGAAAAAAAAAGTTATTTTCTCCACAGGAAATTCCAGCTGCTTTGGTTATTGTGACATATCCTACAAGCAATATAGACAGCAAACACAAAATAGTAACAGATGTATACACGAGCATCAAGAAAGTACAAGGGCTTCATATTCAAATAATAAGCAGAGAAGAAAAAATGATCAATGCAGTTTCTAAGAAAATACATTTATATTTTCTCTCACATAGTTTAGTGTATGCCCAGGACTGAACAAAGCCTATGATAAATGCCCCAGCTTGGTCCTCTGTACCATTCTGCAGCTCTTCATGCAATTTTTATTTAGTGTGACAAAAGAAATACAGAATATATAATACAAACTATAAAAACAGGCCAAAATCTGACTGCTACAGGTAAAAAGCTTCAGTTTACAAGAGAAGTCTGGAAGTAGACACTTTTCTATGAGAGTTACACTGACAGCAGAATTCAGCATGATGTGGAAACTCAGTTTTGTTGTCTGGGCAATGCAAGTCTAAGGAACTTTCTTTGCAATGTTATATATGTAATGCAAGAAAGAACAAATGTGGGGAACGACAATTTTATGACATGAAACGGCATCAATACCAGAACTAAAAATCCAAATAGTTGTGTTAGAAAAACAGACGAGCCAAAACCACAGGTCTAACTCTACCCAGTAATTACTTGCTTTACAATTACACAATTCTGAGAACTTTGCCTATGTATCATGACACGTGAATTCTTATATCTGCTTGATAGTCACACCAGAAATTAGTTTTACACTTACATTTTTGTGCACACCCGCCCCAATTATATTAATTGTAAATTGTTAACCCTGTAAAGTACAAAACCAAATTTATTCCAGGGAGAGGGGCAAGTCAAGACGTGGTAGTTCTCATTTTAAAAAAAAACATTTTCAAACCAACAAAACTCTCCGAGAATTGACTTGGATAGGGAATTTGACAGTCTGATTTAGAGGGGATTTGGAGTCTGATTTGGCAGGAATGGGAATCCTCCATGGGATGGAGGGGAATCCTGCCTAATGAAAGTGGTAAAAAAAGAGGATGACTGTGAAAGAAACTATTATGATAGTTACAATGAGTAAATCAGAATACTTTATAGTTTCTAATATACTTTGAAACTGCACCTCCTTGTCAGGACTCTGTTTTAACAGCACATTTGATTAGATTTAATTTTAAAAGATTTTTAATCCAGATTTTCTTTTTAAAAAACAGCTGACAATATAATTTGGCAGAAGCACGCTTTAATTACGTTGCATTACAAAACACTTTCGAGTCAGTCTTACCCCATCCATGTGGCAGAGGGCCAAGAGGATCAAACTCTTTGTTCTGTGTGGATGAAAAGTCCTGGTTCTGCAAGTCACCGAAACAAATGGTGCATTAATGACTAGTCATTTGCTTTCCAGATGTTCTACCATAGCCATCATGAATTATTGAAGTAAATGCATTTTTGTTAATGTTACATATAAGCAAAGATGCCAACAATTTATTTTTCTCCACAGAGGCGGCCTATTCTACAGACCTTGGCATGCTTAATTAACTGCAGTGCCAAGAAAATAATTATTCTTTGTTTAGTGTCCCTGCCTACGCAGAAGGAAAATTAGTACAGTAGCACCAAAACAATCAGAAAGCAAACCACTTCACTCCTGCATTCAGTGCTGTTCTCCCTACCATCATTTATGAGGTCCATTTTTATTCTCTACACATACAGCACATTTAGAACCTACACCATCCTTGATAAACTGGATGAGTTTGAGCTACAGTCTACTGTTCATCAGAGGAAGACAATGGATTTAAAATTCTGGAAGGATTATTTTCTATTTCCTTGCTTTCATAACATTCATTGTGTATATTTCATTTTACCCAAAGCAGAAATATATGTCCTGTGAGCTTGCTTACCTTCCAGATCTTTGGTCAAGCCAGTACAAGACACAATACAAATAAACCAGCTTGTTACTAAGCCGTGGTTTGTTTTGAACCAATGGCTTTTATCAATATTGTACATAAAGTTTATCAAAGAACTCCACCTATATTCAGCTGACAAATAAAAAAAACCATTACACTGCATGTGCTGCCTGTAGTCATTGCAAGGACATGAACTAAGGTTACCTGTCATGTACACACACAAAGATACTATATTATCATAAAGAATAAACCATAACAAAGCCTGGTATCTTTATGGGGAAAAGTCACCCACAAGCATGCCCAAAACCCAAATACATTTATACTTTCAATATGTAGAAGAGATTAGGTTTCAACCTAATGGGTTGAAAACCTGAAAAAGATACTTCTCTTACTTAACCTTCATAGTTATTGTTATATTCCTTACCCCATATATAAATCTCTGATTAAATTGCTGCATAGCTCCTTGAAGCTGACTGCGCTGAAGCTGCCACTGCTCATAATTTCGGACAGACTCTAATGTTGGTCTCTGCCACGTCGTTGTTCTAGTGAAGTGGTCAACATAATAAATTCTCCCCATGTTGTCAACTCGTCGCTCCCAGCTTTTATAAAAATTACAAGAAACGGTTCTCAATAGCAGACAATTTCAAGGGCTCAGAAGCACTTTTAAGCAAACAGGCAGTGTGTTGGAAGTGGATATGAAGCATGGGCTCATCAGCAGACATTTTCTTCTCTTTTACTGTGCACTGAAACTATATAAGAGCTAAAAATTGTTTGAGGAGAACCATGCTTACTTTGTTGCATAATATACCAAGTCAGGCTCATTCCATTTACTGTACTTTCAGGATTTTTTGAAACAGTTTTCAAGAGCTATACAAACCACTGTCAATTGTAATTACTGCCTTTATCCCGCTCAACCCATAAGACAGTAGTCTGCTGGCTTCTCCTAAGACAACAGCAAAACCCCTCACAGTTGGGGCTGTACAATGCAAGATTTCCTCACACTCAAATTTGGCAGAAAAGGAAGGTGTGGGCATTGGGGTTTGTTTTGTTTTTCATTTGGTTTTGGGTTGGGTTGGTTTTTATTATTTTCAGTTCATATGAAATCAGCACTATTTACAAAAGTTGAGTGAAAAAACTACCATTCTGAGTAAGTTTAGGTAATACAGTAGTCAATCCTCTCAAAGAGATAAAAATAGACTATGCAATGCTACAGGCTTGGGGAAGAGTGGCTGGAGAGCTGCCTGGTGGAAAAGGATGAGGGGGTATTGGTTGACAGCCAGCTGAATATGAGTCAGCAGTGTGCCCAGGTGGCCAAGAAGGCCAACAGCATCCTGGCTTGTATCAGACATAGTGTGGCCAGCAGGACCAGGGCAGTGACCGTCCGCCTGTACTGGGCACTGGTGAGGCCGCACCTCGAGTGCTGTGTTCAGTTTTGGGCCCCTCGCTCCAAGAAGGACATTTTGGCGCTGGAGCGTGTCCAGAGAAGGGCAACGAAGTGGTGAAGGGTCTGGAGCACAAGTCTGGTGAGGGGCGGCTGAGGGAACTGGGGTTGTTTAGCCTGGAGAACAGGAGGCTGAGGGGAGACCTGATCACTCTCTACAACTACCTCAAAGGAGGTTGTAGCCAGGTGGGGGTTGGTCTCTTGTCCCAAGGAACAAGTGATAGAATAAGAGGAAATGGCCTCAAGTTGTGCCGGGGGAGGTTTAGATTGGATATTAAGAAAAATTTCTTCACTGAAAGCATTGTCAAGCATTGGAACAGGCTGCCCAGGGAAGTGGTGGAGTCACCACCCCAGGAGGTATTTAAAAGATGCGTAGATGTGGTGCTTGGGGACATGGTTTAAGTGGTGGACTTGGCACTGCTAGGTTAACAGTTGGACTTGACCTTAAAGGTCTTTTCCAACCAAAACAATTCTATGATTCTATTCTATGATTCTGTGACAGGCGAGTTCCCTTTATGAGACTGTCTGCCAGTTTTTGTTCTTCAATATCAGGTTCTCTTTACTATCCCACGTTTTTACTTAGTAATTCTGTACAATGTGTGAACCACTTGAGTATGAATGAAGTGCAACAGAATATTCTTATGCTTTTCTTACATTTTTTAAAAAAATAAGAAACATAGAACAAATGTGAACACTGCTTCCATGTAGAGACTAACATCACTGGCTGTTCTGATGTTAACAGCTGGAAAAGCCTAATAACCAAAGCAGTTTTATAAGAGGATAGTAAATTAGCAGCTGGGAACCCTGAGACAAGATCAAAGGACTGCAAACAGTAACCTCAGGATAAAGTGGTAACCAAGGGCATTCTTGCTCAAACCAATAGTTACCTCAATCCCAAAATACTCTTCTGTGGTTTGTGTTCTCTTTTACTGTTGGGGCTGTCTACTGTCTTTAACTTAAATCTGTTTCTCAGTAAAGTTGCACTTGCTTAATCTTTGACAGGAAATTCAGATTCTGTTATTTTTGACATTCAACTCTTTTCCATAGTATGTACTACGCATTTCTGCAGAACTCCTTGGAGACAACCTGGAGCAATTGTTTGTACTGGGTTCACATTTCTATTTACAATCATGCTTTCTAGCTTTAGTAAACTGACAGTCAAATAATTTCTGAAAAATCCAGACACATCCTAGACAATCATATGACCTATCCTGGCTCACCTTGGAGGAAGAGGCTCTGGCCGATCCCACGTTGTTCTTTTTTCAACATGATCTACGTAGTATACTCGGCCATGTTGGTCTACTCTTTGCTCCCAACTGAAAATAAAACAATATTTTTATCTTCCTCCAGATCAAACTACTCCAATCATTCATCTACAGCATAAAGATGAGAAATGTTTGTTTTCATAAAATGCTTATTTCTAAATAAAATGCTCGAAACTAGCACTTGGTTCACGAGATGCACCAAAACGCTGTACAATATAGAGTAGTAAAATGTTCATATTAAGAGTAATTCTATGTCAACTAGAATACCAAAAGCATTCTACATGACCACCTTCAGTTTCTGGGAAACTGAAGCTAAAATTCATGCCTACATGCATGAATTTTAATACATGCATACATTTTCAGCAAACATTGAAGCAAAGTTTTGTATTCAATATCAAGTGTATCAGTAACCTGTTGAACAAAATTGTCTGTAGAGCATAATCTCCTTTTAGAGTAACATTAATTCAAATCCTCAAAATATGTAAATTTTGCACAGATCAGTTATATGTAGAGTTCATCATAAGGACACTGGTCACATTTTCTGCATATGCAGCGTTTGGGATACTGACTCACCCCTGTATTTGCATCAAATGTAACACTGCAGAGGAAAAAGCATGCTAATTTGCCATTTCTGTTGAAATCAAAATGGTAAAGCAACAACCAATTTTTCGCAGTTATCCTGTGAGTAAGCCAGGTAATTCAGACCTCTCCTACCTTTTGGTTCAACTGCCTTCAAATTAAGGCAGATAGATAATTCACCAATTACACCATTTGCATTAGGAAGCTTTTGCTTTCCCTCACTCAGAGTCCAGAAACTTTTTTTTTTTTTTTAACTTTAGAATGTAAATGAGAGCTTTGAGCCAATAGACCAGCCATCTGGCAAGTTCCACATGTGCCTGAAATACAACAGTGTGCCCGTGCCACTCCCAGGAGCTGCAGATTATGTACTGCAATAGCAGCTTTTCTTCTACTTATCTATACCAATATTTTACTACCTGACTTCACTGTAATTTGAAGACAGCAAGCTGTCACACTATTTAAAATTTCTATGTTTCACTGACATGGGAACATATGACAGGTATCAAAAATACCTGAAAGATTAATTATTTTCTTGAATAAACCATGCTTGAAGGCCTACCAGACAAAACAGTTCTGAAAACCCCCAAATGAATACCGGGGGGATTTTTGTTATGCAGCAAAAGGCAGACGTTACAAATGTTACACCTACTTTAAGTAAAATAAAGTAAAATCAGAAATGTCAGCACACAAAAAAATCATTACACTCGTACCCAGGTGGAAGAGGACCTTGACTGACTGTAGTAAGTGCCTGAGGTGGAGGATTTACTGGCTGGACTTGTTTTGATACCGGAGGTGTGGTGAGCGCAGCAGTTGCAGGAGCTGTCGTTGCAGCTGTTGCCCCCTCAGGGCTCTGTTCTGAAGATGTATTTGCAGCTGTACCTGCCAGTGATCCTGCACTGGCCCCATCATCTTCTGTGGATGTGGATGAAGGACCATTTACACTTGCTATGATGTCAGAGATATCAAAGGCAGAGGAAAAAAAGCCTTTTAACTGGTATTTATCGCCAATCTATTTTAGAAGTTGTAAATCACAAAAGTAAACATGCAAGAACTGGTATTTCAAAGTGCAGGCACACGGCCACATTTTACAGCTTACACAAAAACTAAAAAGCAATTTTATCTCACTTTGTAAAAATGCTTTAATCCAAGAACTGCCATCAACAGCACAATTTTGATATTTCTGATATAATAAATCACGTTTACCAAAACAAATTGTCTACATTCTGTAAACACTAAATGTTATAAACAAAAAAACTGCTTTCTTGCACTGATTGCATTCTTGCATTAATTATTTTCCAGTTATTATTTGGAATGATAATTTAAGAGATAATAAGCATAAAATTTTCAGGAAGAGATCTGAGATTGCACGAAAAGAAATTATCAGAATAGGAGGGGAATAGATACATTCTTTAATTTTTTTCAGTTTTTTCTGAATGCCATTTGGTGGGTGGGATTAAAAGTTGTACACATGTCAGGACTTATTACTGAACTACACTGGATTAATCTTTTAAAGTAATTGCTGTATGGCAGTTTCCCATCCAGTCTCCACATTTATCAATTGTAATAATGAGACTACTGAAACAGATAGCAGCGTATGAGGGTGAAGGAGTTACCCTAAAAACATCAACTAACTTTTCAGAACTACTTGTCTTAAAGTTTTGTAGTTTCTAAATAATCAAATAAAAAAAAAAATCTATTCTTTCAGTGCAAAAGAGTAACAAATGTTTTAAATGTTGCTATTGCACAGAATTTAACTAGAATTGCAGAAACAACTAACTAGTATTTCAGAACGCAATATTATCAACTTGAGACAGTTCTGTGAGTCCTTCAGTAGACTTCATCTCAAGCCTCACACTCAGCAGATGTCTTAGTGCGATAATAGCATTCAGTTGTGTTCTTTTGGTCCCAGCTCCACTACATGTAGCCATATCACTGCAATCATTGCTTAGCAGACATGGAAGCAAGAAATTTCTAATGATAGGAACAATGATTAAATGTCATGTATTGAATGCAAGCTAAAAAAATAGTCCTTCAGAAGTTATATGTCCAAGACTTTACTATGAAAAAATGTAGTTAAAAATGTTCATTCAAAGAGGGTGCAGCTTTGAAATGAGTGCCTGGCCCTAGAATACATACCAGCTACTGAAGTGGGTCTGCGGGGAGTGGGTGGAGGTGGTCTAGAAGGCCTGGGAGGTCTAGACGGTTTGCAGTTTCCATTTGTGAGTAATGGAGAATCACTGCCATTAACAGTCTTGTTTTCATTGGGAGCACCATCTTCACAGCTTTCAAGGCCATTTGAGTTAGTCCTTTTGCAGGAACAAACAGAAAGGAGAACTTTTCTAACAGTGCATTGATGACATTAAACAATGGAAGACACTAGAATGTAATAGTTATGACTAGGTGAGATTCTTACATTCATAATAATTACAAAAACCTATACATCTATATAAACATAGTAAGAGTTTATCTCCTGAGGTACATGAAACCTCAACTGATTAAAAGGTTGTGAAATAGATGTATCTGTCACTGAAATCTCCTCTTTCATTTCCCAACCTGATATACCTGCCTTTAGGCCCAAGCTCCGGATTTTGCTGCTCAGCTATTTCTGCCCATGAATTCCACTTGTCTCTAACGAGATGGAAAGCTGAGACCTGAGAACAGTCTGAATGCATTTGCTCCACAGGGCTAGCATATGCTCCTAACACACAAAATGCTTCAAATTTTTAGAAGGCTTATTTATGCATACACCAATTTTGCCTCTAAACTCAATTCTGGAAAGGGCTAGAAAATTTAGGACTAAGCATTAAAATTTTGACCAACAGCTCTGAATATAAGCTTCTCAACTTCACAAGAATTAAGAAACTAAATAGCAATACTCACCCACTCTGTACTATTCAGTTATACTTAGCAGTGTATTATTCTGATATATTTGTAGCTCCTTAAGCAGAGTTACAGGTAAAGCATTACTTCTAAAGCATTTTGTTTTCAGAATATGTTGAGCAAAATAAAAAGATTGTCAACTAAAATTCTAGTGGATTGGCAGGTCAAGTACATAAGCCATCAGTAATAAAACCATAGCTTACAGTTTCAGCCCAGTACCTCTAAAATTACATTGCTTTAAATGTACACAAAATATAAAACAGTAGGTAAGCCTAAGTAAATCACAAGTCATAGAGGACCAGGTAGAATTGTGTACATTTGACCTCGATATCACTGTCAAACACGCTTCTGCTCTATACCAGGTGTGGTACACAATTCATACCATACCACACCAATTTCAAAGTAAATAGCTATGAAAGCATGTAAAAATCTGAAGTTTAGCATGTAGTGATACGAAGTTCACAAGAGAGATACCCTAGGTTTTCCTCAGTCCCAGAAAGCATACTGCTGCTGTTCGAACACTAAAGTCAAAAGTGTAACCTTTTATCTTTAGTGTATTTGACCAGTTGTGTATGAAAACATTACTATACATGTAACAATAACCACTACAAGACATATTCCAGATCATTTACATGATCCTCAAAATGGACCTTTAATGAACACCAAAAACCCCACTGTTGATACTAAAACCAACTCAGCTATTATTATTATACTATTACACACTCAGGCATTCTGAATACCCAAGCATGGAAATATTCTTCTGAGCATGAAAAGGAAACAACAAAAATAAACTTTCATGGGAAGACTCTAGATGACATAGCTAAAAGAGTTACAATTATTAAAAAAAAATAGTGAAATTTAACTTAGCTACTCCAGATGTCATCCAAAAGCATTGTGCATTGTAGAGATACTTAAAAAACTTGTAGTACTGGTAACTAATTAAAGTGGCATGGTGCTCACTGCATGTTAATCACCATCAAGTACAGTCACACTTTTATCCTACCAGGAAACAGGTTACATAATCCGGTATCGACCTTAAAACATTGCAACTGCTAGACAGTTTTTCGTATCTTCTTAACAAAGCTAAATATAATTCTGATACCTCCATGCTATAAAGCAAAATAGTGTCAAAATAACTAGTGCCATTTACTCACCAGTGAGATTTTTTTTTTTATATTTAATTTACTTTTGTTAATCACCGGGAGAAGGATGAGGAACACAAAGGGAAAAACCCAAAAGATCAGTCAGGTATGGAGGCAAATGGAAGCTAGAAGATGGGACTCATATGGAAAACAATTTAAAATGTGAATGTACAATGGTACAGTATTTTTGTTTAGGACATGCTCAAATCTTAACAGATACTGTTGCAGAGCGTACTCAGAAATTTTTCAGTTGTCTTCTGTATAAAACATACAATTCCGCTCTCAGAACTGCAAACACAAAAAGGCAGTACAAGAAGAGGAAAAAAGTCTTACCGTGTATCGTTCTTTACTTTGGAGCTATCATTCTGTGTAGGACCTTAAATACCAGAAAAAAAGACGACAATAGAAGTATAAGCAACATTCTGAATCATTTGCAAGAAAAGAAGGAGTCTTTAATGCTCACGCTTCTTGTAAACATGGAGGTGATACATTATGTGCTGCTTATGTACTGTCTTATTTCAAAACATACACATTTTGCATGTCTATGTATATGTGCGTGTGAACGTTATTTTTAAACCACTGCCACTGTGAGTACTATTTTCACCTTACGGAAGATATAACAGGATATCGTTTGACTGTATGAGTATCCCCAAACACACAGTTCAGTAGCATTGCCTCCTGTCCTTATAGCAGTATCAAGCAGTGTTCTCCATTCTTTGAGTGGAGCTGGCTTTTCATATCCTCTCCCTTTTCAATGATGACAGGCAAAGCAGGAAGAGCAACAACTTCTCTAAAATCTTCTCTCTGGTTGACTAGCAAGCAACCACAGGGGCTTTGTTTTCTGGGACTCTCTAGCCTGGACCCTTCCCTTTCTCTGAAGATTATTTAGCATAAAGGCATTCAAGCAGGTACAAAATATGGCTGCACTCCAAATAGAATTATAGCAGCTCAGTCTAGATTCGCAAACATTTGACAACTGCTTATTCAGCCAGCCTGGAAATATTTGCCTTTTGTGCCAGCACTTGCAATACTTGAATATGCAGCACAGAACTCATTCATATAGACAGCACAAATACTTTATTTCCATAGAATTAAACAAATGTCATTAACAAAGAAATCAGATATCAATTCTGATGGGAACTATGTACAGATTTAAGCGGAAGACAAGGATGTAGTCATGTAAAGGCTTATGATAATGTGCTGCTAGTGGGCTGCGCGCAGAAGTGATTTTAATCCTGGAAACTGAAAACTTTAAAAGCTACTCAATAAACAATGTATTTGCTTGCAAGTACCTTTAGCCAGTACAATAAGACTGTGTTAGACTACTTTTAAGATGTAACTCTTTCCTCATGTGCTTCGGTCCCCTGATTATCTGTGAACCCTCTGCTGAACTTCTGCCTTGGAATATCAACACCTGCCTTTCCTGTCGAGCCCAAAGCTGTCTATGGCACTCAGTTCCCTGCATGCCTTTTTCTCAGCAGGTGAATTTCAGGAAATGGAAGAAAGCACAAATGAAAACCAAATATTGCATAAGAGGAAAATTTGTTACTTTCACTAGGTATTTCTATCAACATACCCCAGCCCTGTTCTACAAGCCCCACACAATCCCAGCATTTGGCTTTTATTTACAAAAAAAAAAAAATAAATCCCACACTATCAGATCATGTGATTGATCCTTTTAACAAGATGCAAAGAAAGGTGGACTAAAAGCTTTAAGAAATAATGGATACAAAGCTAGTGTGTTCATTCAATTTCACAAAGCAACTCCCTCTAGTCCTTGAAAAAAAAGCCCGGAAGCCTAAAAATTGCCAATTAAGTGCCTAGCTTACTTGCTACAGCAGACAGTCTCTCCAATACTGCCTTCTGGAGAAGTAACTTCTTAACCTATTTCTACTTTACAATGTACATTACCCTCAAAAGTGCTCCGTTGCCTGTTCTGCACCAATGGAATTAAACCTCCTTATTTTTTATTTTAGTGTAATTACACATTTTACATGTATTCAAGATTTTCCGTTAAAAATCATACTAGCTATCTGAAACTGAAGGCACCAACTAAACAGGATAATGGATCCCTCTCTGCAGCACTCCATGGGGAACAAAATCTATGAAAACATTTATTTAAATGAGGTATTTTAAGAAAAATTAATATAAGCAGATGTTTCCTAGTAAGCAGAATTATTACTGTATCAAACTAACTTATTTTCTGTTCTTTTCTGTCTGTGATGTTATTAAGCATTCAGGGAAGCTACAGGCTTTCATTAAAGTTTAGGATTGCTAGATATAAGTTAGCAAAATTCAGAAAATAAAGGTGCTGATCTTCATTACAGTAAGGCTGAAAACTGCCTGCATCTGACTATAACTTCACCTCAAATAAAAATGCATAAGAGTTCTGGTCTCTGCAAACAGAAAGTTATAGAAACCACTGTTGTTATGATTATTAAAACATTGTCTTAAAGTTTCCAGAAGAAAAAGCTTTGTATACCAGATATATGTAGAGGGCACATGTGAAATTAAAGTTACTTACTTCTTGTACTTGAGGCATCACCATTCGTCAGGAGCTCAGGATCTACCTGCATCCCATTTAGACAGACAGACAAATCTCCTACCACTTCTGCTGGTTCTCTGTCACCAACAAGATGCAATGTCACCACTACCTGCTCAACTGAAAAAGTACAGAAAAGAATGGAACTTTATCTTACATGACAAAAAAAGTGCATTTTATTCAAGAAGCCAATCATAGACCACAGAGATCAAGGGCAAAAAACAACAACAAAACAAAACCCAGAACTACAGCTCTATTTCTCCATAATTTTTTATGTTTTGTGTGGTAAAACTAATCATTTCCAGATGTCAGTAAAAAGCTATTATTTCTACAAAAAGGGGAAAACTGAAGCAATAATCTTCTTGTGGCCTAAAGAAAGGATTATCATTACAGCAGAGACTGAACCTCACATTTCTGCCCACACTTCAAAAGCAATTAATACACCTGTCCTCAAAAACCTATAGTTAGGAAATGTAATTCACCTTATTCTTCATACAGAGCAGATATCAATTCTATCTTTTGATTAAAATATTTCACATTCATCTAATGACAACAAGATTCATGTCCAGAATGTGAAGATTTTGCATCATATCCCCAGACCAAAGGTGTTTTCAGGGTAAATAGCTGTTTTTCAGTGAAACAGAACTCTAAATAAATGTTCTTGATGAAATGGTTTGAAACAAAATCCAGTGAATTACAGTAGGGTATCTGGTGACATACACAGACCATTGTAGTTACCCAAGGTAATTTTCACCCAGATTCAGCAGGACAGTAACACTTCATCAGGAGGACAGCTTATTACACTGCTATTAACGTGCTGCATTTACGATACCCACATCTGAAGTCCAGAAGCAAACACTTCTTTAAAGGACAGAACATGAGTACGACAGCACGAAGCTATATGCTGTAGCACCATAAATTCTGTAAAAGGTGTGTGGAATTCTATATTTCTCTTTCAAGCTTCACAGGATGCACATACTGCCTAAAGGCTAACTAGTTCCAAGATGCATGAAATAATACAACATATCCCTATTTCAAACAAAAATAACTTTACACATTTCCTGGTCTAGCATCAGGAACATATCAGAGTTTTCATTTTTAAGCTATATAAAAAGAAACACTCTTTAATTAGGCTTTCACTCTTGCACATACTAGGCAAAGTGAAAAATACCATGTTTTCAATGACGCCATAGCTGACTGTGTAATGAAAAAAAGATTACACTGAAAAAATAGGAGGAAGCTCATAAATGCGATCTGTAGCAACAAAAGGAATTCTTAAGGGCCATCTACAGAGTTGCACACAGCATTTGTCAACAGGCAATTCCTGACAAATTCTGCGGCATTCCAAGGTATTGTTAATCTTGTACTTACGCTTCATACTGTTTGATTTCAAAGTCTCATGAATATCCAGAGCAGCACTTCCCAGAAGGACATCAGATTTTAATGTTTGATGGCTCCAGACTCGAAAGTTTAATTTACTTACAGGAGTGACAATTCTGAAAAGAAAAAGTTGAGCATTGTGTAAGGGCATTTGTTCGCAGGGGAAGTGGGTGAAATGAGCAATCTACTTCAACTGTCACTTAAAATTATTTAAAAACAAAGAAAAAGTGGTGGTAACATCAAACCATTTCTAATTATCACATTCTAGATGCAGTCACGTTTGTAAGACTGTTCATAGACTGAGTGCATTTTTTTAATATTACTATTTTAAGGGAAATATCTATAGAAAAACTACCAGCTTGCAATTAGCATCTGATTGTAACCAGGATTAGAAAAAAAGACTGATTCTTGCAGGTTCACATTTCATGGGTGTTCAGCATTTGCGTACCTTGATGTGAGAATTTTTCATAGAGAGGGAAGACCATAAATTTGCTCTCTGAAGAGGTTATCAGAAAATTTTAGAACATCCCATAAAAGAGGAAGTACTTGGAAATAATAAAAATTATTTCAAGTATTTTTAGAAGATTACTGTTCCCCTAATAAGCTGGCACATACTTGCATCATATTATGACAAGAAGCAGGAATATATTCAATACTGGTTAACATTTTACTAGCATACTTCTGGCTTCACAATGCATTTACTGAGAACAGAACACACTACACCTTCCATGGCTTAACAACTCAAAACCTTCCCTCACCATTTCCAGGAGGAGGATATGTTACTTCTACAGTGTGCTAATTTGATTATGTCCTTGGAGAATTGGTTCCAGGTTTACTACCAGAAAAGTCCCTTATGGATCCAATTATCACAAGTTTCTCTTCATTTCAAATCAAGTAATTCAAAGAAGAATTTGACCACTTATTTCTAACCCCCTTTCATTTCCCTGGGGCTTTTCTTAAATTTTCACTTGTTTTAGTAACACAAAAATCTGAACTTCATTCAAAGCATGGTGCTATAACCTGGAAATATGCCTTCCAGAGAGTTAGGCACAGTACAAACAGTGGTGAGGTAGGCCTCTACATAGTCCAAACAAGAGACAAAGTTCCCTGTGAAAAAATCTTGTGGGCTGGTAAGGTCATAAAACCGCAATACTGTAGCCTCTGCCAAACAAACAGTTTGAATTTGTCAGCCTGTGGTAAAGAAGGTCCATCTCTGCTCCTAGAAAAGCCATCGGCAGAGTCACTCCCTAAACCTGAAAGCTCTTGATTAAGGATTACCTTTGCGGTAAGACCTTCCCCACTCCCAGATCGATTCCAACAGTTATGTACTGGGAGAGCCCTTTACTGGAGAAGAAACACATGCAAACAGAAATATTTTCTGCCACAGCAGTTACTTTGTCTTCCTCCCTCTAGCTCCAAAACAAGCTGAATCAAACCATGCTTATTTCAAAACTGCTAAATCTCACCAAACATTTTGCAGCAAGATGATGGCAGCTGATATAGTGTATGTGATCAAGCAAATCTTGGAGAATAAAGGAACTCTCCTGGTGATAAGGAAAACCTAGAAGCCTAGATTTTTCTTTTTCCTTCTTAAAAGTATTCTGACAACAGCAGAAAGATGAGCATCACAAAATAGTTGATATTACAATTAAGACTGGACTCACAAAACTTCCCCCCCCCAAGAAAGTTGCTCATAGTGGTAAAATATTCACCTACCCCTCATGCTCCCTTGAGTTTTGAGGAGTCTTACAACAGAGAAACAAATTTACATCCATATCAGTTGCTGACATGGTAGGAACACATTTCTGGGGTTTTGGGTTTGTTTGTTGTTTTTTTTAAATACCCAATAGCTAAAATTCAAAATAATTTTTAATACTAATACTCTTTTTCTTTACGGAACATTCTAACATTTATATATTTTTAAATTATTTTAATTGTGAGAAACAGGTATTACAAATGACTGCTTATTTTCTCAGTGGATAATTTCCTTGTATATGGCTTGTAAGTCTAGACTTTCAGAGTCGGGCAACCCCTTCAGAATATGCAGGTCCACCTAACGGATCTGCAGAAGCTGTTACACTTTTCCTTTTTATTCTGAATCTGAATGTAAGAAGCTGTGTGAAAATATTTCCTAAAAACCAATTAACTTACTCCACTAACTTCCATGTAGCATTAATGTAATCTTCAATGAGGTTGATATGCATTGGGTGTCTGTTCAGCGTTTTCTGAACAAGAGTAAAAATTGCCTACATATTATTGTGTGGACTTGTAGTGTAAGCTACAAAGATTTCAATTAAAAAAAAAACAGAAAAGAAACAAAGGCAGGCTTTAAAAGCTAAAAGAAAATTCTGCTCTTGCACATTGATATGCATGTAAAGCACAAGGTTTTCTTTTTCTTAAAATAATTCTTTGCAGTGGAAAGTAAGGTAAATACTAGTAACTAGAAATTCATAATAATCTGAATTACAAGACAAGAACAGGCACAAACAAGGTTTTCATCAGGCAGGAATGTTCAAGGTGCCTCAAGAATAGTAATCTAGAATTTAAGCATAAGCAAATGTGCAAGCACAAGACTGACTTTCATCTCAGTGTTCCATGTGACACATTCTTAAGAGAAAACTAAATTTTATAGAAGCTGCAGATCATTTTTTCTGTGCTTTATACTTCCTATCATCTCACAACACAAATACTTAGCCAAGTAAACATCAACAGCTGCGTTCATCTTGAATCTAATGTTAGTTTTGTACTCAGAAGGCATAAATTAATCAGGAATTTTATATTTGTGACTGAATTTAGACATGCACAAGACAGAGCTAACTACCTGTGCTATGGCACGGTACACAACAAAGTGGTACACAAAGAACAGCTATACTTTTCAGCCATCATATTTCTGAAACACTGTAACCTTCAATGTGACAACAAAAACATGCATTGGACTGTCAGTTTTAATATCAAGTTACCTTACTGTCCTCACTACTCACAGAATTAAAGCTCCTTTGATATGCCACATACATTAATACAGAATACATTCCTTCGTAAGCACTGCCTCCTTTCCATAGGACATAATGCAATAGTTTGTAAATGTATATTCCAGACTGTAGTATATTTGCTCCAAAAATTACACAAATATCTTCATATCATGTAAAATTGAATGCCTTGCTTAAAAATACAATCCTTAATTAACCACTGTCAATTGCATTAATTTAGCTCAAATAAATTGAAAACCAAACCCATCAAACCTACACTGTAAGATCCTGTTTCCACTTTGGACTATTTGTATTGTTACATTTTTCTGTCTTCTTTGACTGTCCATCTACTGAGACTTCCACATAAGGGCTAGGTCCAAACCATTTATTTTTTTCTTTTAGTTTTGCTGAAATAACTGTTAAGAAAGAGAAAAATAATCATTTAGTCAATAAGATTTCAATTGCAAATAATATTTTTCAGTTGTGTGCTTCAGTATTCAAGTATCAGGTCATTGATGCCTGACAATTACACTCAAAAAAAAAATGCGTTAGACAAAAATGCTCTTGTATTCCAGTTCATTTTATACAATGCTATAGCTCCCACAAATACCCCAAAGATGGAACAGTTCTTCTGTAACATCAGACACTATGATTAATAACAATCAGTGTAAGATCCACAAAAGCGCTTAGGTATTGAAAGTAGAAAATATCCTGTATAACCTTCTCCTGTCTACCACCAGCCAAGACAATTCCTGGAGTTTATTACACTTGCTTGTTAAAAAAGCTCAAAGCCTCCATTTTGCCGAAGAAGCATGTGTGTGCACAAGTCTACCCTGGAGATTTGACTCTTACATTAGGAGTGTTCTTGGATTCCTTGGCAACACTAAACTCACAATACAGTACTTGGGACCAATATATTATCACTTCCAATCGGCCAGTGAACTCCACTCTGTTCTAACAAACAACAACTTGGTCTTCTGTGTTTTCGTCACCCACCTCAGCTGCACTACATCCTTAAAAAAGATGACTAATTCAAGTCCATATGGCTAATCTACCTAGATTCCCTTTATAGTCTATGCTCCTTTAGAGATTTAGAGAAGTAGCTTAGTATAAACTGCTCTGAACTGGTCCCAAAGGAAACCCTTTCTCTGTATATTACAGACATCTTACAAAAATTAACTTCAGTTAGCTAACACTGATTTTCACAAATAGGTCCCCTTCCCTTCTTATCTCCAGTACTTCTATACTACAGCATCTCATGTCTCAACATGACTCGCTGTCTCAAAGGCATCAAGACCTACTTTGAGGCACCACAAATCAGCAGTCTTGTACCTACTCTCAAGGTTCTTTCTTAGCCAGACAACCTGAAAGTTCATTTAAAATTAATGAGGACAGCAGAACAGGGAGGTGAGGGTAGGGCAGGTGGGGGGGTGCTGTTTACAGAAACGTCTACAAAAATGTAATGCATACTTGCACAGGAAATAGCTTGCTTGCAGACTGTAGCTAAACTTCTACAGAAATTAAGAATTGTTCAAACATCTGAACATTCTCAATTCTAAACACTGAGACATTTCTTCAACTTCACTTTATGCAAGTCACAGACCTTTAATGGAGCAAGCCTTAGACAGCAACAACTTTGTGAAACTTCCGCATATACCCACAGTTCTTTCACACTAAGGGTGCAAAATTTACCCTTGATGCTTCTAAACATAGACCTGCATACATCCACAGATCTCCCATTCCCAGATTTCAGCTTTTATGCTGCAGTAAAATTTGTCAGAGAGCAAAAGTGAGGAAAACTTGGTAATTAAGTTTCAACAGCCGCTTTGTTGGTGGGGCACTAAAAAAAGCAAAGCACATCAGGTAAATCCATTCCTATGCAATCTACAGGTTCTCAATTACAGTAATATTCTCACCAACACTTTTATTAAAGCTCCTTTACAATGGTGGCCATAAAAACATGTATCAAGGGAGAAGCAGTAAGTCAAATTTAATGAACAGTAGTTCAGATTCACTTAGCCTGAGATGTAAAGAGATTGTTAGGAGAAAGTGTTAGATTTGGAATTATATCAAGCGTTAGCAACTGAAAGCAGTATTGTATTACATTACTACATTTCAAAGAGGACTGTTCTGTACAATTTACTTAACAGCATTCAAAAAGAAATATTCCTTCCTTTTTTACACAAAAATGTATCATTTCACAATGCATTTTAGATAAAATCCTGAATAAAATAGCTATATTTCTGCCAAGTAGTGATGGCATAACACCATCGATTTTATTGTGTGACTTCTCTTCCTACAACTCAAAACTTTCTGAAATGCAACATACTAGTAACTTCTGTTTCATTGTGAGAAAAACACTTTTACATTTCTAACCAGAAAAGATACATCCTTTCAAAAGGCTTACCAGTGATTTGAAGCTGTGATTTCATGGAAAACCCACTGGATAGTCCTGATTTGGACCCACTGCCAGCCATAATATGGGCTGGATCTTGAATCTGGATGAAGAGACAATGTAAAAAATCAAATCATCTGTTTTTTGACATGTAGATACATTATACTGCAAACAAACCCACCACACTTGTTTTCTTTCTAGTTCCTCCCCATTTCCCCAAAGCACAGAAAATAGCTTACAAAGGGCTTACTCTCTATTATTACATGATCTGTAAATATTCACGTCCTAGGCAAAAGAGGTCTTTTGATTTTGTCCCTTCAATTTGCCAATTAACTGAGAGCGAATGATGTTCTAATTGCAAAATTTGCTGTACCTCTTATGTCTGAAAATATCTGCCTATTTTGATGTCGTAAGTCCTAGGTTAGAAGTTTATCTTCCCATGTCAAGTATTACTTGGTTTAAAAAACAAAACTAAAAACAAACCACAATCCACAAGCATTGGAAAAAGACTGAAAATTAATTACTAAATTAAGAAGTCATTTTCAAATTTAGAGAAACCTGCTTCCATACGTCTTTGGTTTTCACTTGGTCAGATCAAGTCTACAAACAGGGGCTGTAATTCTACAAAGCACTTCACTAAAAGAGGAAATATATCGCTTCTGAAAGAGGGTAAGACAACCTTCATTGACAGCCCAACCTTCCCTCTTACCACATGCTAAGCCTCACACCCGTGCTAGCCTGATCCTCTCAGCACCAAAGCAAGCAGGTATTCCTGCTAGTCTTTGAACTTAATTCAATTCAGTATTGGGGGGGGAGGAGAGGGAGAAAGTGGACAATATGCATCACATAGCTTCAATATTAACAGACAGAAATGAAAGTGTGCTATTATATTAAAAATAGACATAACTTTGGAAATATCCAGATATCCTTATCTCCTATTAATTTTTAAAACACATTTTCAGCTCAACATCCCTTACTAACTAAACTAGATATAAACCTCTATAGCAGATTACCCACTGGAAAATGAATGGGTTATTGAAGACTCCCAATTACCAGCTAGATACAACTTCCAGACTACTTAGTGCATCCCTCTCCTGCCATGTTCCCGCCATTGTGCCATTTCCTCACTGTCTTCTGTGGTCTTAACCTACTGCAAAAGCATTCATCCACCTACACGCCTGCGCAAATCTCCCAGCCCACTGCTGCACATCCCTGGCCAGCCACCGAATCTGAATCCCAAAGCAGATCAACTATCACGTGCCAGCTCTCAGGTCATTTTCTCCATACAACATTCTTTCCAACAAGGAAAGTAACATGTTAGCTTAAGCTGCTGATTCCTGTATTTTGAGTACAAAAGGCTATAGGTATGAACTGGTAACGGCACAAGCAGTCTAAACAAGTACATGTCTTATCCTCTGCATGCCATGCAAAACAGAATTTGTAAAAGGAGACCAGATCTGAATATTGCCACTTTCTTTTTAGAGGCTGCAGTCTGAAGCAGAAGTCTGTATACTGTGACAATTACTGTGCAATTGATAATTCCACAGGTATTTCAAAAGTGGTAAAATTGTAAGTTCTTGTATCCTACTGCTTGCTGATGCTAGTGTTAACTACTGGAGAACATGACACCACCAAAAAAGTACTAATGACTTGCTTAAACAGTATATAGTAATGTTATTAGTGGAGTTCAGTACTATTAATTACTACATCCCAGCTGTGAATCACACAAATCTAAATCCTGCTAGAGTGAAAATGCTTTTAATTTAAGTATTTCAAAAGTAGTCTACATTCAAAAGATTTAGAGGACAATTCTTAATTCTGATCCTGTGATTAGTTCTACCAAACTCACTAGGTATCCTTTATGCTTTAAGAAAGCAGTTGAATAGCATCTAGCCCAATACAGACATACTGGATAGCCTAAAGGAGTTAGGCTTTAGTTAGCATTTACAGAAGAGCTGCTGTTTTCCACCTGGAGAAGTAAAGCTGCACATAATACTAATGCAATTAGGTGATAATTTTCAACTGAAGTCGTACAGTAAGCACATATGGCATATAACATTCATTCAGAAGCACATGCTAAAGTTAACTTTAATTTCTAAGCCTGCAAAATAAACTCATTAACGATTTTATTAATATTTGATAATTTTCATGGCAAATATGCAGAAAAAATTCTAGCTTAATCACAACTGAAATAACTGTCTGCAAACATTTGTTGAGTTAGCACGTGCAGGTCCAAGCGTGTATGTAGTGAGACAGTTTTCACTGACTGAAGTAAAATTTCAAGAATCTATTGCCTCCCAATACTTCTTAAAAAAAGAAACTACACTACGCATTGTTTAGGTGTCTCAGCTACCATCAAGTTTCTAATTATTTTTGAACAATAAAACTGAAGAGTCTTATTTTATTGCACGCTTGCTAAAATCCAGAGGCTCTTCACTTAAAGCGAGCTCTTTAATAGTTAGCCAGGAAAGAGAACGAGAGTTCCAGAGGAAGAAGCAGCAGTTTACCTGTGCCCTGCAATTCAATATCCCTATTTCTCTTTTCATGTTTTTGAATACCTTCGCCCCAATGCCTCTTCTGCTCCCCTTAAGTGCCAGCTGGAAAAGACTCAGCAAGCAGAATAGCTGGCTCCAAGCCACGCATCTAGCAAGGAATAATTGCTTTTCTCTCAGTTGGGCATTAATTTAACTCTCTTTCCTACCATGCATGTATATACTCTATCCAGATTTTTCATTACTCACAGAAATTTAATCGAGTTTGATACCTCCATCAATTTTTAACTGGAATGGATCAGCAATTAAGAAAGTTTGTAGTGCAACACGCTGGAAAAGGGGAAGAAGAGAGCAGAACTGGATTGGCAGGTGGAATTGTATATACCTTGTTTTCTTGGGAAACAAAGCTAAATAAATTAATTACTCAAATAAGAATCCATAATGATTAATGAATTACACTTTGAAGAAGCACAAAGAGATTGCAAAAGACAATTACCCCACAAGTCACAAACATCCAGGTGATTTCTATATTTACACTTAATTTTTAGCATTTAACTCCTCTTTGTTTATATAACACACAAATTAAATCTGGTAAGGAACTACTGTATTAACAGCTATTTTTAATGGGAACACTGCATATGATTTCAACTCAAAATCAGCCTAGGGCTACTTAAAAACTTAACCACAATGTAAGACAACATACAGCCTTCAATCATTATTAATATTAATCATTAGCATATTGCCATTTAGTTTTATTACAATAGAAACAATATTTAGGATTCTGTGAAAAGCAAATATCCTTAAGACAAACAGTTCTGTCAGCAACTGGATGTGAAGAGGCTATCATGTGTGAACACCAATAAGCATTTTAACTGTAGTAGACCTTTTGACCTCTTGCCAGTGGAAAGGAGTATAATGACTGCTTTCAAATTATGTTATAAATAATCATTTTATGAACAAAAATATAATTTCAGAAATAATTATAAAATAGGTATATGTCTGCTTTATAAATTCACTGTAATGCAACAAGGACTTCCACAAGTTGAAACTCATTCCAAACAACTGAAAATGCATACTCAAGTTTTTTTCTGCAGTAGAAAATTACATACATCTTCATAAATATTTAGGGATTTGGTTTCATTTTGGTTTAAATTATAGTAAGCCCATACTGCCATTTTTTCCCTCAGATGCTGCTACCCATTTCCAAGAAACCTACCAGAATTTGAAATTTAGGAATATTAGTTGAAAGGTTTGAAAGCTGTGACAGAGAGAGCAGGCCAGCTCTGTATCAGACACTGAAAGCATAATCACATAAGTATAATTTTCTAAGAAATGAACAAGACAAATTATTTGGCATATAAAATGATCGTATAGAATAATACAGTATTAATATCTTCTTGTAATTAGAAATAAACCATTCAAATGCTTGCCTGAATTTCTTTGGTGGCTGCATAGCTACTGCCAGGTAGGTTGGTTTGTTTTTATAACATGCTACCATAATGTGTAGATTATTAGATAAATTATGCTCAGCTTCATAATTGCATATACCATTGTTTGTACTCAGGCAGGTTTGAACAAACACTGCTTAAAATAAATCTGCCTCACAGTAGGAAACTCGGTCCACGCATCCTTTTGGGATTCAGTTCTTTGAATTCCACTAAAGTGCTTTCTCAGAAGCCTCCCCTACAGCATGACCTGATGCTGTTAAGCCAAACTGCATCATCTTCAGTGGCACTTTAATCCCAGACAGCAAACTTCATCACCAGATTATTTTTTTTTTGTCTGAGTGGTGTGGAAGAAAGAAGAAATTGTAGAGCAGCGCAGCCCAGATGCTGCAAACACTCTCAGAAAAAGGAAGACAGAAAGGGAGCATCCTCGTTTATTTTTATTCTAAGAAATCATGAGAAAGAGTGGGGAGAAAAGCAGCTTTGAGTGCTTCTTGGTTAAAGCAAAGTAAGGGAAGAGGTGGGAAGGAGCTTCTTATCCCACAAAATCAGGAGTATGAACAGAAGAAAAATGCTATCAGAGGCTTGAGAGATTTTCAGAGTGACACACCAATTTAACTTATGGTAACTTTATTCAGCAATGGGATTCATATGTTAAAGAACTGACTTATTGAAGAAGGTAATTTTGTTTCATATTTATTGGAAAGAATAGAAGACACAACTAGCTCAGAATGAAATCCTGTGACTGTATTATAAATGCATAGCTTTGAAAATATGTTGGCACATGCTCTTTATAATTTAAAAAATACTGAAATAATTGGACATTGTTGGCTGCTGTAAGCCTTATGTTGAGTAATTAATTTTCAGAACAGGCTAAACTGCTCTTCACAGGTGTACCAATTCAAAGTGCTATTTGCATTTCAATATCCAGTAAAAAAAAAAAATCACATAGTGAAAAAATGTCTTTAACATACCTAGTAATTTTAACAATGGTTTTGAAAACCTCACTGCATAACACAGGAACACAGACTTTTGGAAAACGTGTAAAATATACAAAGTTGTGTTTAAAAAACTGCATGTAAAATGTTACATATCCCCTTTACAACAGTTAATTTTTTTATCAACAGGTATGTGAGCTACAAACAATTAAGAAGAGATTAGATTAGATATTTCAGAGAAAGTTCAAAGTCACCTGTTTACATAACTACTGCACTTTCTGTGCAAGAAATTAAATACAAATGCTTCCTCTCCTTCCTCCAAAACACTGAAGCCTCTTTTTAATTGAAGGCATGCATATTGTGGAAAAGTTCTTTCCTCTTAAATGTTAAGATATAATTACCCAGTAAGCCTAGGCAGAGACAGCTAGTTTGGCAACTTGTTTAGCAAATTTGCAGTTACTTTAACTGTTCAAGTTTCATCTTTAAAATCAAAAGTGGTTTGACAAAGCTGCTTTTATTGCTTTACATTTTTCTCTTTTTTTTCCCCCAAAAATAAATTTTAAGGACGTGGTCAGTTTTGCCCAAACAAGTAAGAAGACATACAGAAAGAAACTGCTGAGTAATCAACCAGAAAGAAAAGAATAGACACAGATTATAAGAGTGTTGAGTACACGTTGGAAAAGGAAGCAATTATGAGGTTTGCATCAAAGGTTATTTATATAAGGAATGGAAACAAAGAGGGTTTTAACAGCAGAATGCAGCGTAGCTCCCTTGGCCGTTACTGAATGTGAGCAGCACTACACCTATTTACTGAAAATGCAGTAAAATCTAAGTAGTATCTGCCATAACATAAGTATCTGTTGAAATTTAAAATCCAGGTGCCTAAATTGTTTTTTGAACAAGTGTGAAATACAGTGCATAATGGGTCCTAAAACAGACTCCAGGTTGAATTACTGAGCTGTTGTCCTATCTCCACTGCTATCAATCACTGTACTCACCAGATGAGAGCCAGCACTGATATGTCAGTTAGCACTACAGGCACACCTCCCTTTTGCTGTGTACACACTAAGTTTAACTATTTACAAAGCTAGCATACAGGCAGCTGTTCTGATAAGAATGAGTGAGATGCAGACTGAAAGACAACACTTGAGTCAATTCAATATACTAGCTAAAAATATATTTGTGGGAAATACAATTTAATCAGTTTGGGAAGCAACCCAAGTGACATGACCTTCAGAGGCTGCAATGAGGGAAAAGCAAGATAGATAAACCACAAAACAGGAGAAGAGCTGCCCAACTTCTGTCCTTTCCCTACTACAGACTTGCTAGCTAATGAGAAATAAGGAAAATAGAAGGCAGAAATTCTTCCCTGTGAGGATGGTGAGGCCCTGGCACAGGGTGCCCAGAGAAGCTGTGGCTGCCCCTGGCTCCCTGGCAGTGTTCAAGGCCAGGTTGGATGGGGCTTTGGGCAACCTGGGCTAGTGGAGGGTGTCCCTGCCCATGGTAGGGGGGTGAAACTAGATGATTCAAACCATTCTATGATTCTATGAAACGTGCATGTATAAATCAGAAAAACCAGCAAAAGAAAGGTTAAAAGAATGGCTTTTACTGATAACAAAGAACACTTCTTGCAGCAATATAACTGAGCAGTGTGTGTGTCAAGACCAGGATGCCTTCACTCTGATAAGACTACAGCACAGATGACTGGCCAGCAAAAGAGCCTATGCTTTCAAGAGACTGGAGTGACAACGTGGTTATGGCACATAACATATGTCATTCCTTTTCCTGTCAACCCAACAGGAAAACATACTGTAGCTATAAAGATATGGATATTCCAAATAAGGAAAAAACAACTAGCACTAACCTTCACTTAAATTTATGGAGGCTGAAACAAACCAGATTCTAAAGCGTAAAACAACTCTTGACTCCCAAAGGGATATAAAATATCTGTGTAAAAAGGAGTTTGTTGTCACCAAAAGGAACCTGAAGCATGATAAGCAGTTGACAGATACCATTAGTTCCATCTTCCATGTTGCATATAAGAGACACTGGCTATACCACCTCAACACACAAAAACATCCTGGTACTTCTAAGTACAAGAGCGTGAGAAAGAGTAAATGAAATTATGAGAGAATGAGTGCGAGTGGGTCATATTAATTTGAGACTTTAAAAGTAAATACCACATTCCCTTCCTGTAAAGTCTCACACTGAGCTTTGTTATACTAATTTCCTGCAACCTCACAGACAACATGAATGATAATCAGTCTGACACCATATTGATATCCTACAATAGGATCAAAAGATGGCTCTATTCTGTGTCATGAACAGATTTAAAATTACAGTAGCAAAGACTGAGGAACTACAGACTAACAGCCTTAAACAGCTTTCCTAAATGCACTCGGACAATTATTTGTACAACACTAATCCTCAGTGCCGATTCCTTGTTCTTCCTAAATATCTACCACTTCAAAAGAGAGCTGAACACGGGAAACTCTTCTGAATCCAAAGTTTCCAAGTTGGAAAAGCTGAAAAACATCTAACCCGACTATCAAGACAAAGAGATTGCCCAAAGAAAGACAGATTAACTGTGGAAATGTTGTGGCCAGACACCCAGTGATATTTACGCTGTAACTTTTACCTCAATACCTGGGATCACCAGTGTTCCTTAAGCAAACTGCACAGATTAGAAAAACTGGTCTATCAACTTCAACCTGCAGAGAAAAATGCTTCCAACAACACTCCTTGCAATTCAAATTAAACTATGTCTTCAGGCCTCCTAAACCAAAGACTTACATCAAAATTATAGAGAATTCATTCATTTGCATTTCTAGGCACCAAGAAGCCTTCTTGTATAACCTGCACCTCAGCAGAAATATTTCATATGACTTTTTTCTACATACATATAGTATTTGATACTGAATAAAAGAATTGAAAAAGACGACATGTAAAGACACAGTATTGCAATATACAAAATTCAAAGAAAAAAAATCATGTAGCTTGGCAGTTTTTTCCCCTTTCAGTAGTACATCAGTAATTCCCCAGCCACAAGTTGTAGACTAAAACTGTGGCAGGCGGTATAAAAGGGACAAAACAGGCTTTGCCACCAACTCAGATAACTTGCTAATGAATTTCCTTCCTAACTAAAAGGATGTTAGCTTTTACTAACTTTTAAGAAATGCTCAAAGAGGGGAAAAAAAGACAAAAGTGTACATGAACTTCATATGCCTTGATTCCAAAAGGTCTGGCAAGAAAAACCACTGCGGAGCTGCATGAGATAATTAAAACCATTTGTGAAAACAAAGAGATAGACTATTTTTATTTCAGCCATTTCCTTCTCATGGTACAATCCATTTCAAAGAGGACAACAATTCATATATGCAAACCACTAAGCTAAAACTGGTTCACTGCTGTAATCTTAGAAATAGAGCAATACTTAAACCAGCTGGTTCTTAAATACCACCATTGGAAAACAAAATATATTAAACTCAGCATGCATGTTAACCCACAGTAGAGAGAATTAAACTGGTATTAGGAAGACAGAGGAGCAGACAGTGAAACTAAGTTCGTGGTAGTTACAACACTGTTAAACAGATTTTTAAACTGCTGGATCTACTGGTATTAACTGGATTAACTCCTGCATTTTACAAACCACTGCTTTTAGAAATAAATTTTGGCCTTTAAAACTCTTTTTTAAAAAATCTTTTGTAATAATATAGTTTCAACACAAAACTGCATTGACTTACAACTATGTTTCATCTTAATACTTATCAGAATCACAGAATGGTTTGGGTTGGAAGGGACCTTAAAGACCATCTGGTTCCAACCCCCTGCCATGGGCAGGGACACTCTCCACTAGACTGGGTTGCCCAAAGCTCCATCCAACCTGGTCTACTTCTCTGATGAGGTTTCAGGAAAATTTTTCAGTGGTAGCACACAACCAGAACGACGTTACAACTTGTGGACTGGAAGGTAAGCAGTTACCTTGCTTTGCGAGGAGCAAGACAAATTGCCTTTCATTCAAGAAACCAGATATTCAAGCCTATTCCTTTTATGGTTGAAAATATCCAGGTGTTATCACAGGCTGACAATACACTCACAAAGTAAAAGATTGTTTATAAGGGTTTGTGCTCTTTTATCCATTTCATGAGGGGCAAAACTATTTTCCTAGGTCCCCTCTTCTGGAAGCTTAGCCTATAGATCAAGATTTTACAATCACTGTTGGTTGCCTTTTCTTGATGGAGTAACAAATCCCTAAAGGTACGAATACAGAACCTTTTTACTTAATTTGTCAAAGACACTTAATCAAATTTGCCGCAAATCTGTCTCCATAGTAGGTGGTTGTACTGGATTTACAGGGCAAGGTGGGCTGCAGGGGTGGCCACTGTGAGAAGAGACCAGGGGTTGTGCCCATGTTGGACAGAACCAGCTCCAGCTGGCTCCAAAACAGACCCACTGCCAGTGAAAGCTGAACCCATCAGCGATGCTGGTAGCGTCTCTGTGACAACATATTTAAGAAAAGGTAAAAACCACTGTGCAGCAGCCGTGTGAGAGAAGAGTGAGAAAATGTGAGAGACAACTCTGCAAACACCAAGGTCAGTGAAGAAGGAGGGGGAGGAGGTGCTTAAGGCAACAGAGCAGTGATTTCCCTGCAGCCCATGGAGGACCATGCTAGAGCAGATATCTACCTGCAGCCCATGGAGGACCCCAAGCTGGAGCAGGTGAATGTGCCCTGAAGGAAGCTGCAGCCTGTGCAGAGCCCACATAGGAGTAGGTTCCTGGCAGGAGCTGCAGCCCGTGGAGAGGAGCCCATGTGGAAGCAGGTTTTCTGGCAGGACCTGTGGCCCATGGAGGACCCATACTGGAGGAGTGTGTTCCTGAAGGACAGCACCACATTAAAAGGAACCCGTGCTGGAACAATTCTTGAAGAACTGCAGCCCGTGCGAGGACCCACATTGCAGAAGTTTGTGAAGGACTGTATTCCAAGGAAGGGATCCCATGCTGGAGCACACTAAAAGTGTGAGGACAAAGGACTGGCAGATACAAAGTGTTATGAACTAACCACAACCTCCATTCCCTATTCCCCTGTGCCACTCGGGGTGGGAGGAGGTAGAAGAGTTAGGAATGAATGAGTGAAGTTGAGCCTGGAAAAAAAGGTGGAGGATGTTTTTAGTTTTGTTTTTATTTCTTACTATCCTACTCTTTTTAATTGGGAGTAAATTAATCTTCCCCAGGTCAAGTCTGTTTTGCACATGATAGTAACTGGTAAGTGATCTCCACATCCTTATCTCAACTAACGAGCTTTTTCAATCTTACATTCTCCCTCCTGCTGAGGAGGGAGAGTGAGTGGGGTTTGGTGGGCACCTGGCAGCCAGCCATAGTTAACCCATCACACTGGTCTACTGGGACCATCACATTTCAGTTGCATCACATTTCTTTTAGGATGGTTTAAAGGAAGTTCAGCTTTCAACATACAAATTAAACTCACCATCTGAAACCTATGAGCTGACAGTACTATGATCAGAGATTTGATGCTCTGAAGAGGTGAAAGTTCCAGAACTGGGGGTGATTGACTATATAGTGAACCAACTTTTCAGAATGAGCAATATTCCTCTTTGACAGGGAAATACCTCTAAATACCAAAGTTCCTCTGACCTTACACAATTCCTGTTATTAGGACTGTTAGACTGTTATTACAGATCTCTAACAAAAAGGCATCAAGTTTTAGCAATTAGAAGTCTCACATCTTGTAGAAATTAGTTACAGCTTTCCCTCTTAATTCTTCCACTTCCTTACACTGTGAACCATGTCATATATGAAGCCTTGCGGAAATACAGCTTAAAAAAAATAATCTGTACTGTAACTTTAGGGACATCCTTCCTCAGAGAGGAAGGAAATACAGTTACAAAGAGTGAAGCAATGTAATTAACAGACATGTATTGACAGAGCCCTGATGGCTAAAAAACCCTTT
This sequence comes from Balearica regulorum gibbericeps, assembly GCF_011004875.1. Lineage (NCBI taxonomy): Eukaryota > Metazoa > Chordata > Aves > Gruiformes > Gruidae > Balearica > Balearica regulorum. The sequence continues at coordinate 1,792,285 of NC_046199.1, forward strand.
TATATTTCACTTTTAAAACCCAACAGTGTTATATTTCCAGGTTTGTAAAAAGAAAGTACATAGAGAGTATAACATTTTCCAGTGGTAACCTTGGAAGAGAATTTTCCCCAGGGAAAAGCAGATAGTGTGGCCAGATAGTTACAAGCAGTCACTGTTAAACTGTGCACCAACAGTATGTTGAACAAATATCTGAAAGCATTTAGTGCTGTCTTTGATTTGCAGCTGTTTCATAAACACCATACTCTACATTTTAGGTTGCCGTTTACCTAAATCAGATTGTACCCTAACTGTAGAAATACATGCATTTGTTTTGTAATTCAGACATGACGTTTCTCAACACCACTCAAATTTTATCACAAAGGACAACTTTGAGCATAAAGAAGCATTGAAGAGAAGTCTAAGATAGTTACAAAAAGAGTTACCAAAAGCAGCAATATTTTTTGTTCTGACTGTCCTATAAAATATCATTTAGCCCTATAGCTATGTTTACACTTCAGCTGGCTCTGAGGCTAAGAGAGTTTCCTACAAAGCAAAATCCTAGTCTTGAGCATCTCAGTCAAATACTAATGTTGGCCTTAGCAACAGGTTGGTTTAGACCTTACTGTGAACGCATGAAAAGGAAATCTTCTGAAAAACTTCATCCAAAGTCTCTTCCTGCCTGTTGCTATGGAAAGGGGAAGGAAAGAATTATCTGGAGGCCTCCGCTTATCACTGCTTCAGCTACGTGACACAGTAGTGAAGAGATGGTCACACAAACCCACAAGCCATAAGCTACTTATTCATGTTATTTAACTAATTTTTAATTAGGTCAATGAAACAATCTTAATGTGATCACTCACAGAAAAAATATTAAGTCAAAATCATAAGTTATTTATCCCCTTTAAGCAATTTTCTTACTTGTAATCTATTAACTGATGATTGCCTGGAAAAGGTATTTCAAATCACCTCCCTTTTACCTATCTTTTTGCAGTTTTGACAGTTCTCCTGAAATGCAAAAAGTTAGTAGAAATAGTCAGGAAAAACACAAATTCACCTTTCCACATTTAAAACAAACATATTCAAGGATTAAAAGTTATTTCACATAAAACACATGAACAAAACTTGAAAAAGATAAAAAATACACCACAAAAACCAAAATTTTGCCTGTTATGAAGTTGCCAGGAAATTAAGGACAGGGAGACAAAATACACAGAATAGCCAGTGACTTTAAAGTCGTGGTGCAAAGTCTTGTGAAAAATTTCACACAGGATGAGAAAAGTTTGCTTGGTTTTACTCTCAGGCATGTCTGAACATATTCTAAACAACTGTCAAGCAGCATTTAAATCTTATCTCTCAGAACCTTCCTATATATATTTTTGTTCCCCCCTACACTATGCATTTAAAAAAAAAATCTATCTAAAAATTATCTGAAAATAACATAAATGAAAATGTGTTACTAAAAGAGCACATGAGGAAACAAGGGTATCTTAAAATGAGAACACACTTCTATGAATTACTTTCTAATCCCCCCCCCCCCCCCCTTTTTTTTTTGTTTTGTTAATAGAACCACCCCATAATTCAGTTGGAAAGGACCTCTGGAGGTCATCCTGCTCAATACCCTCCCAACTTCAAAGTCAGACCAAGCTGCTCATCCTCTCGTAAAAATGTTCAGTACACTAAAGCAGTAGCAAGATACAAGTTGTAATAAAAGTATCTCAATAGATATTCAAGTTTCCAGATACAGTAACAACAAAGTGACTCAAATGTATACCCTATTTTCCTAACACACAAACATGCACAAATGCCTTACGTTCCTAACATTTCAGACCTTTCGTAAATCCCTGCCATACTGCTACTATAACACATCAAGAGAAACAAAACATATTTAACATGAAAATAAAAATATGAAGTTACCTAAAGATGCATTCCTTAGAAATTTTACTCCTCTTGATATTTGCAATAATATATAGACATAGAGTGAATAAAGTGAAACAGGTGAGCTCCAAAGACAACTGCCTCTTCTACCCTAAGCAGCCACCTTCCAATCAAGTTCAATTACAAACCAGCTTCCATTTCTTAAGAGATTTCTCGGTCTAGATAATTTATTTCTTTTAGGACTTCATGCAAACCATAAAACAAACTGCTTTATTAAATCCGGAGTGCAAATCTCATAGTTCTAAAAAAAGCATTTTATATGACAAGATTTATTTTGTTACATGACTTAAATCTTAGAAGTGTAATAATTCTTCCAGTATATGTTTTACATTCATTTCATATGGTTCTCAATTGAAAGACTGAGAAGGAGCTTCTAAGCTAATTCCTTCTGAAGCATTCTCTATCTCACTGTTTTCTAAAAATAATTCTGAGTTTAGTGAATGTAATAGCTATTCCTTTAACACCTTAGGATATGTCTTTCCCTGCACCTTTTATTAATAAAAATCCATATAAACGCTTCTATCAATCTAGGTTTCTTTTTTGTTTCTTTTTTCATCTTGAAGACTTTTACTGCTTCTTCATTTTCTACACTTGTTCATATTGTACACATTCAAGGAAAATTTAAATAATTCCATTCTAAAAGTTGTATTTAAAAATAGGTTTATTCCCTTTTAGCTTGTATTAGCTTATAGTGTTGTCTTACAGCTTCTATGCTTCACTGAGGGAAGTACTTGCCAAAACAGATTCCTATTTTGTTACAGAACAATTTTTCACCTCCTGTACTCTAATTTTTCTAAAAACTCCTTGCACACACCTTTCAGAAATACTGCAGTCAAACTGCCTCTTTTTTCTTATGGCATCTTTTAGAATGACAACAGCCTTTTTCCAGTGATTATGGTCTTTGAACTCTTGCTGTACCTTCCTTAATCTGATTTGCTGTAGCTATCAGCAAATGTAACTATCAGTGCAATGTAACAACAGTGCAGCAAGAAAGTAAAACAGCTGCGTAGACCCAACACCAACATTGTATAAATTTCTGGAGTTCTATTTTGGAACAGCTCTACTTTGATCCCACAGCCCCACACCAGTTGGACTGCAGCTTCCAGTTTAGTTTCATGCAAAAGCAATTCAGCTTCCTTGATCCAAGCTCATTTCACAAGTCGAATCAAAGTGCAGTCTGTGAGAACAATCAGGGGATTCATTTCCAAATTAAAACACTAATGCAGATGCATTCCCTGTTTCCCCTTCCCCTATTCCTCTCTGGTATGCATTCTGGCTGTATGGAAAACCTCCACAGGTCTAAGTTATGTCCACTGACTCAAGCTCATTCTTTTGCATTACTTTAATTCTGTTAATGTGGATATAGGTATTTTCATGCATAAGTATACTCAGTCACTTTGTTTCAAGACTTCTACCTTTCACTCTCCTTTGATAATTTCACAGGGGATTCTTTCACAGAACATTTTCCTTTATTAAAAAGGGAAATTCCAAAGTTTCCCACTCTCCATCATTAGAATAGATCTGCTTTTTTCCTTCTTCTGCACAAAATCTAGGCTAGATAATTGTTTCTGCAAAACTCCTGGAAAGACACAACCACAGCAGTTAAAATTAAGTAAATAATAAGGATCTTTTTAGTCAAATAGATTGAGATTGCATTTAAAGCATGTATTATTTAACTTGAATGTTAATGCTGTAGGTTTAAAAAAAAACCACTGTCATAAAGCACAAAGTATTTGTGTCTTCAAACAGGGCAACTGACTGTTTCTCTGAGGCCTAAGCAATGAGCTGGACCACAGAACTACTTGTTTCACATGGAAGGAAGACCAGTCACTGAGTACCACTATGTGTGTAAATACAAATGTTTCTTTTTACAAGGATAAATGTCAAGAGGTATTAAGCATCTATAGAGATGCAGTAAAACTGAAGTTTCTTTTCCCATTCATTCTATGTGCTAGAGAAAATAATTCATCAAAACTGAAATTTCTGATAAATCTCTGAAGTGATGATTGAGCTCAGTGAAGCCCATACTGTACCATGTAAAAGTGAAAAGGTCTCTCAACTCCATTCAGTGACTCCTTCCTTCAAAAGAGCAAGAAGGATGATCCAAGAAACTACAAGCTGGTCAGTCTCATCTCAATCCCAGGGAATGTCAGGGAGCAAATTCACAGAGAAGTCATTTCCAAGCATATTATGGACAAGAAGGTGATTTGGATTAGTCAGCATGGATTTATGAAGGGGAAATCATTTTTGACAAACCTGACAGCTTTCTCTGACAAGATGACTTGGTAGTTGAGAAGACAGCAGCAGATGCTGATCACCTTTGACAGTGTCTCCTGTAGCATCGTCACACACAAGATGATGAAGTATGGGCCAGACAGAGGACTATGGGGTGGACTGAAAACCTGGCTGAACTGTGAGGCTCAAAGGGTTGTGATCAGCAGTACACAGTCAAGTTAGAGGCCAGTCATAAGTGCTGTACCCCAGTGGTACATACTTGGCCAATACTGTTTAACTTCTTAATTTATGACCTGGACAAGGGGACCAAGCTCACTCTCAGCAAATACACTGATGAAACAAAAGTTCCACAAAGGAAAGTGCAAAGTTCTGCACCTGGGGAGGAATAAACCCACACACCAGTAAAGGCTGGGGGGCAGCTGGACAGAAAGCAACTTTGCAGAAAACATTGCTTCTGTTGCAACACGAGCTAGCAATACTTCCTTGCAGGAAGAAAAAAAAAAAAAAAAAAAAAGGTTGCCAACATACTGGGCTGCATTAGGAAAAGCGTCACGAGCAGAATGAGGAAGGTGGTCCTTCCCCTCTAGTCAACACCAGTGAGATCACATCTGGCATGCTACTGTGTCTAGTTCTGGGCTCCCCAAATGAAGAGTGACACAGACATACTGAAGTGACACCAGCAAAGGGGCCACAGAGATGACATATGATTGGAATACGACATATGGGGAGAGGCTGAGAGAACTAGAACTGTTAAGCCTGGAAAAGAGAACGCTTGGCAGGATCTTATTAGTGTGTATAAATACCTGAAGGATGTATAAAGCATTAAAAAAAAAGATGAAGCCAGACTCTCCCCAGCAGTGCTCAGTGATGGGACAAGAGACAGTGCGTACAAATTAAAATGCGGGTAATTCCACTTAAATCTAGGGGATTTAGTTATTTATTTTACTGTGAGGTGGTTGAATAGTAGAGAAGCTTGCCAAGAGAGGTTAAGTCACCATCCTCAGAGATATTCCAGACCCAAAAGAACATGTCAGTGACTGCTCTAACTGGCCCTGCTTTAAGCAGATGGGTTTGGACCAGACAATGTCCAGAAGTCCCTTCTAACCTCAATCATTCTGCGATTCTTTGACTTCCCTAAAACAAACTCAATAATTCCTGCTGTACTGGTCCTGTTCTTCCCGCTTGTTCTCTTTAGGTCTCTGTCTTGTAGCAGATTCGTCCTCTAAAGAGACTTCTATCAAGTTGGTTATATAGATTTTTTTTTAATTTTGTTTTCAAATTGAGATTCCCTTTCAGTGCCCAGTTATTGATTACAGCTTCAGTTTTACTAGTTTGACTAGAAAGGCACAGGCTGCATAAGGCAGCGTGCACCTTCTTCAGGTTCAGTAATCTTCATCTTGAGTGCCACCTACTTTAATTTCTACAGCTCTTCCCAAGTCCTATATTAAAATTCAATGGACTAGCCTACACTAGGTATTTTTTCTCTTAAAAACTACTTCAATTTACTTATTGCTGCTTTCTATTATAAAGAACAATGCAATACAGCTTGAGTCAATCGTCCACAAAATGTCCAAGACTGTACATACCAAAGTGTTAGCTAGCTTCAATTAGTGACACTCAGGTAACATGAAATTGAAAAACATGCAAAAAGAAAGGCCAAGTTCAGCTGTCCTAACAGAAAGAATGCTACTGTACACTTCATAAGCACACTGCTTTCCAGGCTTATTTTAATTTTCTTTTGTCCTAATAAGAAACTTCATAAAACATTCACATATCACTGCCTTGGAACCTTTGGTATCCCTTTATTATTTGTATAAAATCAGAGATGGGGAAGTCATTGAATATCATGGCTGATACTCTGTTTATTCAAGATGACATTTTACTTTGCTATTGGCAGGTGTCCAACTGTTCACACATTTAAGAATTTCCTTAATTTTAACTCATACAATGATAAATTTCCAGAGCAAATCTGGACAGTTACCCCTATACGTTGCTCTGTATTTCTCCCACACATCCACAAAGCCTCTGTTCCAATCTCTGCAGTACTTCCAATCAAATTACTCTACTTTACATTAAAAATATCTCGTGTATAACAAATTTGGGCTGGACTGTCACTTAAAGGATGTTGATCCTCTAAAAGTTTCTAAAGGTTTCTCCTAGGTATCTATAGAAAGTAATCCAAACCTCAGTGGGAAAGAATGGCAATGGAGTGTCACTTACGATACTAAAACCAAACAAAAATGATGCTTCCAAAAATCCTAATGATATATACAGGTAACTTGATCGTGGAGGCGTAATATAGCTGCATATCAAGCTGATAAATTCACATCAATGTGCTGTTCTACTACTTTAGCCTTACGGTTTTAAGATATCCACTAACTTTCACTCATTTCACAGTTCCCAGTATATACATTTAGCTCCCCTACCTCATTATAACAGAAATACCCACATAGCATCACAATTCAGATTACTGGTTTATGTTATTTTCCAATTAAAAAGGCGGAAACCATTAGCCTTCATGAGCAAATTTCAGAAACCGCAGAACTTAATTTGATGCTCATGGGAAGAGAGATAAAAGACTGATATTAGTAGATATGTTTAAGAATTATTTGAGCTTTAAGTAATTTGGTTATTTTATGATTTGGCATCAGAAGAAAACTAATGATTTTGTATTACAGCTATTTTTAAATATATTTCAAAGGCATTACTTTTGAATGTCAGTAAGAAACAATGTCTGTATTACAAATTCTCACAGTAAAACAAAATACAAGGCCACCACGTTATGTTTCACCATCCACCATGCAGCTTTTAAACAAGTCACTTTAGAAGCAGTTATATATTCAGTTATTAACAGAGAACAGCATCTACAGAGGATTTCATAATCTCCAGTCATTAGTTTTTCTTCTTGTTTACAGCTCAGTGCTTGCTTCAACATATTTCCCCATTCCATTCACAGCGCTACATTTCATTATCAATGGTTCATAGACACTCTTATTCAAACAAGCCTACATGAAGTTTTTAACTCTGGGGGGAACGGAAAAAAGAAACCAGAAAGCTTGACTGTTAGATTACACTATTATCTGTATTCATTACTAAGAATGACAACTTCACCCATTATTATAGTTGTTTTAAAGAATGTTTTTAAAAGTAGCCTTTTGAAAGGCTGTTGTTTACTAGCAGTCTATAAACCCAGAACCAAAACCAGATCCTGTCACCTGGAAGACTTAAATCTAGCAGATAGGTTTTTCAAAAGCTGGTATATACATTAATCTAAACATGATTATTTAGTATGTTCTGTACAGAACTACACAGCACACAACACACCTTGTTTTAAGAGCGTTCAACAGCACTGATGAAGGGTCACACATGTATAAAGGTACCTCCCTCCGGGGGTATAACAATGAAGAGAGCCCCAGATACACCTCAGTTTCTTTCCTCCCCAGAACACAGATAAAAAGGCCCATGGAAGTATCAGTAGAAAGATAACGACAAATTATATCACCTGACAAAAAGTAGCTTGCTGAACAGATTGTCACTGTAGGTATCTGAGCAATAAACCAAATCAAAACAGACTGCACAGATCTGCAATTCAACCTGGCAAGGCTCATCAAAGAAACGATGAATCATTCTGTACTACCAGTGACAACCACAAATCTGAAATTTGCTGATTATTTGTAATCTCTTGAAAAAGAAAGTTCTTTGTCACTTGCTGCTTGTACTTGCTTTAGCAAATTAGATGGTATAAGACACAGTTCCTCTTGATTAACTTTGATTCAGCTGTAAGAACAAGAACTACAGTCGCCAATGCACTGAAATTCTTATAGTTAACTAGTTACTAAGGTATGAATATATATATATTGCCCCATAAGAAAAATAAGCTGCTTCTCCGAATACTTTTAAGCATTACAAATAATCAAAGAAACTAGAACTGGAAATCTAGTATTTGCAACAAAATGAAGTATTATTCCTGTGTGCTAAATTCAATAGCAGCTAGAAATAAAGGTTGCATCTTTCCAACCTAAAATATACCTTACTGAAGTACACAAATCCAAAAGATCTAATAGAAATGAGAATTTCTGAAAAAAAAATAGTAATTTGAGATTATTTAAGTAAACATTGAGGCATCTGAACACCTACTGTGGGTCACTGTCTTTTTAAAAACTAAAAACTACTGCAAGCAAAATCTTGAGTTCCAGAGGAATCATCTTAATGTTTTCTAATTGCAACAGAAGTCCATCACCTACTTCCTAGCAATCTTTTGTGAGTGACCAGATGGCAACATGAAAGCATAGCCAGGAGTGGACAACAAAACCATCCCAACTCTGCAAAATGCAACTGCTTGCTACATTCCAGCTCATGCCTCTCTAAAAATTAAAACAGAATCTATAGGAAAAAGATGTCTTAGAACTGCAACACTATTTCAATATTTTCAGAACTTACTTTTAACTTTTTTTTGTGGGACTGCCCTAAAACCCTTTTGCCCTTTATCAGAATATAAAGTAGATTTCTCTTCTGAAATCTTGGATTACCCAAAACTACCAACTGTAGTAATAAATAAAATCCTTGAATCAAAGTTCCAGTCTTTACGTCCTAGATCTTATGTATGGAGAACTGACAATTGCACATTTAAAGAAAGAACCAGATTATTGGCTAACAACAAACATTAATTGCACCCTTCAATTTCAATGGAATCACCATTCTGTAGGGATACAACTTAAAGCCCACAGGCCTGTGAAGAAGCTTAGAACCGTCTCCTAAACTAAAACTTGACAGTGAGCCAGAGGTAACTGTACAGTAAGAGTGATGGAAAGACAGCTGCTGCAGCTATCAGGGGAGTGCAGACAGTGAGTTCCACTCTGGCAGCTTGATACTGCTGACAGAGCGGCCCCACACTCCCCTTTACATTCCTCCAGTCACACAGTCCTTCGCTATCTTTGTGCCAATTCTTGTACTAAATTGACACTGACTGACCTGTTTAAATTCAGTAAATCTTCAGGGGGGAAAAAAAAAAGCCTAGGCCCCCTGATAACTGCAAAACATTATTTTTTTTTTAATGCCCTGGCAAAGTATTCTATAGAAGGAGTGTAATTCAGTGTGAACACACTAATTACACCATACATACATGCCTTCACCACTTACCTGTCCATGCATTACGTGGCAAACTGAAAAGGTACTCACATACTGGCGTAAAAGTATAGGCCCATAGGGTTATAGTACTATCTAATGACCTTCTTAATCACCAAAGCATTCTTCCAGATACAAACCCTGAGTCTAAGTCACACAAGGAGTTCTGACAATTGTTGTTCTCAATTTTGTTCAGACATTTTTTTTTTAAATTTAGTTTGTAATATATAAGAACCTTACTGCATTTAGTTACAAGTCATGAAGGCAGAAGTACAAAATACAAAATTTACTATTTTAAAAATAGGAAGTTAAATTTCAAAAAGCAAAAAAATCCCAGGTGTGGCACAGGCTTTCTCTCATAATAGATCCTATCCCTATTATTACTGTCTACAAAGTCCTTCACCTCTCAACTCCCACATCCTCCACACTTAACTGTGAATTTCATTTTGTTGGTATCTTCTACACTCAAATGTACAGTTCACTGGGAAGTTCACAGCTTTGAAGTGAACACACATTAGTCTGAAAGCATTTTCACCTCTAACATCACCATCAGGACAGTATTATTTTGTTCAGACATTCACATCCCAGGTGAAAGCAAGATTATTTTTTTTTAAGTCTTAAATGCTATCTTTTGCTGTAATAACTCAAATTGTCACTAATGCCATAAAAGTCTTAAAGTTCCGAGGGGCTGATGAGGGGCAGAAAGAAAGGGAAAGAAAAAAGTAATGATATGCCACACCTCGCAGGATTATGTTTAAAACCTTTAAACCGTTGAGAATACCTAAATAAACCACCGGCAAAGTCAACAGGTTCCCACACAGAGCAAAATGCATTGGCCCAAACTAGATTTCAGTACAGGGGTTAAATACATTGATTCAATGGGTGCACAAGAAGAACAACAGTGAGAACACCGTTGCCTTGTGATAGCTTATTCATTGACCTGAACTACATTTGGTTCAGGCAAATGTTTAACAAATGTAGCATTGCTCTGGAAATTGGTCATTCTAATATAGAGCACAAAGATAAAAAAAGATATTCTAATGTCTTACTGGTAAACTCAATTTAACAAGCACCAAATGGAGTATGCTAATTATCTGCAGAAGTACTGCCCATTGATCATAAGTTTTCCTCTGTCTCTTTAGGTGATGAACACTTACATAGAATTAGAAATGTTACACATGGCCAGTATTTACTAAATAACACAATGTAAAAAAAAAACCCCTGAAAACACAGGTAACAGCTGTTTAGTTTGGTTAGCTATGGAAACATTTTTAATGTAGAGCGAGGCAGTCAGAGCATTTTCCTAAACCTTCAGCATTTCCCTCTTCTTTCCTGTTACCATTATACACATTATTCCCCTTCAAACAGCTGGAACAAGAAGCTGCATTGAAGATTGTGTTACTGATGATGACACATGCACTGGATGAATCCCACACATTTAAGAACAGAAGCAGCTTTGCTATCCTTATACAAAAAAACAAGTCGGTATCACATTGTTACTTTTTATCTTCTAAACTCCTGCATTTTCTTTCTTCTCACTTCATTTGCAGAGTGAAGTGCCCTTCATGGGTAGGATCACCCCAGGAGGTCTTAACTTGAATAGAAAGGGTGTTCAACTTCAGGTAACATCTAGTGAAAATATGCAGCTCATCACTTTCACAGAAATTAGCAAGCCTGGTTAAAGATTAGACCAAACACATTATTGTCTTATGAACATTTTTGTATATTAATCGCCACATTTTTTTTACCTAGTATCTGAAATTCTATATTTACAGCAGTAAGAAAAACATTCAAATGTTTATGAAACCAGTAGTGAAGAAATAAATATTTGGATATCTGACCACTCTAACTGTCAAGCAAGAGTAATGATCATTAATACATAATTAAAAGACAGATAGCACTGGGAATAGGAGCAGGCACTAAGGATGGATACTGACCAAAAGCACGTTAAAAATGAACACAATCCACTCTTCTATGTCTCAGTACATACTCTTCAACTTGCTCAGCATCTAGTCTTCCTTAGCTTTTTTCACTGTACTGGACGAGGCAAAGCTAAAAAGGGCAGTAACCACTTATGAATGACTTGCACAGGCAAAAGCTCCATCATGATCACATGAAACTGAAAGAATCAAAGAGCCCGTTTTATTTTTAAGTAAATGAATATGCTTCCACTTGCAAATTTTATATTATTGATGGATGTTTCACTGCAAATGGCTATCCATTTGATGAATTAGTAAATCAGAACCAGATTATAGATGTCTTTACCATGTCTTTTTCTAATTAAGATCACTTTCAACCTTCACTGATCTTTCTTTTCCTTAGTATTAAACTTTAAAAAGATTACCAGATATCTAGCTAATTCTGAGAGAGAAAGTATGACTAAAGGCTAAGGCTACCCTTGACAAAAAGCTAGACCTATAAAGAACAGAAAACAGAGCATAAAGATTTGATAGATGCTGATAATAACACCCTCTTCTTGAAAGCTCCAGCTTCCACGTCATGACTTACCCCATCCAAAACCCGAGATCTGCACATTTCAGGTAAAAGGTAAGTCACCTAACTTTCACTTCTTCTGGATTAGAAACAGGGTTCCACACAATAAAACTTTAACAATCCACCTGAAGAGAATAGGCCTTTTCTTGCTCAACAACAATACCATTTGAGTCTAAGCTCTGAACTTCAAAATCAATGATCTAAATGCAAACATGTAAGTAGTTCTGTTCATGACTGAAACAATAGGCCTCTCCTACCAGCACAGTTTAGAATAGCTCAGGCAGGTGGGTGGAAGGCAGGCATTATCAGTTTCTAAATGGAAGGACTGTAATAAAACTTTTTTTATAAAAAAAACCCCCAGCATATTAACATACTGCCAAGTTTTAAAAAATGATTTGAATAACCAGCGTAACAAGATCTAGTATCGTGGTTCCTCAGAGGGGAGAAAAAAAAAAATCTGCCCTTGTTTTACCAAGGAGTTTGTTCTATGCCCCAGTATAGTAAAAGTAGAAATTCCAGGCATAACTGAAGAGCTGGTCACATGAAACAGGGCCTTGGTTTCTTTAAAATGCTCTTCCCTAGTTTGTTACAATCCTTTCATTTCTATTAAGTGTAATTTGCAATTCTTATGAAGAAAAAGATCAATCCTTCAACTGCAAAAACTCCGCACTACAATAAGTAAACCTGAATGCCAGTCACTTAGAGAAAATGCTCAAGTCCTTATTGCTTTATTCTTCAGATGAGAGGGATGAAGAAAAACAACTACGTTTCCCTCTCCAAAATGTGGACACAGAATTAGCTCAGGTAACAGTCAAACCAAGCCCAAGAAGGATTGCCTAAAACCTTTAAAAACACTCAATTTATGAGACAGCAAAAAGTGAATATCTAGAAAAACAGAATACTCCCAACCTAGACTATAATCATAGCTCGTCTACTTCCTCTTCTGAGCCAAGCACACACTTCAAAGCCCTTCTAATAGCTGAGCAAAATACGGTTACAGTAAGCAGCCGAGGCAAATATTCTCCTCTAGGTTATGCACATGTATTTGCTTTCCTTAGGTGTAAGGGCACAAAGTAGTTCCTTCAATTACATATAAGTACAGCAGACTGACAAAAATTAGAACATTACATGAACATAACTGTATGGCCAAACAGAAAGACTTAAAAATAAACAGCATCAGTGACAGCACTCCCAGAAGCTTCACCATTACCATTTGCAAGGGGTTTTTCTTCTGCTCTAACCCTACAGACTCTTTTCCTTGCTTTTAAGTAGAAATCAAATTGGTTTTGCTGCAACATGAAAAGTATTTCACTACAGTTGAATATATTTACCACTTTGCTTAAACAGCTTAAATTTACAAAAGATATTTGTTTAGATGCTATCATTGACTGACAGTCACAATGCTGTTGAGAAGCAACTTATCTACTGCATATGTTGTAAAACAGAAGAAAATTAATTTATTTTGTAAATCTCTCAAGAAACGTATTTTTCAAGCAGTCCTAAGGCAAGCTTTCTTAGAAACAATGATTAATTTAAACTCTACAAGAGGAACATCATGCTACTTTACTACCTTTCTATTAGCTTATTTATTCTGTAGTTAACTTCCCCAAACCATTTTGAAACTTAGAAACAAAGAAACAAGACAACTTCATATTTCAGGACTGTTTCACCACAGAAGAAACAAAACTTTAAGGGAAAGAAAATCAAGGTAAGAAAATGAGGTGATGCTGCTTAACTAATAAATTCATGTAAATAATCTTCTCTCAATCTCCCTTAAGCCCCAAAATAACTGTTTAATCTGTAAGAAGCTTTCAAAGTTAGCACTTAGAAGTCTCAGTTATTTTCCACTGCAACATCACCTTTCACATGTACTGTACCAGTTCTTTGTTTTAAAGACAGGAAAAATCACTTTGAATCAGAATGCCACATATTATCCAATGATCACTTGGAGGTGCTTGCATTCAGTGTAGTGATTAAAACTGTCAGCCAAACCACAACTAAGAACGCACACTAGACCAAATTCAGATTTAAAGAGCTGTAGCAAAGAGCAACGTAACTGTAATTAAATTTGAACTGCTTTGGACTTTCGCTGTAAGAAGAGAGAAAAGAATTTCAATTTGTTCTTTCAAACAAGATTTTTTTAAAGTATTAAAATCTTCAGAACCAAAGGCAGTTTGCAGTGCATGTTTCATTCTTAAACATGTATGCCTTTTTTTCAGGTAAATACAAGCAAGCAATAGCTAGATCTACTGTCATTCTCCTGACACGGACTGCCTTCTTACAAATATCAGTCCAGATTTCTCTCCTTTTCTCTTTGAAAAGGATGAGTGGCAGGGTAGCAGAGACTAAACAAAACAATGAGAAACTCACTAAAATAAATAATAATATATTGGGAAAAAGACGGTCTAAAATACCCTGGTTTCTGATTTCTTCAATTCTAACTGAGCTATAAAGCCAAGTTTTGCAGGAGATATCTTCCAAAACTTCAAGGGTAAAGGATGCCACACAAATGACAACAGATATCCCAAATGCTACACCCACCTTTCTCTCTGCATCACACACAGATCTGAAGTTCTTTTGTCAATTTAACATCACAAATTACAGCTATTAAAACAAGCTGAATTCTTGGATATCAAAGCCAATTAGATAAAGACATCCTCAAACACTGCTTTTATTTGGATACTATTGCCACACAAGGTCAAAGACATTTGGAACCGGGAGGGTTAAGAGATAGAACTTGCCCGTGTTTCCAAAATAGAGCGGTGGCACCAGCGTTGCCATTCTGCTATGTTTACAAGAGGGAACACAATTCAGTATACATCTCCAGTGTAGTCATGCTTTATGGCTAGGAAACATTACTTCAAGGCATGGCTGTACCCTGACGAGACAAAGGCAGCGAACCCCTCGTAAAGCGGCTGCAGCAGTAGCAGCCGCCTAATCTGGACAGCGGGGGGACACTCCTCAGAGAGGGCTAAATACAAAGAGGGCTGTGCTGTGGAAGGGCTGCCGGAAAGCAAAGCCTCTGACGGGAGCGAATCCCCAAGGCCCTGCGAGGGCGAAGGTTTAGGGGCTGATCTCAGCGAGAAGGAGCGTGGAAAGAATGGCAGGGTCCGACCGGGGACGGGAAGCAAATACTGCTGGGGACAACTGGAACAAGCGATGCAGAGCTTGGGGGAAACGGGCACCCCACGCCGGGGTCCGGGCAGGTGCCCCTAACCTGCCCGGAGCGGAGACAGGGCTCCTCAGCGCAGGCCGGCAGCGCTGGAGAAGGGGCGGCGGGGCCAGGCAGCCCTCGCAAGGGAGCGCCGGGGTCCCAAGGATCGCCGCCCCGTGCCCCGGAGAAGGAGCGACGCTGCTGTCCCAAGCCCGGTCCCCGACCCAAGAGCTGCCCCCGCTGGGGCCCGGGGAGGCAGCGCGGCGGGAAGGGCCTCCGTCAGCGAGGCCCTCCCAGGGGCCAGAAGCCCCTCAAGAAGCCAGGCCTACGCCCGCCGGGGTCCCCCGCGCCCCCTTGCCTCCGCCACCGCGCCACGGCCGCCTGGAGCCGAGGAGAGCGGCGGGGCCGCCGTGCCGCGCCCCGCGGGGTCCCGTCCCCACCGCTACCGCCTCCTCCTCCTCCTTCCGCCCTGTCCGCAGCGCGGACTCCCGCTCCCCTCACCGGGCACAGCGGCGTAGCAGCTCCTCCGTCCCTCGGCCAAGATGGCAGCCGGTCCGAGCCCAACCTGAGCCAGCGACTTTACAAAGTCGGGCGGGATCTGCGCACGCGCCGAGTCTCTCACCAGCCACAGGCGCGCAGTGACTACAAGTCCCGGCGTGCTCCGCGCCAGGCGCCGCGCATGCTCACGGCGGCCGGAGGGGCCGCCTGGCAGTGAGGGACGAGCCGGGCCGGGTTGTGGTGAGTCGGTCTGGCTGGCGGTGTTTCCTCTCCGGTTAGCCCGTGGCTGCGGTTTGTGTGCCTGGGCTTTGACGCTAAGCTCACGTGAACGTTTCGCAATAGCACTCGGTTCCCTAGGCCGCAGCCGGGGTTTGCCCTTGCGCTGGCGAGGCTGCCCGGAGCAGCAGGGAGCTGTGTGGGCCTGGTCATCCCCTCACCTCCCACAGCAGCCTTCTGGGCCAGGGCCCTGGAAAGAGTTATGTATATATACACACACAGAGTGTATATATATGTGTGTGTGTGTATGTATACACACACTACTGTAAAAATCATTGATCATCAAAGCAACCCTGCAGGCTAGGCTAATGCTTCTCTGAAGTTAGAAGAGTACCTCAACGAACCTGTGGCCATCGGTGGCACTGGGTTATCACAATAACGCTAATAACTGGAAATTTCTGATAGCACAAAGGGATGTACTGGGTAATCCAAGTTTCTACCAGTCAGGCAACTGGACATCACTGGTAGCAGTCTGGGCTTTGTGACACACAGGGTTTTGTAGGTTTAATGTATCCACTGCAGATACATAAGCTATTGATATTACTTAACCTTTACATAAAATCTTTCTTACTTCAAGTGTGTTTTTTCTTAACCAGAACACGTTTTTGCATGAGTGAATACATACAAATTAAAATACACCTCCTCTTTTGACAGTGAGGAATGAGACAGTTCAGTTTCCATGCACTGAAATCAGAGAAAAGACTCCTTCATTTTCAAAGAGTAAGGAAATATCCTCGCTGTTTTTTCATGAAAATTACATCCTTTACAAATGCAAAGTTTAGCATTTTCTTACAACTGGTATGGATGTGAAAATCCAGCTTGTCTTCCCTATTGCACACATAAACTGCAGTAAGAAAGATTCCACAGCTACAATTAAGTGAGCGTTTCTGTTGATGAGGTCTAAGCAAGGAAACAACTCAGATTGTTTTCCCCTAACAGAATAACCTATGTGTTTCAATGCCAGTTAGTCATCTGCAGTTATGATTGACCAAGGTATATATGCACATAAGTTCAAGCACAGGAATTAGTAATTCCAGCACAGAACAAAATATGCTGCTCAGGCAGAGCCTGTGAGGACTGCAGTGAGAGGTGTGTGGCTTTGTCAGAAAGGGGCGCATCCCTGGGAGGCGAGTTTGAGCCAAGGTTACAGCCCAATAGAGGAACCAAACTGAACAGCTGAACTAAGTTCTGGAGGGTTTCGTTGGTTGGCTTTTTTTTTTCTCTCTTAAGCTTTTCTATGCACCTTTATGTCTTTATGTTCCTTTACAGATATTTGACTACATATATTTACAGTTCTGTATTTAAATGGTCCATTCAAATTAATAACAATAAAAATTAGTTCTACAAGCGCAGCTTAACAGAAATTTCTTTCTCATGCATCACCTACATAAACGGTCATCTCTCATCCATTGTTGCAGTACAGATTCCTGTCCTGGCCAGACAGTAAAGCTCAGGCTGACTTCAGGTGGAGTTCCACAGCTGCATAGCTGAGTTTCCTTTACAGCATTTTTGTTGTCTCCCAGCTGGTACATAACATTGGGCTTGTTTTTGCAGATTGCCTGTGGTTTGATTCCCAAAACCATAGGAACATTGCAGTTAGGTGTACTATGACCTTTTACCTCAGCTGTCTGAACTAATTTTAACTTTAGTAGAAATTTAGTGTTTGCAGGAAGAAGCTGAATGCTACCCCAACTGCACATACGTGTGACTCCTATCAAATTCAACAGATGTGTATATATCCCTAGGGCAGTGTGCCCATTTGCAGTCTCTGGTTTTATCTTACTGGTTTTTAGGTTTCCAAGGTAAAGGTTGTTAAAGCAGATGTGAATTAATAACATTGTCTGTTTACAAGGACACCACATAAATTGTCCTCTGTGTTATAATTTTTCCCCTCCTTTTGTAACCGGTATTTCGGAAAAGTGATTGTTGTCCCACCCCAGCAGCCCTAATGTCTTTATTTTTTCGGCTTCTGATGCCTCAAGTTCCGCTGGTGCTATCTGCTCTGTAAAATTCATGAGAGAAAGAATGCATTCCAGGTGCACAAGACTACTGATTAGTTTATGCTTGCCAGGACAAGATGAACATAGAGCAATCTTCACATTCACACTCTTTCAGAGATCATTTTCCCTGTTAAAAATCATTGTCTATCAGTGAACTGGAACAACACATAATGAATTAATACCAGAACAACGTGACAAGCACAGATTAATATAATTGAATGGCAGAAGACCTATGCATTCAAGATTTTACCTTTCTTTTGTTTGCTTGTTTGGGGAAAGAAGGAGACTACTTGATTATTTTCTTTTCCCCTATACTTTCTATAACTATATATAACTATATACTCAGGGAGGATGAAATTTTCTTGCTATTCCCTATCATAACTTTATTTTGACTAGTAAGAACCTCAACAGATTAGGAAAGTTTGCTACAACCATGCAGGATGATCTTGCACAAAGGCTTTTTAGGAAAACTGTGTAAACTTTATAGCTTTTCACATTTCCTGGGTTTGATATAGTCAAGCAGTGCTTCTGGGAGTTAAGTTCTGAGAGAGAATATTTAATAATTTTCATAGTATTTTTTTCCACTCTTGTCCAGTCCAATCCAGATTTCAAGGTCACTAGGATAAAGATTGTTTCTTGTGGCAAAATATGTATAGCATTTATTCTCAGTTGGGCTATTGTAAGTAACAATATTCAAATCACTAATGCAGTCTTAACTGTGGTGTTACAGCCAGAACTACCACACTAAGTTAGTGCTGTTGGTGCTGGGAGTTGACTGAGAAACCACTGAGGATAAGGGGCTGTGCAGCAGAGTTTGTGTAAATCACTTCCATGCTTGAATCTTTCACGTGGTAACAAAAAAATCCTGCAGGATCATTAAAATACTGGGATTCTATTAGATTTTTGAGCAGGAGTCTGTAAATGGAGATTGCTCTCTGATACCTCAAAGCGCTAGACTTCCTCAGCTAGAAGGCTGGGACTAGAGAGAAGCACTGAACGCCCTTATTATTCTGCTATCCCTAGAGTATGGGATCTCCTTTCCTGAAATAGACTGCCTTCATTCACTCCTTTTTTCCACTCTCAACCAACAGATCCCCATTGACCTTGCATATGACAAAGCTATTCTTTCCAAGATTACATAATTTACTAAAGGTTGCACAGCTAGTCACCGTCAGTTGGAAACAGAAATGCATTTCTTAGCTCCTTGACAAGTGTTTAATGATTTATTTATTTATTTATTTTAGTGAAGCACACAAAAATCCAGACACAATCACATAAATACAAAAAAATTTAGGTAGGAAGGAACCTCTGGTCCACCTCCTGCTTGACCCAGGACCAATTTAGATAAGGTTGCACAGGGCCTTGTTCAGTCGAGAGATAAATATCTTCATGGATGGAGATCCCACACTCTCTTCATGTCCTGGTTGAATGATGACCAGCATAGTGATTTTTTTTTCCTTATATCTAACTGGAATTTCACTTGTAGGAGCTTTTGCTTCTTGTCCTTCATCCTGTCCCTGTGCACATCTGCAAAGAGTATGGCTCCATCTTTTTTACACCCTCCCATCAGGCAGTTGTAGATAGCAGTAAGATCCCCCTTTGCCTCCTCCAGGCTGAATAGAACCAGCTCTCTCAGCATCTCCTCATAGGTCCACAGGACAGGCTCCATCCCTGATCATCTTGGTGGCCTTCCCTCGACTCTGGCACATCAGTGCCCCTCATACCAGGAAGCGCAAAGCTAGCACTAGCAGATGGGTTCTTAGCACTGCCAAGTAAAGGGCAAGGTTCCCTTATCTCACCCTCCTGGCTGCACTCTTGATGACCCAGCCTTGGATGCAGTTGCCCTTTGTTACAGGGGCATTCAATGGACTCCTACTCAACTTGTTTATCAGGACTCCAACAGCTCTTCCACCACATTGCTTTCTAGGCAGTTGACCCCATGTCCTGCTGAAGTTGGATTACTCCCTCCCAGACACAGAACTATCTTTGACCACCCACATTTGTCTTTGTTGAGTTTCCTGAGGTTTTTGTCCACCTTCATTTAGGACCTCAGTCCGCTAATGGTATACAAGTCAACAACATAGAGCTGGTCCTGGTACTGAAGAGACCACAGTGACAATCTCTCCATGGAAGCAATTTTGATAGAGTCGATGCTTTATCTTTGGGCTAGACACAGCAAATATTACACAATGACTGTTGAATAGTCATCAGATGTCATCAGCATCCATTAGCTGCTAAGCTATTTTAAATCTTTAGCAATGGCTTAACACTTCTGTCTGACTTAAGGCTTTGTAAAGTTGATGATTTATAAATGCAGGAATATTTTGTTTTCACATCATTTTTCAGTCCTGGATTTCAAGGCACTTTATAAAAACTATAAGTCTTCTTATAAATAAGTCTTTTGGATTTTTTTGTTAACTAGGTAGTTATTGCAGCAAGTGCTTTATATTTTAATATGAGGCTTCTTACCTTGAAATTGTCATCCCTAAAAAGAGAATTTTTGTTGTGCTGCCTTGTTATCAGTCTGAATTCATTACTTCACTCATGGAGATAACAGAGCCGTGTCAGAGTGTATCTATCTCTAATTGACTTTAAAATCAGAATTGATTAATTTGACTTGGGATTTAGAAAAATATCAGTAGGAAAAGATAAATTACTTCCTGTTATCTGGAGAAGGAATGAACAAAACCCTCAGGATGGTGAGAAACTATTATTATTTCCGAGTAGTCTAATTAAAGGGTAAAACAAAGACATGTGGCTATTTAATTATTTTATTACTCAATTGCTCTACAGTGCATAATCAGAGAACTGGGAGGGAGTGATTAGGTGTCTTGAGAACGGAAATGACACAACTGAGATATACAGATGTTCTAAAGGAAGGACAAGATACTAGGAAAATTGTTCTTCTCTTCCCCACGCGAAAGGCTGAACATTATTTGTCCCTGGGATTGAAGAACATGATACCGTAAATCTGCTGGGGAGTTTTCAGAAAAAGACATGACGTGCTGGTGGGATAGGTGAAACACACCGTCCATTTTTTAACCGATGGTTCTGTCCAGCTCTTGCCTGCACAGAGACCTTGCAGCAGCCTTCAGGTCGGCTGGGCCCGTGGTGAGACAGCACAGCAGATACACAGGTACCCACAGGCACCACTTGGATCCCAGTTACAGCTTTGCTCTCTCGATGCTGCATTTAGGACTCTTAAAGGACAGGAACACATGCATTTACTCAATGTCAGCGTGAGTTGGATGCCTGCTTCTGCCAGGCTCTGTGAGAAGAGTTTTTGAAATGGAGATGCTAGTAGAGAGAGGGAGCGTTTATCTTGTTTAGATCCAGGTTTATTCCTGTCCCACCCTGATAACCTCCCTCATTTATACACTTGTAAATTGTCTACATCAGAAAGGCTGACTCATCCCCTGAGTGGTTTACCTCCTTGCAAATTGCTCTGGTGTAAATCAGCTTGCATTTCAGAGCAGAACAGATGCTGATAAAAAGCTACATAATATCAAAACTAATACAAAGGGAGAAGGTATGATTTAAGTACCTTGGGCTTGATCCAAAGCCAAATAAAGCTAATGAACTGGTTTCCATTATGAATTATTTAAAAGTCTTCATCAGCTTCAGGGGTCTGTACCTTTTTTACCTTATGTAGTCCCTCATACCAGGATACCCCAATGTCCTCTGCTAAAAAGAACAAAACCACCCAAGCTATCTATCCTGCTGAGTAGGAGGTCAAGTTGTGTGTTTCACTAAGTCCGTCCCTTGGACCTGCAGCATTACACTTCTGAACAAGAACTCTGATCCAAACCTACAGTCTTGGACTGCAAGGAAGCTAACAGGCCCACGGCTTTGAATATTCCTTGCTGAGTAGTAATGTTGCTCATTCACCCTATTTATTTTACCCGGCCTTTCTTACGCTCAGTGTGCACTAAGTAACTGGGCAGCTGAATTGCAAACTTAAGGTGAGTAACAGCAAGGGGCAGGAAGGTTGCTGTACCAGTCCCATCGCATGCCATTAACATACCAGGTGCAGCGCTCATTATTTCCCAGACTGGTTTAAGGGAGAATTTACTTGGTTAAACTTGCTCTACAAGGCTCAGGGCTTGGTCCTCAGTTCATGTTATGCTCGTGCTTGCTACAGCTGCGAGAGGGAGGAGAAGATGATGTTGTACTGACTTACCACCAACTCAGATCCTCGGGCTCTCAGGGACTGAACCAGTCTGTTGTGTAACAGGCCGGCCCCAGGATTCCTCTAAGAAACATAACCCAGTGTTTTTTCTCTTGTTGGGGGTATAAGGAAAATAAGAGGCATTGGGTAAAATTAGTCCAAACTTCCCTTTGCACCAGTTCATTTATTATCTTCTAGCTCTTGCTTCAGTTCATGCTTGCACTGCTTGTACAAACAAGCATGTTCACAAGTAAATAATTTCTAGTGTTCTTCCAACAAAAACACAGCCTCCTTTTAACCCTTGGACTAACCGTACGCCTTCCAAAAGGCACCAGCTTGATCATACCAAACTCTTACTTAGATGTCGATAGTCCTCATTCACAGGGAAGTCAAAACCAAGGGGCTCTCTGCCCTCTGTTGGGCAGTTAATGATGGAAGTGGATGGTACCATAAACACAAAATCAGGACCTGGTAAAGTGCAGAAGTCTTTACTGAGGACAGAGGAGGAGAAAGTTAGCTGCAGTCAATCGGGAATGCGTTGAATTTAATATCACTGGGGAAGATCATATTATCATCATAATGCTAATGCTTGCTACAGTAATATAAATGTCGAGGTGGATTGGGATAGAATTAACTGAACTAGATCCCCAGTGGTGTTACTTTGTACTGCTGCACAAGATGATAGTGAGCAGGAAATCACATTGTGAAGGACTTTGTGCAAACACACGAGGCAATACATGTCTCAGAGTTTATGCCTGAGGCAGGAGGGAGAGTTTACTTGCGGCATGAGCTGTAACACATTTGTGAGTACTGTAAGCGTATGTCTATGCTACCCGTAACAGCACTATATTAAATGCCAATTTAAAGCATAAACATCAAGGGCTCTAGTCCACATGGGACCCCTGCTAAGCTAAATTAGCAGTGTGAGTCATCCAGTGTGCATGAAAGAAGGCTGCTGCAACCTTCAGCTGCTGGCTGGGGCCCTCACAAGCAGTAAGGCTACAGAGCAAAGCACTCCACATAAGACGACGCCAGTGATGGCATCACTGTTACAACCTTCATTAGGCACCTTGTGACATTTACCATGATAGGATCTAACTGGATCATCAAACGCTGTACCTCTCACTGCGCAGAATGGCTTGTGCGAGCTGGAACAGTAGTTATGCAACATCTCTCTCATCTGCATCATTTGCTGTGGAGATTCTTCTTCACTCCTCATCAAACCTCTATGCAGGGTAAAACGACATTAGTTTCCTAATTCAGGATGTTCCTGGATGCTGCCACCACAATAGTGTAGTGCTCCACAGGCAGAAATTAATTTATTTTTGCAATGTGTATGTAAGTTTGTGGGAAAGTGAAATCATTGTCTGCAGTTTATGGGTAAGGGTGAACTGAGGTACAGAATATAACGTCAAATGTTCCCATTGCTTGAGGGTACCACTTTGAGACACGCAGTGTTTGGTTTGTCAGAGTATTTGGCATTGTGCTGCATTTTCTAAGGCCAGTGATGTACTCTGGACTTCAGTCCACACAGCCTGGCAGAACAATGCTCAAAGAATAGGAAAGAGCAGAGGATGCTTGTCATGGGCATCTAGAAAATGAGTGTGCAATTAATGATCACCCGTGCAAAGCCTGTCCTAAGGGACTGAGCCAGCACCACAAGGGGCAGCTGTGCTGTGGGAGGGATAGAACCCATGCTCCGTGCTCCCACAGCACTACATCGATTGTCAGACTCTTCTTGCCACTCTTTGATACCCATCTTCTTCCTGTTGTGACAAATGAAGTCCTGCGAACAACAGCCTCATGTTCTATAAGTTTCTAATTCATGCTCAGCACAGATCCTCCCAGTGCACTGTCAAGTGAGAATCCTGTTGAACAAATCGCTGGCATTCTTTTTATAAAAAGATGTATCGTTGCACAAAATCCTTCTTATAATGTATATAATGTATCAATTGCCCCCGTCAAGCAACTAACTGGCTTTGTATGGAGTACCTGTGTGAAGCATCACCTGTATTATACAGAAGCTTAGACTGATGTTTTGTCCTAGTCTTGAAATCTACAGTATTTCCTAGCCATGCCAGTAAGCCCAATCTTGTTTTATAGTTCTGAAGAAATGTCATATTCTCGTTTTTTAAAAGTGATTTTTCCCTGAGTTTCACTGTGAGATATTTAAATTTACAATGCAGAACTTCCCTACTTGAACTACTACAGTAAATGAAACAGTCACAGGATGTACAACACGAATAACATCCTGTTATCAGTTCATGTACGCTGTTAGTTAGTGGTTTTTTGTAGTCTTCTGTTCTTTTTCTTGTTCCTTCTTCACTGCAGAGGGTTTCCTATTCCCTCCATTTTGTGCCTATCTTGTGCCATCTGGTGTCCCAAATCCACCAGGACAGCAAGAATGAAAGGACCGGGGGGTATATGAATAGTCAATGCACTGACTACCTATACATTAAGATGTAGTATAACACAGTGCTATGAGGTATTAATCTCATAAATCAGAGGGTCAGGGCAAACCATGCCATTAGCATGACTTGTCTTTAAGCACTCCTTATGCAGTTATAAACAACTGAGAATAGTTTGAGAAACGTTGGAGCACCTTCACGCTAGGTGGAGCTGATCTGTCCTCATTCAATAAATACTGTGAGCTCCCGCCACCCCCACTCCTTGGCTTAGCTATAGGCAGGTGGTGGTCCCTTTCAGCCTTCACAAGGAGGTGTGTTGGGACAGGGAACTACAGGCTGAGTGGAGAATGGATTGAGAGCAGCCCTGAGGAGAAGGACTTGAGAGTGTCAGGGGACAAGAAGCTCAACATGAGCCGGCAATGTGCACTGGCAACCCAGAAAGCCACCCGTGTCCTGGGCTGCATCCCCAGCAGCGTTACCAGCAGGTCAAGGGAGGGGATTCTGCCCCTCCGCTCCACTCTGGTGAGACCCCCCTGCAGTGCTGCGTCCAGCTCGGGTGTCCCCAGGACAAGAAGGACATGGAGCTGTTGGAGCGAGTCCAGAGGAGGCCACGGAGATGATCCGAGGGCTGGAGCACCTCTGCTATGGAGACAGGCTGAGAGAGTTGGGCTTGTTCAGCCTGGAGAAGAGAAGGCTGCGGGGAGACCTTAGAGCCCCTTCCAGTCCCTGCAGGGGCTCCAGGAAAGCTGGAGAGGGGCTGGTGACAAGGGCAGGGAGTGACAGGCCAAGGGGAATGGCCTGAAGCTGCAGGAGGGGAGATGGAGATGAGGTGTGAGGCAGAAATCCTTCCCTGTGAGGGTGCTGAGGCCCTGGCACAGGTTGCCCAGAGAAGCTGTGGCTGCCCCTGGCTCCCTGGCAGTGGTCAAGGCCAGGTTGGATGGGGCTTTGGGCAACCTGGGCTAGTGGAGGGTGTCCCTGCCCATGGCAGGGGGGTGAAACTAGATGGGCTGTGAGATCCATGCCAGCCCAAACCACTCCGTGATTCTATGATTCTGTGCCTTGAGCTGAAGTTAGTGGGAGTTACGTGAAACGATGTCTGTCTTCTGACCTCGCTCATTAATTTAGCAAGGACATTTTATGTGTAGGGGTTGCTGTGGGTTAGTGCATAAAGACATTCACTGTAATTGACAAACTGATGATCAGGTTTGCTGGGGAGGCTGTGGACCTAATGCAAGGCACATTTGGAGCATTTTGTGGCCCTTAGGTCACGCTGTATAATGCAGGGCTGTCAGGAAGTTCCCTGTTTGTCGGCAGAGACAGGCGTGCAGGAGCACGCAGAAACTGCAGTCTGCCCACAATACAACCTCAGTGTCTCAGGTGAGTGGGTGGGGAACTGCCAGAGCCCAAATTCCTGTCCCGCTGCTGCAAGCCAGTGCATTCGAGCTGTGACAAAAAGTTTGTCGGTGGTGTAAACCAATTGAAGCATGACTGACTTAAATGAATGTGTCCCAGGGGAATGGACATGCTACTCCTTTGGGCACCTTTTGATTTACAGATCTGCTTGGTGGTGTATCAGGTGTGCCGGTGCACCTGTAGCACTCTCAGTATCAAAGACAACTGTCACCACTGGCACGTGTACTGGCTGTAGGGCTACAGGTTTCCTACTGGGACTTCTGTGTTTCTATGTAGACTGTTCACTGTGGCACTGGTCACTGA
This sequence comes from Balearica regulorum gibbericeps, assembly GCF_011004875.1. Classification (NCBI taxonomy): domain Eukaryota; kingdom Metazoa; phylum Chordata; class Aves; order Gruiformes; family Gruidae; genus Balearica; species Balearica regulorum. The sequence continues at coordinate 1,818,271 of NC_046199.1, forward strand.
AGATCAGCTGCTGCTCAGGTAACAAATATTGAACTTCATTTATGGGGAGCACTGTCAGCTGGGGTGTTGGGGTGAAGTCTGCACTGAGAATTATTTCAAACTTTGCAAAATAATTGAGAATTTCTGGGTAAGTATAAGGAAATCCTCACTTTTAAACATTACACAGATAAAAGAGGAGGTATGTAACACCCTGGTTGCAGAATTCTCTCCAGTTTATGACTGAGGCTTATGACAAATGTATTTCAGATGTGAGAACAGGAACGAATGTGTGTGTGACCCCCAGACAAGGCTGCAGCAGGGCTCTGCCTCCTGCGCGTGCCGCGGGCATTGGCTGTGGCCAGGGGCAGGGGCCGGAGGGCCTGCCTGCTCCGTGCCTGCCCTGCACCTGGCAAACCCGCCGCAGCCTGGGAAGCAGAACAGGCCGCAGCCAAGTCCAAGGTCCAGGCAGACAGAGGGACTCTTTGCGCCGCACCTCAGCCCTGTCTGCGTGGCATCTCAGAGGCGCACTGCCCTGCCTCGCAGGCCTGGCTGGCTTGAGTTGTGCGCTGCCCTCGGCATTGCTGCAGCCCAGGGCCCGTACGCCACAGAGTAACTGCTTACTCTAAGGAACCCGTGGGATCCTGCGGGGAACCTGCCGGGACAGCAGGCTGGGCCGCGCTGCCTGGTCAGTGCCCGCAGCGGCTCCACGGCCGGCTCTGGTGCTGGGACCAGCGCCTGTCCCGGCACCGGCGGTGCTGGGTGGTAGGGCCGCTCCAGGACCCCGCGTGGGTCTGGGGCTCACTCTGGTCCCGGGGGCAGAGAAGGCCTCTGGAGCCCACTGCGCTACCGCGGGCGGGGGCAGCTTCTGAGCACAGCCCAGGCACCTGGGCCTCCGCGGCCCTCTCTGCCCGCGGGGAAGCCGGAGAACCGGGGGCCGGCGAGGCGGGGGGCGGCAAGCCGGGCCCCAGCGCGCACGTGCCGGCGCAGCCCCGCCCCGCAGGCGGTGGCACCGCCTCTACTTAAAGCGCGCTCGGGGCCAGCGCTGCCTCCTCCGGCTGCCGCCGCCCGCGCCCAGCCAGCATGTCGGACAGGCTGCCGTACAAAGTGGGTGAGTGAGTGCGAGCCGCGGGCCCGGCCCGGCCCGTCCCGTCTCCGCGGGGCTCTGGCGGCTCCGCCGCGGCCCGGTGCGCGGAGCCCGGCCCGCTGCGGCGGGATTGCAGGGCCCGGCCGCGGAGCGCAGCGAGAGTTCCGCGGCCCCGGTACCGCGGCTGGATGCGGCCGCGGGGGGGAAGATGGCAGCTGCCTGTTCGCAGTGGCGCCGCGGGGAGCGCGGGGCGGGCAGGGGAACCAAGCCTGAACCCCCCGCACCCCCCAACCTCCTTGCTGTGGTGCAGGGCTGCGTTCGCGCCCGTGCTGCTGGAATACCCGCGGGGGGGAGGCGGAGGGGGTCCCTCGGGGCTGCACCGACTCTCTGAAGCCGCTGCCGCTTTCCGCAGCGCGGCACGAGTGGGGTTCCCACCCGCGGCTTTGCTGATCTCCCGCCCCGGAGCCCACGGCGCGGGGGAGCCCGGCTGCCCCGTCCCCAGACCTTGTCCTGCCCGCCAGAGGCCCTTGGCTGGGGACAGGCTTTCACCCGGAACGTGGAAGTGTCTTTAAATCTGGGACCTGCCGTTACACGTTTCCCTAAAGATTTTGGGAGTGGTTCCGTAGACCTGAAACACCACAAACCCTCTAATTTTTATAAAGAGTTGAGTATTCTTTGAAGGCTAAATTCCAAGTGAAGAATGTTAGTCTATAAGGCTCAGATTAATAAATAATTTACCTTGGAGGCTATGAGCCTAAAATACCACAGGGGATTTTTTTAAGCAGTCCTGGTAAAACTACCGAGCCCTTAGGAGGGGTAAGATTCAAGACCCCTCTCTTGTTACAGTTGTTTCCATGGTCCTTCCATTGCCCTGGTTTTTTTCAGTCCCCCGCTGGTGTAAAGGCTGTGCACCAGTCAGCTAAAGCAAAGGCAACGGCTCAGTGGCCCCTAGGCTTCGTTCTGGAGCAAAATGCAATTAGCTTGTCTGTATTAAACGCTGCAGTCTGACTCGGGTCCTAGTGTTCAAGTGCTGTAAATGGCCTGTGTTCACTAGGTAGGTGAAAGAAAAGTATCTGACCATGTTCTTAAGTGAAATGGTAATCTTCTGAAACCTCCTCTGAAAGAGCTAACTGAGTAAGAGGTGTTGGGCGATACCACAAAGCGATGCGTCGAGGCGTTAGCTGTTTGACCCTTGTCTTTTTAACGCTAGAGTCTGACATCCTTAGTGACTGCAGTATTTTCTACCCCAAGCTAGCCTGTCAGAAGTATCTTTTGTCCAATTTTTGCTGAACTTTTCTACTATAGATCCTTTTTACAAAGGCAGAAGTAGAATTGTAAACTAAGGTAGTTATGGTGCCTTGAAAACAAGCTTTGTGGATCCAAGGGGTAGGAACCCTGCAGCTTAGCTTGTAAGAGGGGGAGCTGGGCAGAGCGCCTGCTGCGCTTGGCAGGGAGCACGCGATGTGTGTTCTCATGTGGGGAAGCTGTGGCCGTACAGCCAACACCCCCCACACGCAAGTCTTAGTACTGCGAAAGTAAATCTCCAGGAAGCGTCAGACCCTTGGGCAGTATCTGTAAGGAGGAACGCTTAAGGCTGGGGCTTAACTGAATTAATGAGCCTCAGGATGTCTGCACACTAAATCGTTCAATTAATATGCTCATACAAAAGCACACTTTTCAGAGGTGCGGTTAGGTTTGGTCTAAACTTGTTGAAAGCCTGTGTACCATAGTAAAAAAGCAGGGAGTAGCTGGAATAGGGTCCATCTTTCCCCCTACTCTCTCCCAGCTGTTGCTGGATGTTCAGTTCAGCTGTTTTCAGGCCGATGCCTATCCACAAGCGTGTGAACAGATACTGAGGTCTCAGCTATTTAAACTCTGACACCTGTCCTCTTTCTCTTGCAGCTGACATCAGCCTTGCAGACTGGGGTCGCAAGGCCATTGAGATTGCGGAGAATGAGATGCCAGGGCTGATGAAGATGCGGGAGATGTATGCTGCATCAAAGCCGCTGAAAGGTGCACGTATTGCCGGTTGCCTTCATATGACTGTGCAGACGGCCGTTCTCATAGAGACCCTTATAGAGCTGGGAGCTGAGGTAAAGTGTCTCTGAATTTCTCCTTCAGCGGGCTCTTAGGTAACGCTCTGCCTGTGGTGCTGCTGCTTATATAATTACCTTAGGGCATCCTGGCAAATGTCTGTACTTGGAAGAGATCGCAGTCTCCAGGTGGATGGATTATGTCTTCTCTCCTTAAGCAAAATGCTTGTCACCTCTACTGCATGCACATTTGGGATGTGGTATGTGTCTTCCCTCTGGACAAGCTGCATCTTCATTAGTGCCTGTTTTGGGCTGGGTCGCTGGCTTCAGCAGCTCCGTCAGCTGTGTGTACGGCACCCGGAGCAGCAGTGCCGAAAGCTGCACCCACACGATCGTGTTGTGCTCAGGCATGCAGTGCTGTTGCTGGTAATGCTGAAGCTCTAGTGACTGCCTCCAGCACAGATTAGCCTGTGTTAAGAACCACACTGCACTGTGGTAAAGTCAGCAAAAACTGATAAAGCTTTCTGAGAGCTCACACTGACCCTTGAGCTGTGCAGGAAAACAGGGAGGCAGCGTGGTTCAGTGATTGAGGGCTGGGGACTCCACTGACTTTGAATTTATTGTGTGACTGTAGACCAGCTACCTTGGTCCACATTGAAGACTGAGATACTTAATAAGCCACTTCTTGCATTGTGTCCTCTGCCTGGTTTGCTGAATGATGTCCCACCATCACGGCTGAGTGTTCACCGGACAGGGTGTGAGGAGAGCCAGGCATCTGAGCACAATCCACGTAGCTTGCGTGCTGAGCAGGGAGCTGGCTGGAACTTGATGACCGATGATGTTAAGTATGTACGTGATCTGAAGTTCCTTCCTCCTGAAGTTTAGCTGCCCGAACTCAGGCTGCCCAGAGGTGCCCTATATGGGATCGCTCCCTGGGAATGGTTAAAGGAGTTGAGCGGTGTCATGCTGATCAAAAGGCGCTGGGAGAAGGGGAAGCTTTCTCTGTAGCAGCTAAGGCATTTCCTCAAAAAGTGGAGGGGGTAGGTTTAGACAGCATGCCAGGTCAGCCTGGGCAAGGTACGTGCTGTTGTGCAGGTGTTCTTCAGCCTGTTCAGAGCTGTTCCACGGTTGCAAATGGTGCAATGCTGAAGGAGAGCTTTGATGTGGAGGTACAGTCCTGGCTTTATTCCAGCTACTCTGTGTATAAAACTCTCGTCCCTCCACAAGATTTAAAAGAAAGCAGTGCTTAAGGTCATGAATTCAGTTTTCTTGTGCTCCTTCCAGGTGTGTGTTCACTGACAAGTGTTGGTTGTGTGGGCTCAGATGAGGTGCTTCCTACTGCAGCCCTTACTTTGAAGTGTCAATTCTTGACAAAATGGGATGAGTATTTGAAAACAGGCTGAAGGTTTATGCCTTATTGCCCTCTCTCCTCAAGGTCTGTTACAAGTAAGTGTGCAAATACCTGCCAGTCAGCCCCGTAGGGAGCAGAGTCAGAACTTGTGTGTGGCTCTGGGATGTGCGATGGATTCTGTGCCCGCTGGGGAGCTGCAGTAGGTATGCGGATACTTTTCTGTGCAACTCAGCAACACGCTGTTGCTTTTCTAGGTGCCTGAGCCTAGTTATGAAATCTGTGTGGAAAACACTTAGCTGGAAAAGCTTCTATGACTGGAGCACAGAGTGGGAGTTGGGTGAGCATAATCTTGGAGAATGCCTCTTGATCAAGTGTAGTTTTTCAGCTCCATTTCTGACTCTTCTGAGTGCCAGCAGGTGTGTTGCTGCATGTCCATATTCCTAAGTGGACACTTGCTGTGTGGCTGTTCTGAAAATCTGAACTTTATTGACCAAAATGTTCTAAACCTACCCTACTGTGTACTTCCTGAAGATCTATAGCTGAATGTATGCTCTGGCTGGCTGGCAGAAGCTCTCGTGAGTAGTGGGATGGCCGAGTATGTGGCACAGCTAAAGCTCCATTACATTCACTCCCAAAGTGACATTATTTTCCCTGGCCTAGTCAGATAATTAGTTTTCACCTTAGCTTTGCAGAGCTACTGAGAAAGGCAGGAATCTGCGCTAATATGCCTTTCTGCTCTTGCTCCCTTTTTAACTCCCGTGTCTGGAAGAGAGTGCCTCGTATCTCGGAACTTTGTTCAGCAAACAAAACTTGGGTTGTTTTCCAGGTACAATGGTCAAGCTGCAACATTTTCTCCACTCAGGACCATGCTGCAGCTGCTATTGCAAAAGCTGGTATCCCTGGTAAGTTGTCCGTGTTCTGATTTGGGGTGTACTGCCTGTTCTAGCTAAATCAAACTGTGTACAAATCAAGCTCTTCTGAACAAGCTTCAGGCTAGAAATAGCCCATCAAAAGCAGTGTTACAAAACAGGACATTTGATTCAAGCTGCATTGCATCAGACTATGCATAAGCACTCCTGACAGTGTCTGGTGTTAGGCTATGAAAGAGCCTGGCTGTTTGTTACCAGCTTTAAGCCTGGTCATTAAGATGATTGAATGGGCTGGGTAATTAAATGGATTGGTGTGTAGGTGTGTGTAGATGGAGGTGTTTGGTGCTTTCCAGCAAGCTTGGTGCTAAATAGGGGTTGGGGAAGGGATATTAACTGCAGAGTGCCCTGCTACAGTGACACGGTTAATACTCAAGATATTTTAAGGCTAGAGCTAGGCCAGCTGCTTTGCTGCCTAATATCCCTGAAGCAGTTTATCAGGATGCTGCTGTTTTGTTACCATCACCTTCCAATAAAGAGCAATTCCTTGTGGATCAGTATGAATACATTAAGCTGTCTGCTGTGTTGCTCAGATTAAGCACATACAGTCCTCATTACTCTGTGCTGGGAACTACGTGGCCTGAGCCTGGATGTTGGCAGAGGCTAAATCCGATTTCTGGCAGCCTGGTTCTCTGCTTTGGGAGGTGTCTTTCATTTCTGCTCGAAGTAGTTATTGCCACAAGTCTTTTCCCAGCTGTGGTCCATTCTAAGGTAAGAGAAGTAAGCAATCCCTTCGTCAGCAGGACTCTGATGTTAAGATATTGCCTTTCTCACTGCTCTCAACACCCAAAACTCAACCAAAGAGCAGTTTACTGGTGGAGTGTTTATCAAAATTTTTGACCTCTGCCCTTGGTATCATTGTTTTGTGGATGTTGCTCTTTTTGTTAATATTGCACTTCCCATACTGAATTTGAGACCTTGGAGGAATGCTGATCCTTTGGATGCAGTATGAGATACCAGTGCACATTTCTTCAGAAGGGGCAATTGCATGATTGGCTCTTCATGGCTGAAGAGTAAGTTTCCTGTGTAAACGGTGAAAACATGACAATTTAGCCAAATGTTGGGGTATATAAATCATGTGCCTAATATGTGTTTGAATGGGTGAGTCCCACTGAGGCTCAAGTATAGCATGAAGCCAGTACTGGAAAGGTAAAAATACTGCTAGATACAACATGCTAGTGGTTGCAGCATGTTGCTAATGGTAGATGCATATATATATATATAAAAGTATGTCGTAATAAGAGCAGACAAGGCACGGCAGCTTGGATTTTAGCACTATGCTAGAGACTAGAGTTTAAACTCAAAGTTACTGAAGAGTTTGTAGTCCGGTGCTTAGCTCATGCAAAAGTCTAGTCCCTCTTTTCTGCTGTGCTAGAAAATGCTGTTTATATATTTGTTTATATCAATATATCCAGTGGCTATTTCTAATTCCTGGTAACATAAACTGTATTAGGGGAGCAAGTGGGGTGTTGTGGATGTGAATCTGCTTTAGTTTCGTTTGCCTTCTTCCTCTTAACATGGAAGAAGAATGAGAGCAGTGAAATCTCAACATTTGATGAGGTTTGTGGCCTGGAACAGAAGGCAAAGTGATTTCACTTCTCATTCTGAGATCTCTTTTTTTCAATGCAAATGTCTTTTCTGGCCTGCAGGCACAGATAATCATCTGTCTGTTGGCTCTGCTGCTGAGAGCTGCTGCTGAAATCTTCCTTTGGCTACTTTACTACATGCTGAGTAAGAAACTGGCTAACTGTGTGTGTTTGTTCCCATGTAGTGTTTGCCTGGAAAGGAGAGACCGATGAGGAATATTTGTGGTGCATTGAGCAGACCCTCTACTTCAAGGACGGGCAGCCCCTCAACATGATTTTGGATGACGGTGGAGATCTCACCAACCTAGTTCATACCAAATACCCACAGCTCTTGAAAGGTGATTTCTATTTTGTTTTGTCAGGCGCAGCTCTGCTTGGGAGGCTGTTTAAGCAGTCTGTTTCTGCGGGAGTTCCCTGTTTGTGTGAAAGGAGTGGTGGAAGAGGGACAGGCATGTGCAAACAGGCTATGAGTCTATGAAAATTGCTTACAGTTCCAAGACCAGAATCTTTTACCTTCAGGAGCTGTTTCCATCTCTGCTTCGTAGTATATAAGCTGCAGTGACCTGTCCTTCTGGCCATCCTTACACAGTGCTCATTACCTGAGAATGACCAGTGGTGGTAGTGACTTGCCAAAAGCTTCCTGGAAATGGGCTGTGGTTTAGAATTGCTTAATGTCTGGTTGCAATTAATATTTTTAACATTAATGCTTTTTCTTCCCTGTCCTGTTAGTGCACCTCTGGATGAAGTCATGACCAGCTGTAGCCTTTCTTGGAAAGGGAACAGTTTTCTACCTTGTATAAACTACAGGGCATTAACTCATCCAGTTTGTCAGCAAAGATGCTGATGGAGCCAGGGTTGGGACTCTTCGACTTATTACCTTAGTGTAAGTTAGTGAAATGAAAACAGATCAGTGTGGTGTTGTTAGCACATGTTTATGTAAAAAGGTTATCTGATGGGAATTTGGCGTGGCCTGCAGTAGCAGGCTGATCTGTGCCTGGCAAGTATGAGATGTTCTCCTTAGCTCTGTGAGAGTCCATCATCTGTGTGCTGCAAGCCACAGATGCCCGATGCTGCTAAAGGGCATGTTTGATCTGGGATGGTGACATTGGATGGTGATATGGGCTGGAAAGTCAACTGATGCAGTGGGGTGTGCTGATGTTCATTCTTGGTCCGTAGAGGTGAGGTTGCTGTAGAAGCCTGCTCCTCTGACTCTTGCACTGCTTTAAGAGGAAGCTATGGGGAAAAAATCTGAAGGTGGTGGGCTGTGTGAGGGGCTGCTCCCCATCCACATGCTCCTGTGGGTAGGGGTGCCCAAGGAAGAGAGGGAACTTCTTCTGTGTGACAGGCCTCACTTGCTCCTTCATCCTCAACTTATGTCGTTAGTAATCCAACAGTCAATGTCTTTGTGTTAATTAAACTGTAATGAGAGGTTTTCATTGGTGTCTGCTCAGCCATGCTGGGATCCCCTCTCTTCTGTCAAAGGTATCTTGCTTCCTAGATTGCCTCTGATGTTCATGACCTCTTGCTTTCCTGCCGTTTGATGCCAAGGAATACCACAGTTGATCATGCCTCCCTGTCTTCCTGGCGTTGTCAGAGGCTAAAACATGCATTTTCCATGTTCATCATCTTTGTTTTGCAGGGGGGTTTCCCTGCCACATGCATACAACACCTCAGCTGGTGTCCCTCTTCCTGCGGGTCCTTGTGCTGAACTCCTTTCACACTTCCAGCCCTCCTGCTGTCTGCTTCTTTCTCCCCTCCAGCCCTTTGCTCCCTCTTACTTGTGCTCCTGGTGGGGAAGGAACCAGTATGGTACGGTGTGGTAGGGCAATGGCTGTTCAACTGTGTCCTGTCTTGGCATCCACCTCTAGTCTGCCATTGATAAGACATCCTTACCGCCTGGGGTTGCTTCCTAAATTCATAGGAATGGCTCTTCCACTGGCTTTTTAAAGAGTCTAGGCAGGATGCCGTACCTGTCAACGTTTCCCTTGCCAAAATGTGTGTGTATCTGCACTGACTGTAGTTGCAAACCCTCCTTGCAGTGGTTCAGTAAAATATTTAACTGATCTCTGTGGAGGGTGACAGAACTTGATCTGTTTTACCTTCCAGTCCATTGCTCCTTGGAAACTGCAGAACTTCCAGAAGGGACCCACTGACTAGAGTCTTCATCTCATTTAACTGAGCTCTGTGCTTAGCCCTTTGCTGCAAAGGCTGCCTAAATGAAGCTGCTGAGCATCCATTTATTTGTATCTTGGAGTTAAGAGGTTAATATATCCTAAAGACTAGTGGTGGGTGATATTTGATCTCTTTGGGGGAGAGGTAGGACAAGAGTAACATTAGCAGAGCAAGTACAGTGTGTGGAAAGACTGGATTGTGAGCGCAGGAGATGTTTTTGGCATGCAGCATCTGAAAGTGCCATTTAAAGGATGGACAAGTTTTCTGGGCTAATTTCAAAGGGAACTGTCTGTCTTCCATGCTTCAGCTATTTCTAATTTAGGCTGAAGCTAGTTCAGTCCTGGTGTGCAACTACAGTTGAAAATAGGGCTCATTCAAGTCTACTTCAACTAGGAGATGTATTAAATAGCTGCGTGGAAATGCTCAGCAAACTTTCCCTCTCCCTAATTGTGACTGCTGTTAGAGGGCAGAATGGCCTTTGTACTATTGGCTTATTCCACTAAACTAAATGCCTTTAAAACTGAGATAAATAAAGGTATGAGGGGGAAAACTAGAACCAAATAAAGGAGAAATCTGAGCTCGTGCAAGGGAGATCTCTGGCATCTGTGCAGAAGACTGTTGCTGAGAAAGGATGGAGAAGATTGGATCATTGTGATCCATTGATGCAGACTTGCTCATTGAGTAAGAAATAAAGGGGAGCAAAGCAGGTCTGAGTGTTTACCAGGGCTTTTTCCATTTATTTCAGTCTTTTACTTGCTGTAGGTCTTTCGCTGTTCTCCAGTCACTGAAGTCACTCAGGCATTGAAATGGAGCGGTGTAGGCAGCACCTCTTTTAGCAGAGTCACAAAGTAGTTTAGACCACCTGTAAATGTCACCTGGGGCAGCAGGCAGGTGGTCCCCAGGGCCGGGAAGCTGCTGGCGTGCATGATGTGAGGTTTGCTTAGTGCGATGTTAAAGACAATCTGCTGAGCTTGGAAACGTCAGCCTGGAGAGCTTTTGAAGGGTGACGAGCGTGTCTCGTAGTTGCCAGATAGATGAGAAGAGAGGGCAGGTTTGAACTGGAGGCTTCTGCCATGACCTCCCACAGATTCCCTTCACAAGGGGATGATCTAGGCAGTTGTGCTGGAAAATCGATACTTTTGGGACATTACTACAGATGCTATATTTTCCTGTGCACCAGGCAATGTTCTTTAAACTGTCCTGTCCCCTCCAAGCAAGCCCTACATATGTTAAAGCCTGAACACGGCCTTTCTGCAGGTAACCACGTGGGGAGTGTAGTTACCGAAGGCTCTGTGAGGTCTGTGGTGACAGACCTCTGTGGGGACAAATCAGCCTAAACGAGCTCCGTTTCCTTCTGGTGTTGGTGGTCTCATGTCCTTCGTGTGACAGAGTTGCTGGTGCTTCTGCCTGGTTGGCTGGGTCATAGTCCAACATCTTTCGAATGATATAAAAGATTACCTAAATAACTACTAACACTTTAATAAGATGGAGTTTATTTTAGCCTTCAAAACCAGTAAGTAATATATTGTTTGTTACCTTCATTATTTTTGGTAACATAATATTTTATCTTTATTTGGAGTTAAAACATGAGACCTATGTCTGTCTAAAATTACACTGAAACAAATTCAGTATTTTTGTTTTCCCAGTTTTTCCAACTAGTAATCAATTTTCCTTCAATAAATTGATGAACAAACATACCTACTTTCATGAAAAATTGCATGTGGAACAGTAAGAGCATGAAAACACGAGAATAATGCTTGTTCTTGTACCAGGTCTAATGGCTCTGTCTGCCTTAGACTCCATTGAGGCATCTGTGTGAATTCTGGTGTGAAAACCACTTTGAATCACACTTGGAGACTGAAACTGAAGTCCGTGTCCTTGGCTTGTGTAGCTCATCTAGCCTTAGGTCCGTTCCCGGGGGTTTTTAAGCAGGAGGGATGGGTTTGAAGCGGAACCGGTGTCTGTGCTGCGCTGCCCTGAGCGGGGGGGGCTGGATCACACCTCGCTGCCTGGAGCGGCACTGGGGGGGGCCGTGGGCAGCGGGCGCGGCGCTAGGGGGCGGTGTTGCGCCGCGGAGCGCGGGCCGGTTCCCCCCCCCCGCCCCTGCCGTGAGGAAGCGGCCGGGCCCGGGATTGGGGCTCCCGGCTGGGGGGTGCAGCGAGCTGCGCTTCCCGCGGGCTTCAGCCGCGAACTCCGGAGGTGATTTTAATAAGGCTTGTTCTTTCTCACTGAATTGAGCTGTGGTACAAATCTGGGGTTCCCCTTTCCTCCCTTTCACCCCCTTGTTGGGGGGTGACCTGAGCCCCTGGGTTCCTTGCTGTGGCTCTTGTTCCAGCTGGGCAGATGAAACCCAAAGGGTCGGGGCAAAACACCTGCCTGCCTTCCCTCCGGAGCCGTGCGCAGGAGGGTGCAGGTACGTGTGGCTCTGAAACATGCTCTGGCCTTCCTGCCCTCCGGTGCTCATGCAGGGACCTGGACTGGTCTCAAGGAGTCTCCCAGAGCCGGCGGGCCCCTCGGGTGGCTGAACATCTTCCTTTGTCCTCTGGGCAAAGCCAGCTGCTGAGCTGGAGGTGCTGATCTCCTTAGCCCTGCTCCTGTTCCCACTGTGGGCTGTGCTGATGCCGTTGCTCCCAACAGCGACAACTGCTCTGCGTGCTGTTCAGAGGTGATTCTCCAGTTATTCATCCTGTCTTCTGGGGAGGTAGTAACACTTGGACACTTCTCTTCGATACCCAGAATTAATGGAGTACATAAATAATTTTGGGGGATTTTGCTGGGCGTTATTGTTGTTGGTTCCCACTTGCCTGTGCCTAAAGTAATATTGGTGTGTGGGCTGTGGTCGAGGAGCCCTGCCGTTGCTGTTGCCTGGTAATCTTGAGCCAGTCCTTTGGCCTGTTTTGCCATTTCTGAAATAGGAAGGCTAGTGCTTACCTTTCTGAAATACTAGGAGGGCTGTGGATAGAGTGCGGATTTAAAAAAAAAAATATGTAGGAATTGGGAGTGATTCTATGTTATACAGTGAGGGAGAGGACTTAAGAAAAATGACATGAAAAGGAGCAATATTCCTGTCTGTTCATGTGCAATCATGTGGGGATAAGCTGGGCTGTCACCTGCTTCATCAGTAAAAGGGCCTGAACAGAACAATTTATGAATGTTGTTTATTTTTTGGTTTTTCTATCAAAATGACTGTAAAATTATTTTGCTTACAAGCATCCTTTCAATTTTATTCTGAGGTCAATGTGAGAGGTCGCTTGCCTGGAGGGGCAATATCTTCTCTGCATAAACCTCTGATGTACATATAACTCGGTATTCACTGTTCTCATACTTCCTCTTTTCTTGTGAATCTGAATTAGCTCCAAGTGCCACATGGATCTCGATAAAGAGATGTTGCTTGTGTTGGTGGTTTCAGCCTGATTTAGCAGAATTCCTCTATTTTCCACCAATAGTTCACATTTCAACAAAATAATTGCCTTGCAGTATGCCTCCAGTCCTTAAAGAACAAACATGATTACCATGTTCTCCACAGTGGAAATTCAGCCAGGCTGGATAGTTTCAGATTTATTCTGTCGTAAATGGTGTACCTCTTTGTGCATAGACTTTCCAAGTAATCAGGGCGTTGTCCAGTGTAGCAACTAGACAGTTTATATGCATTGAGGTATTATTGAGACGTGAGGGAGGAGAGATCCAGAAGTCACGTGCGGTGATGCCACTTCTAAACAATTGGCTGCTGTCAAAAGGTCCACAGAGAGTCAGGACCCTTAAAGTGGGGGGTGCCTTTACAGCTTTGGCTTTTTGGTGTAATGTGGAGCCAGGTAACCTCATGACAGTTCCTGTGTTATCAGGATCTTGGTCCGTCATTTGATGTTGATGTTTCTAGACAGTTGTTTGTCTCTGGTCTCTGCTTCCTGGACTGTTTTCAAACAAGGATATATTTGAAATAATGTTTTTTGATTGTGCTAGCAGTACCCATGCATTGAAGTTTTGTGTAGCTAGTGTCCAGATTTTTGGGGGGGGGGGGGGGGTTGGCTGTTTAGTCAGAGCTGAAGTTGATTACAGCAGGAGGATTGGGAATGGCAAACTGTATTTCTCTTTTTTTTTTTTTTTTTTTACTTTTTTAAGTTGATCCAAGTGTTTTAGATTTAAGTGTATCATCTCCTTTCAAGCCACCTTGCAAGAATGGACTAGGCTGTAGAAACATCACTGAGGTGAACATTTTTCCCTTTTTGCAGAAGAGGTGTTTTTGATCATTTAGTGAGATCTTTTCCTGATTCCTTGGTCTAGAGCTGGTCCCTTCCATTTTTTCCAAAGAATATTTTGTCCTGCTCTTTTAATTGCATTATGAGGGAAGAAATTGGTTTGAAGTTTCAAACTACTGTTTGAGGATCCAAATGAGGGTTCTCATCTCTTCCCTGCTTCCTGCAAAGGGTTTGTTTAACTTAGGCCCCTGGATGATGCTCCCAGCACCTGGATGAGTTGGTTTGCAGCAGCGTTAACTCCAACTAAGGTGAATCCTTTTATTCTCACCACAGGAATTAGAGGTATTTCAGAAGAGACAACCACTGGAGTTCATAACCTGTACAAGATGAAGGCCAATGGGACCCTGAAAGTGCCAGCTATCAACGTTAATGACTCTGTCACCAAGGTAATGCAGCTAGAGCTCTTCTGCTATGTTCTGCTATCTGACCAGTTTGGTGTTGGGATATTGTCATTCCCATGCAAGTATTCCTTCTCTTGCTGAGCTATTCTTGACCTAGTACTGAACAGATTTTCACCATATCCTTGACGTGAGCCTATGATGTCTCTAATGGGACGTGCTGTTGTAAATACCCTGTTTTCAGAATATCAAGGGCTTTTTTTTGTATGTAAGGATGTCCATTTTTCTGCATTTTAATAATGTGAGAACACCTTTGGAAATTGTGACTCCTGGGGTACAGTCAGTTCCTGCAGCAAGGGGCACGTCCTCACTCTGAGTAGCTTAAACACCACAGGTAGGTGGCAGGTACCAGCTGGAGAAGTGACCTACATGAGCTTCTTGATGTGATAAGTATGTCTGCGAGCAGCAATTGCAAAGAATAGGGCAGGAGGTATTTATTCCTTGCTTAGCTATATTCCTGCTTCCCGAGACAAATCCTGGTGAATTGAGAGATGAGGGGGAATGGTGTTTAAAGGGTGCTGGCGCTTTTTGGATGCGGATGAATTATAGTGGGAATTTCAGGCGTGCTTAAGGTTTATGCATCTAGATGTTTTTCAAATCTAGTTGCTAAATCTATTTCAAGTTGGCATGCTAACATTATCCTATTGGGCATGGCAGTTCTCACTGGCCTGCTTTCTCTCCAGTTTGCTACCTGCAGAATATTTCCTTTCTGCTCAGATGCATCTGGCATTTTTATTTCATATCTAGTGGGCTAGAATCCAGTTGATCTTGGAAAAAGCTTGTTTCTCTGCCTCCCTTTTCACCTAGATTTGTGCCTCCTGCATAATAACTATTAATACTGTTTAGTAGATTTGGAAATTCAGAAAAGAAAAGCTGCTTGAGTGGATTTGGGTTGAGCTCACTTTAGTGCCAAACAAGTGCTTATTTTCAAGTATTTATGTAGTAAAAGATTTTTACTAACCACAGTTACATGTCTCCAGGAAGACATGCAACTGAGCTGACAAATTGTGCTTTCCCACTTTGATAATTTCACTGGGTGCCAGGTTCCTATACTAGTATTTGGAGAGAGAAGGCAGGCAGCATCCAGTTCTGTTCTGATGTCTGCATCCGGCACTCTGCTCCTTGCCTGCATGGGAATGCACAGGCAGCTGGAAGGCTTTGATTGCAACTGGGGGATTGGGTGATGAGGAATCAAATCTAACCATGCTGTTTTCCTCCATAAGAAGGCTTATACCACAAGGAAAATGTGCTGGAGGACTAAAAAGAGGATTACCAACTGGCACTAGCTTTGGAATTTGAAGGATGGGAACAGAAATTTTCTGAAATATTAATGGCAAACGTGCCTGTGGTAAGAGTTACAGGCACTGGGTCAGGGACTTCTGTACCTGAAGTATAACTTCTTACACGTTAGTCCTGGGCCAGCTTCTGAGGCTGGGAGTGATATGCCACTATACCTCATAGCTTGCTCAGATAATGCATTGGAGTCATAGCTGCAACATTTGCATACATGGACTTTTCATTTTTTTACTACAAAAAACTTTACAGCTGTAAGCTTTAGACTGAGAACCAAACTGTAACATCATCTTACACATGCTAGATGGCACCAGCCATTGCTGCACGGTCGGTCCTGTTTGAAAGATCAGTGGTCCTACTCGCATCTACATGTGCAGACTTAAGATTGTTTATAGCAGACAGTGCTACCTGTGTTGAGTGAAAGCAAGAATGGCTGGTGACCTAAGGCTGTAGAAAGCACAGGGCAGGCTTTGAGACCAGAATTTTGCTGGGGGTGGTGAGTTATTTATATCCCTGCTTTGGGAAGCATGGCACAACTTGAGTAGCCAGTTTTTTTTTTAAATTCTTGGCTTCTGTAACTCTTCACATAATCAAATCTGTTTATACAGCCCATCTTCCTGGTCAAAACAAAGGGCCCAACGAGAAAAAGGGAATAGCATTACAAAAGTTAGTACAGCAATGTGTGTTTCTGAGTTTAGGAAGATGTTCAAGTGAATACTATTTGACACTTGAATTAGCAATTTCAGGCAATTTTTATTCGGAGGTTTGGCTGTTAAGCTCATGTGTTGAAGTTACAGTAGCAGGATGTGTGATGGGGCATTAGGAGATGAAATCCAGGGGTTCTTGGTTGCAGTGCCTGGTACGGTGAACGGCTACTTGCTGGTTTTTTCTAGATCTGAGCAGTGTTGAGGTCTGGCAGTGTTAGGGTAACTCTTCCTGGGGGGAAGATGCAATTTTGATCTTCCTGGGCTGCAGGAACCAATTTCTCACTGTCGATGTGGGCAATTTGCTACTTCTGCAGGAGGCATGTGTCTTGCAAAGATAAGAATATGTGCTAACCAACTGGCCAGATACTCTGCTGTGTGTTTTTGTCTACCTGTGGCTCTTGGTTCGGTTCATTGTCTGATAAACAGCAGCAGAGAACTGCTGAACATCTGGTTAAGGAACTTGGACCTACCTCTGCATGCAAGAATTATTTGTGCTTTTGCTTGATACAGTTTACCTCTAATCAAGCTTTTAACATGTCCAAGCCCTGGTCAGTAGACACAACATATTTATGACATGCTTCTCACCAGGGATGTGCTGAAGCCTGTATCTGGTATAACTATATAGGTTGAAACTGGTTCAACAAACACACCAAACCAGATTATCTTGTTCCCATCCCTCACTGTGGTTAAAGTATTTAGCTGACTGTCAGCCTCTTGGTTTTTAGTACTTGCGTGTAAGTCCATTTTGTTTCTCTAAGGAATTTTTACTTGAGTAACTTTCATCTGCTCTGAAACTGCTTCTTTTTCTTCCTCAGAGCAAGTTTGATAACCTTTATGGTTGCAGAGAGTCCCTCATCGATGGCATCAAACGTGCTACAGATGTCATGATTGCTGGAAAAGTAGCAGTCGTGGCAGGTTACGGTGATGTGGGCAAAGGCTGCGCTCAGGCCCTGCGGAGCTTTGGAGCCAGAGTCATCATCACTGAAATCGATCCCATCAACGCACTGCAGGCAGCCATGGAAGGTGAGAACTGAAGGAGATGCAGAAATTAATGTATCTGATGGGGGACTTTGCATGTCAGTGTAGAGCAATAAATAATAGTTGGCCAAGAAAGTTTGAGTGCATTTCAGCTCTGTCCCTGTTGAGGTAGGTAGAGGTGATGCCAGTTTAACTGTAGGAATTCTTTCCTTACAGTTAGGGAAGGAGTTAACTAGTAGAGCCTTGAAGTTATGTTTGGAGTTGAGGATATAGAGACCATAGTGGGATAAAGTTCCTGTTTCCTAACGCTATAAGCCTGGCTCTGAATCGGTTCATTACCTTCAAGCTGTGCAACTCTAACCTCCAGTGTGGCTTAAGACTTCACTAAAATATCTCCACAATAAAACACCAGTAAATGTTTTTGGAGAGCAATGCCATGCTCTCTGCCTTTCCAGCTGTGCTGACGGCACGCTCTGGAAGCCGTGCTCCTTCTCTTCTGTGGGTGCCTCCTGTAACTATGCTTCTTGGTTCCAGTTTATCCCATTTCTGTTCATACCTGACAAGAACCTGCAGGTGTTGTGGGTGCATTTTCCTTTGCAAACTTGAATCTAGTATGAGTGCTGTGCCAGGTACTATGTCTGTGGGCATAAGACACTGAATATATAGATCTACAGATTGGAAATGGGTGAGGGATAGATACTTTCATACTATCTTGGTATTTACTAAGACAAGTATGCCTGCTACGTTCATCCTCCCCAGCTCAGGTGGTGGCACAGGCTTCTCTTATTCTTTCTCTGCACTTTTTGGCTTGTAATATTGTAGCCCAGTTTTTAATAAGTGTGCTGGTGGTTGGCTAGAGGAGTAACTTTTTCTCTTTTCAGGTTATGAAGTTACGACCATGGAGGAGGCCTGCAAAGAAGGCAATATCTTTGTTACCACCACTGGCTGCACTGACATTGTTCAGGGCAGGTATGGTCTAGCCACTTGCTTTAGTGAAAGCGTACTTGTACAGTTAGATTTTTTTTTAAATACAATCATAACTTGTCAGCAGTATGGTGAGGGTTAGCACACAGTCTAATTTCTGGACATCAGAATTTAGCATCAATTTAGTGAGACACTGGGGCATTGGTTTTTCAGTTCTGTTGGATGTTGCCACCTTGCAACTGTTCCTGTTTTACAGCATGTAATGATGGAGAAACAAAAGGCGTAGATGGATAGATTCTCATTTGGAGAATGAGAGCATCAGGGCTAAATTCTGTGTTAGGACAGATAAATGTGAAGAGAAGAGGAGATAAGTAAAGGTTGAAGTGATTCCATCTGTGAGTACGCATAGCAGACTTGAAACTAGCCTGTTCTCAAACTACCCTGCAGTTTTTGTAATTGCTTCTTGATCTCATTTTATAGCCCCTCCACTCTACACAAACTCACTTCGATCTTTGCCATTATGATTGTACATGTTGTAGTGGAAGATCAGATTAAGTGGGAGGAGATAAGGCCATTGGTCTCTAGAAATGTAAAACTGCTGGAAACTTTAAAGTCATGAAGAAAACTATTTCTTCTGTGTAGGAAAGAGAATAACTGGAGGTGTTTCAGTTTTGACCAATTAAACAAAATAGTTTTACTTTCCTACTGGGAAAATATTTTCTCTCCAATAACCTCTTATATTCTTGGGAAGTGTCCTTCCCTAGAAGCTTGAGAGTTTTTTCCAGTAGACTTCACATGCCTTGAAGATTACCAGACCCACACATCTTGTGAGAATCAAATGCAGTCAGTGAGCCAGGTGTTTGTCATTTCTCTTTGAGCAGAGCTATGGACCAGAGCATCTTCTGGTGCTGAAGAAAAATTTTTTTGTGCATTAAATTTTGATATAATTTTTTTTTGCAGGCACTTTGAGCAGATGAAGGATGATTCCATAGTGTGTAATATTGGCCATTTTGATGTGGAAGTTGATGCAAAGTGGTTGAATGAAAATGCAGTAGAGGCGGTGAATGTAAAACCTCAGGTGAGACAGCCCTTGCAGAAGCTCTCCTGCTAGAAAGAAGCAATAGCTACTCCATGTCTGTTTCCAGAAAGGCGGGTATTTCTCTTCAGGTCCTTTGTGTTTCTAGCTTTCTTGGAAGCCAGTGTTGCTGTGGGCTGATCAGAATGGAGATTCTGCTCTGCCTTGTGTTGGTGTTAAAGCAATTGGTTCCAGTCAGTGCCCAAGTGTACAGTGTGGTCTCTGGCGAGAGGTGCCTGGTATGGGTTCTCCATGTGTTCCTACTTCCTTGACAAACAGGAGCCTACCCCTTAGTGGTGGCGATGTAGACAATTGCATTAAGTTCATCCCATGCAGGAAGTCAGCATTGTTTGGGGTATGGTGAGGATGTATGGAAATGTGCTTTCTTTGTTAGCCCCAGCTGAAAACAATGCCATAAATCACTTTCAAAAAGCCAGGTAGGTAACGAATACCCAACAGACCATTAGATTCTTAACACACAACAGACCATTCTTAAGAACAGCACCCATAGATTGCCTGGTGGCTGATCTGAATTTCCTGTTGGGAAGCTGCTTGCTCATGTACTGTTCTGTACCACCAGAACAATCTTGGTCCTGGTGCAGGGTGCCAGGATTAGAGTGAATCTCAAGGGAATGTCTTCTAGGATTCTGTCAAGGTTTGAAAAAATTCACACCTCTGTTTTCAAAGCAATTTTTTTTACTCAGAGATTTGAAGCCTCAGGAAAGCCTATCTGGAGCTCTGCCAAAGTCAGACTTCTTTTCCAGACTTAGTGGGTTCATTTTAGAAACTTGTATAGACCAGAAGTCTATGCGTGGGCAGAAAAGGCAGCATGTTTTATCCTTGCTCAGCTTGCGTTCCCACTGTGTATTTACTTCAAGCTATGGCTGTAGCTACACAGGAAAATAGGGATCTAAAAATTTCAGCTTTTTAGCTGTCTCCTGAAGCAGAGAAACAAAACAAAACTAAGTTAAAACTGGTTCGTAACACGCATAGTGAGGGAGAGCATCACATAAAGCAAACCAGGCTTTGCCTGACTTGGCATGGGACTTCTAGTTACCTTTTAAAGAGGGAGTGTGCTTGTTGATAGAAAACCTGTCTCAGAATCCTGCTACATTTTTAAAAACACCACACCCAAACATATGTCTTAGTAGATCTCAATCTGCCCTTCCAATTTTCATAACTCTCTGGTGGCTTATTAGCCACCCACATCAAACTCTAAGCCACCAAACTCTATTAGCCACCCACTCATCAAACACTAAGCAGGTGCAAGAGTCTTTTCAGTATCCTGTTTGCTGTTGGGACACTGAATGTGGGCTCAACTAGGTATGAAGTTGTACCCTCAAGTTCTCACTACGTTCAAGTATGTTCTTGCCCATGACCTTAGTGTGGAGCTGACTTTGCTCAACAGCTCTTGTCCTAGAGCTGCCTGCAGCTAGCTGCTTGCTTTCTGGTAGCTTGGGTTTTAAAATTAAAACTGGGACTACTCAAAAAGTAAACATTGTTGAAGGCTAAGTTGGATGTTAATATGATAACATACAAACTACCTGCACATGGCCATTCAATGTGGCTCTTAAAGTCCATATAAAAAATTGTGTCACTGTTGGCAGAAGTGTAGTCCTTTTATCTTTATATACTCTGTATTGAAGGAGCTAGTCTGTCACAGATGTTCTGGTCGCAATGAGATGCAGTCTAGAGCAAGGTATGAAAACTGTAACAAGTTTCTGGTTAAAACAATAATATTACCTTTTCAAAAAGATGGAATTAGGGTCAAGGTTGTCCATATGGTTTAATGCTGAAGACCTCCCTCCTATTGTGAATGTATCTGATCTGTTACATAAACTGCTGCTGTTGCAAGCAGGATGTTCAGAGTGACCCAGAGGATACCTGCTTACAGAGCAAAAGCTGTGAAAATAGCTACCCAGCATGCAGTGGGTGCCATAAGTGTGTTTGCTTAAAAGTCATTAGCTGAAGTTTTTAAAAGGGGTCTCTCAGAGCCCTGAGTAGACCACCTCTGTCTCAGTGTGATGCACAGAGAGCTGAAGCTCAGAGGATTCACTGGGGGAAATAGCACTTTACCCTTGGGCTGTTCTTGTACTTTTCCTTATCCATCTACTAGTTACCACTGGAGATGGGATGTACCTGGAGGTAAATCTGATCTTATGTGGCCATTCCATATGTTTAAAGCTTTACTGAAGTGAGGATGGCCTATAGATGTGTACGTTGCCAAGCCCAATAAAAGCTGGTCTATGACTCAGGTTAGTACTTGGTTTTGTTGACTTCTAGCAGTGAATCTGAAGCACTGTTAACTAGTTTGAATCTCCAGTTGGATTCTGTTATTGTTGTATTTAATGCTCTGTGTATCTACACTGTGCTAGTGGTATAGCCCTATGCTCCATTTTGTGTCTGTTCAGATTTCTTGTCCCTAAAGACTTCAGACCTGCGTGACAAGGTAAGGAGGTACCTGCTGAGCGGGTGTTGCGTGAACAACTTCTGCTGTGAAAAAGCTTCATTATTAATTTTCATTCTCTGTGCCTGGCTGCCATGGTGGCTGGGCAATTGAGCACGAGTGGACTAATACACATCCTAAAAATTTACTCATTTCAAAAGGGGCAAAGGCAAGACTGGGAGCCAAAATGTGACTTTAGAGCCCTAAATTCCATGGTTGAAACAAAGTAAAAGGCATTGACTAGAAATTTGAATTGTTTAACTCTTCCAGGTCATGCATTAACTTTAGGTTTAGAACCAAGCTCCCAGGAGGCATCCCGCAGCTCCTGCCCCTCACCACCTGCATGGGAATTCATCTGCATGTGTTGGGACCTTTCTCAGGCCAGTAGTGATGAGTCATTACAATAATTGATGGAATTGCTCTTATACTCAAATCTGGGAAGGAAATTATCAGGCCATTGCTGGTTTCTCAGGCTTCTTGCTCAAATTCATTAAAGGGACATTTCGGTAGTCATCTTATACCAAGTCTTGGGCGCCTAAAGGGGATGTCAGTCCTGTGTTAAGTGTGAGGTCTTGCACTTATCCTTAGAAAAACACGTTTTTTCGCATCGATGTTCTGGGTGTAGTATCCTATGTTTTTTAATACCAAGTACTAACTTGCTAAATAGTCAAATTTTTACTAAGACCTGGCAGATTTTTTCTATATCCTGTAGCAGGGAGGGGAATATAGTACAAGAGCAAAAATCTCTCACCTCCTGTGAAAACATCTGTCTCTTGATCAGAGGATTAATACCAGAGCTGAGGGTTGCTACACCTCAGCTAGAGGTACAGAGCAATTAAAAGTGCCCAACACAGAGGTTTTCAGTACCGTATGGTCTCCATTTACAGGTGGTGAGCTGGTGTAAGAAATGTTTAATATCTGGGAAAGGAAAATGTCTTATTGTGACATTCTGACCTATCTGTTGCTTTCAAAGTACAGTTAAGGAGGAAATAGGCTTATTACTAAAAAGCTGGCAGGTTGTTTTGAATATGAGTTTGCATTGCAGTCCTGCTCAGCTGCCTTATCAGAGACTGATGGGTAACATCAACTCCAGAGGGGAAGGAAAGGTCAGGGTGAGATCGATGAAATTTGGCTCTGAAAATATTTATGTATTGTGCTGTGGAGGGAAGTGCAAAGCAGCCAGAAGGTCCAGAGCAGGCTAAATGCTGATGGGGAAAGGGAGGAGGCATTTGTATAGGTATGGAGATGAACCTAATGCTTGGATAACCTGAATTCTTCTAGCAATTTCATATGAATCAGCCTGTTTATCTGCCCATAGATGAGATGTGTTTCCGCAGTACTGACTTAAGCTTCTGCTGGTACTACTACTTTTTTGCGTTTATTTCTGTGCAAAGACATAAATTTGCATTTTCTGCATTACCCTGTGCATTGAATAAGTCATGTCAGCAGATTGCTGAAGCTACGTGATTCTATGCACAAGCGAGCAGCTGTCCAGGTGCAAGTTGTGTGGATATTATATGGATATAATATTATGACACCTAAACCACATGATTCAGACTTCAAAATTGAAATGCTGTTTAACTGCTACCTTGTTTAATCGGTAAATATAATTATTTATATTTAATATAAATAATATTCTAGCTGTTCTCAGGGTTTTTAGTGTTCTGCCTTCTGGCTGCTTTCTTCTTTGTTTCATTACTTCCTGCTGTAATCTTATAGCCCATATGGCATATTTTGGGTGGACTGAGCACTGTCACTGGTGGTCTACAATGGAGAGTCAGCATCCATAAGAAATATTGCAACTGCTCAGTGCAGTGAATTCTTACTAACCCTAACTTCCTGTACTGCTCTTGGATAGGAGATATTAAGAATGATATTAGGGCTTCTGTTTGAGGTGGTTACTGTCTGCTTATGTTGTGCTGAAAACATAATAATCTCTTATATGAACCCAAGGAGTAGAAAATAGTGCTGTAATTGAAGCATAGCTGGGGAAGACAGGTGGAGGTGTAAACCCTGCTCTGAAAACAATATACCTGTTCTAATAAATACCTGTTCTAATAAAATGGTTTCTATTGGTTTACTTTTTACATCTCTGCTAAGGACCTGCACAAAGATGTTTTTTCAGAAGATAGTATTGTTACAGTTAAAGCTTCATCCCACGTGGCTTAACTTACAGGTCAATTTAGGAATGAAACTGAGAACGATGTGTGTTTTGCTTCATATAAAATAACTTTTGAGACTAAAAATATAAGTACACCTGTGGGGAGGGACTCTTGTAGGTCTTTCATAGTTGTTGTTCTATGATGGCATAAGATAAATGGACTTGTCTAAAGCATTAGCCTTTGTCAAAGTTGGTTGTTGATTATCTTTTAAGTCTTTCCAAAGATTTGATTTACTCACACGTGATTGGTGTGACATGAGCAACAAACACCAGTGAATACTGAATATTCTTGTAACTTCTAGGCCATATTGGTGTTTCGTTCTGGGCTTTAATACTGAAATCTCTTAGAGGGCTGAAGACAAGGGAGATCAGAGCTAGTGACTGGTGGAAAGGAGAAACAGCGTTAAGTTTAACACTGCAGGAGCCCAATCTGGCCCAGACAGTTGAGGCAGATATTAATTGGCATTACCTTCGAATTGTGTGGGACTCTCATATAGCTGAAGAGCCATCTCCTTAGCGCATCTGAGACTTGATTTTGTGTGTAAAGTCCTGTTGCCCCCAGCATAGCTTGGAAATCAGTCTGAGTGGAGGACCATGTCTTTGGTCCCCCTGAGGGCAGAGGAGGGTACACCAGAAGCTAGGAGGACAGCTGTTTATTATGCTGTAAAGCAGTGACCTTATGGAAGTGGGAAGAGTTACAGGGGAGCCATTTTAGCAGGCTGAGGACTCGGGCTCTTACCTCTGTGTTAGATGCAAAGGCTCGGGACTGTTACATGCAGAGGTGTTCCCTCTTCTCTTCTGTCTCTCCACACCAGTTGTTGCAATTAGGCATGTATGAACTGCATTTTACTGCTGGCAGCATGCTCCCCACCACAGCTGTCTGAGACAACATGCATGTGGAGAAACCAGAACCGGATAACTGGTTAAATATGAAGCAGATGCTAAGATTCATGTTGTGCAAAGTGCAGAATAGCTACAGGCTTTGCAAACACTGGCAGGGAATTGAGGGAGGGGTGTCTCGATTGTAATCAAAGTCTCTGTTGCAAGCCCACTGAATTGTTGATGTGGGAAGAAAGCCCACCAAGCTTTACATGATTTAAAATGCTCTCTTTACCCTGACATTGCACTGCTCTTCTGTTTTCCCACCCAGGTGGATCGCTATACTCTGAGGAATGGCCGTCATATTATACTGCTGGCAGAAGGTCGACTGGTCAACTTGGGCTGTGCCATGGGTCACCCGAGCTTTGTTATGAGCAACTCCTTCACCAACCAGGTGCTGGCACAGATCGAGCTGTGGACCAATAGTGACAAATACTCTGTTGGAGTCCATTTCCTGCCAAAGAAGGTGAGTTACAATAGCAGAAAGATGTAAGCTTGTAAGGAAGCCAACTCCAGATGTGATCGTGTAGATTTGGTTTGTTTGTGCTCGTGTTCATTTTCCTACTGAATGTTGTTGCAAGGAGTTTCTGTCCCTCAGTGAATGCTTGGCTTTGGTCATGCCCAGTCTGAAGTGGGCTGGTTTTTGTGGCTAACCTCTTGTTCAGAACTGGGACTTGTCTGTCACATGTGATAGGAACATCTAGTCACTTTTTGGCTTGACCTGGGGCTCTTACCTAAGGTGCTGGGAAGTCCTGTGCTGCGTCAGAGTAGTCAGGGAGCTTCTCCCAATCAACTTGTTCTTTCTGCTGAACGTCAGCATTCACGGCAAGCTTTCACTTGCCTATCCAGCAGCAAAGTCTTGTGGGGCAGAGTTGAAGCTGGAGTGAAACTAGGAATTGCTTTTACTATGGTTGATAGAGTCTGGGTCCCACTTATACCTGAGCAGAGCTTATCACAATCTGGTCCTAATAGTGTCACAAAATATTAATGACAGATTCCCTCAAGTTTCCCTTTAAACTTCTCTCTGCATTCTTTGTTCTTGGAAAAATCTGGATCGTGTCACAACTCACATTCTTTTTATAAAACTAACCTGGTTTTAATTTTCCAAAACAAGCCTGAGAATTTGAAATGGTGATTGAAAAAGATGCTGGAGTTCAGTCCCACTGCCTTTGGAATGCAACCAGGTGTGAAACTAAATGTGAAAGTACTTTTCATTTGGGAAGTAGAATGTGTATATTTGGGCTTGCTTATGAAGTGTTAAGCTTCCAAAACCATACGTTAGTGATCAAGCAAAGCATACCAGAAATACAATGTAGGAGTTGATCAGCAAGCTGACACTTAATCATCTTCAAAGAAAAAGCTTTGTTGATAATTCTCTTGAAAATGATAGTCCAATGTTGCTAATACAATGTAGCTTCATCCTCTTCCTGAATAACAATTTTTAGTAAGCATACTTGAACTGGAAGTGAGAAGTAATGCCCAGATCAGTTACTTACAAATGGAGTGGTGTGTTAGTGGATCATATGGCAGTGATCTTTTCAGGTTCATGTACTGTGACAAAATAGTCTTTTTACCCTCTGTGCTCCATACAGAACTTCAAAGAACAAAGCTGTTGCCTTGTCAGAACCAACAAAAGATGGGAAGAGCAGCTTTCTCTGATAATTTTCTGGCTAGTATTTTTCCTTGTTCTGTGTAGTAGCTTTCAGGTCCAAATGTAAAATTTAAGAATTACCAAGTACCTTACATCGCACTTTCTTTGACTGCAAGAATATTGCTTTGATCAGCTGTTACGAACATGCACACATTTCTGCAATGTGTGTTTGCAGAAATCTAGGTAAACTCGTGTCTGTGTTCTTGGCATGAAATCTGTCCATCCTTATGTTCAGCTATCTGATTTTAAGGTAAGAATGTCAGCTTACCTTTGTCTACATTTTTGTACTTTTTTAATCTATATCTTGAAGTCCCCAAGCTGAAGCAGCTGTGAAACAGCTTTTCTCTGCTCCAGTTTGAGAGCCTGATCTGGGAAATGTCAGGGACTCAGCTCCTTTTCAAGTGGGGGTAATCTGTTTTAAACTTCCTGGAAATGCACCTATCAGTCTAGTCAACCAGATATGCATTCAATTTTTAACCCTCCTTTTTCTGGCAGGTTCTACTAAGCTTAAATACTTGTTTCCCTTCTCAAGACAGTACTTCCAGTTAACTTTTCTTTCTTCCGTGATTTTCCTGACTCTTCAGTAGATTTCATGGTACGCTTCCACAGTCTTCAAAATTAAAAACATAAGATGAAGTGGTTGTCTTGCACATCTTTGGCTGTGTTGGTTCTCAGGAGATACTGGTGGTTCCATATTCTCAAGAGATCTATGAGCTGTAGTGAATTGTACTCTGTACAGATGTAGCTTTTTACCTGGTTTGTTACAATGGGATTAGTTCAGAGTAGTTGCTTGTTACCACACTCCCTTGGAGTGAGAAATCTAGGACTAGTTATTGAATCATTTAGGGCATGCTGGTTCACACAAGCTGAAAATCTGGCCCTCGATTGTTTTGTTGATTTATTGCCCTCAAATATATCAGAACCTTTCACATCTATTTAACTAGTATGGGGGAAATATCACCAGTCTTTCCCATGCTGCTGGAATCTAGACTTACCTTTTATCTGTTCCCTTAGCAATGATTGCTTGTGTTTTGCAGGAATTGCAAAAGGTGGTCAAACTTGTCCTTCTGTTGTAACTTGACAGCACCCTGTCCCTTCTTAGTGCAGTCCTTTCTATCTCTGAATATCCTTTATGGCTGTACATTCTCCTCTGACATAGCAGCTAGTTTGCCATTTTAGTGTTTGTTTTCTGACTCTTCTGTACCTATCTCCTGTATCACTCAACTGTCTTGTCACTGTACACATTTTTCAACCCCCTGAGTTTGCCAGTCTGCCTGACACCTGAGATAAAGTATATAAACATTTCTGAGCCTGTGTCCTACAGCCCACCTTGGCTTTATTCTTCATGAAGATAATGCCAATAGATAGTAGTATTCTTGCCAAATTAGTGATTCTGGAATGAATTTCTTAGTTAATGTACCCCTAAGATGGGATATCTGGAAAGGAGATGCATTTTTTCTGGTATTAGAACTTATCTAAACTTGTAAGATGATATAGTATGTCCAGCTGTTTTTGTGGTGGAAACATGACTGAGGCTTTACATTCTATCAAAGTGGGTATTCTTACCTCTCAATGGTTTGATCTCTGTTCTTTACTTATTGGATGGATGTGAATGTGTAAATGAGATTGAAATGGGCTTGATTATAGAAAAGTTGTCTGTCTCACTTAAGCTTGACTCCCTCAAAAGCCTGGGGCTTTTCTATCTGAATGCAGTTCAGTGCTCAAAGCAGATGCCTCTGTGCTCAAGCAGGTGAGCTATGTTGGCAGGAAGAGAGCTGTCTGACTGTTCATCTGTGTCAGTCTGCTCAGTCCTCCTTGGGTCTGCTGTTGGTTTTCACATACTCATTTCTCACTATTGACCATGACTTCCTGAACTAATAGGATTCCGTTCTGCTAATATTCTTGTCTCAATGTTTTGTTTTCCAGCTGGATGAAGCTGTGGCTGCTGCTCATCTGGATAAACTGTGTGTGAAGCTGACAAAGCTGAGTGACAAGCAGGCCAAATACCTAGGCTTATCAAGAGATGGGCCATTCAAGCCAGACCACTACAGATACTGAGCAGGTGGCACTACCCAAAGACCAAAGTGCAGGGATGCAACCTTCCAAAGCTCTTGTGTGTGCTGGGCTTCTGAGAACAAGTGCTTTGCCGTACTCCTCTCAGTGCTGCAGAACCCCTCCCCTTACCAAGGGAGCTTCAGGGCCTTATTTGTTAGTGAAAGAGGATCACTGCCTCTTGGAATTAGAATTGGTTACTTAGCTAATGTCATGGTGAAAAGGATTCTATGCACCTTTTATTGGCTTCTAATGTCCCAATAAGGGGAACAGGACAGAAGATTGCTAAATGAAAATGCACAGTCTTGTCAAACAGGTGGCTGGCAGCCTCTTTGAACAGACTAACCAATAAAATGAGGAACGGTTTCTACAGGGAGATGCTTTCTGCTGTGCCCTGCTCAAATTAGATGAATCCTATTAGGTGGCTGGCAGTGTCAGGCTTCTCTCCACAAAAGTGCCCTAGCTGAAGTGCACATTGTAAAACTGGAGGAAGTAGGGAGGAGTATAGGTTACTTAATCTCCTTCCTATAAAATCAACTTAATCTCCTACTTGGAGGTTAGAGCTGGAGGGGTTTTTTTCTGGGTTAATTTACTCCATTGGTTTTGGTGAGAACAAAGACCCTTCCATGCTTCTTCCATACCAACTCAAGGAGGGGAGGCAAGAGTGACTTTGTTTTAGCAGCCTTCTAGTGTGTTGTGAAGAGCTGGGAAGCCACTGAGGGGACGGGTAGGTTTAGGGACCTTGTTCAATCCTCCGAAAACACCAGCAGCACACTTCTACCCCCAACTTGATTTTTGAGTTGTCATGTCTGCTGTATCTTGTTTGTCACTGACTCAAAGTGCTTTTATTAAAGATCTGACTGTGGCTTGGCTTGTTTTGTGTTGTGAGATGCTTTGGGTTTTGCCATGGATTTGTTTTCTTTTGTGTGATCCTTAAGCTACTGAAAATATGTATCCACACAGGGCTTCCTCTAGGCCAAAGCCAGTGCTGTGGCTAGCCTGCATCATATACTTGAACAGGGAAGAGCTGCTCCTCAGGTTATTTAAATATTTGAAGGGCTGAATCTTACAGGAAAAACACTCTTCCCCTTTGCCCACACAAATTTATCTATGTATATGTCATGGAAGTCCTCTTCTACCACTGTCCCCTTCAGTCAGCATTATACAGCAGGCCACCTCTGTTTCTGGCTGTAAGATGATGAAAGCTTTGGTATGATTTTCAAAACATGCTTGAAGAACTCTGAGATTCATGTCCAAATACGAGGTGTGATGTCAGTGAGCAGTTAAAACAGATGGTGTAGAGTAAGAACTGTTGGAAGTGGAAAAAGAGGGTATCATTAAACAAGGTGTTGCTTTGTATGCAACTCTTCATTGCTTTGTTTTGCACTGACCTCTAAAAAGCACCAATTTTAACTGAATTTGGGTCCCACAAATCCCAAAGGGGATTATCCTTTAAACTTACATATATACACTGAGATTCATGCAGACGCAGAGTTGCAGTACACATCTAAATGTAGGCAATGGTCACCTTGTGTCATACATAGCTGCATGTGACAGAGAATAATGATAGAAAATGATGTTGTAGTAGAACAAATGCAATAGAAAACCAAGGACTGAGTGTTGTCCTTCTTATTCTTGATTAGTTTCCTCTAGGTGAGCTTTGGCTTCTCTAAACCCATTTGTCAGCTGAATGTGTCCTATCCTGAAGTACAGGATTGTAATTCTGCTCTTGGACTTGGATCATGGATTCATAGAATAATTTAGTTAGGAAGGGCCACCTGGAGGTCTCTGGTTCATCCCTGTCCTCATACCAGGGTCAGTTTGGTCAGGTTGGAGATCCGCTTGCTCAGGTGAGTTTCAGTTGTCTGCAGGGACAGAGATCCTTAGGCTTTTCTCCCAATATTTGATCACCCTCTAGATGAAAACATTTCTCTACATTTAACTGGAATTTTCTGTGTTGCAGGCTATACTCATTGCTTCTCATTTTTATCCCTGTGCATCTCTGAGAAGAGTCTAGCTCCATCTTCACTGCATGCTTGTATTAGTCACAGGCAGCAATAAATCCCCCTTCACCTTCTCCAGGTTGAATAAACCCAGGTCTTAATCTCTTTGTGCATCCTTCAGTCCCCTCATCTTGATAGCCTTCTGTACTCAGATGAATGCTCTGAGGTATGTCAATGTTGTTGTTATACTGGGAAGCCAAAACTGGATGCAGGTGTCCTTAAAGTGCTAAACATGGGAGAAGAATCCCTTGTCCTGACCTGCTCGTTCTGCTTTTGTTGGTACAGCTCTGGGTAAAGTTTGTCTGCTTTACTGCACAGGCAGCCAAGGACCTTAGACTTCACAGTCTATGGAAGAACGACTGCCTTCACCTTGCCATCTTTGATCATTTTGGGGGGGGGTTTTGAGTAACAGATCCAGCAGATCATCTCCCTTAGTTGGCTCATTGACCACCTGTGTCAAGAAATTGGCCTTGATGGTCTCCTTAAATCTGGATTGTTTGTGCACAAATGTACTGCCCTTTCAGTAGATGCCAGAGTGGTTGAGATGAAGTCTGCCAGGTTTTGCTAAAAGCTTAAAGAAATTTTTAGCTACTTCCTATTCTGGTCAGGCGGTCTTTGTCAGATGCCTGCCACGGTGCCACCTGAGTTGGTCTGTCCTCCGATATTTAACCCAGAAACCTTTGAGTCAAGTCTGAAAGAATTGCAGTCTCACAGGAGTTAAAGATGATTAGCTGACACCCTGAATTTACCTAAAATAGATATCGCATTGGGTGATCAACATAAAGTGTGCTATGATAGCAGTGTACTTTTTTGTTTGGAATGGGTTTTTTGGGAAGATTTGTCAAGATGTTTTTGAATAGGGCCTAGCAACCAGTGGTTCTGTGTTAATGCTTTGTTCTCATTTCGTATGTTGGGTAGTGGGTCAGGACTTTTTCCCCCACATTTCTGTTTACGTTCATTACAGATTGCAGAATTCAGGTGTTTAATGCGTTGAGAAATTTGTTTGTGTATATACACGTGTGTTTGGTTCTCAGAAAACTTGGTCTTGTGTTTCCTGGTTGTTGGAGCTCTTAGGAAGTCTGGTAAACATTAGGCTCAGGGGCAGCAGCTCCTGAGTTGCTGAAAATATTTCTAGTGAGAGATTCTGTGTGCAAAGCTATGCCTAGAGAGCCCAATGCAAAGTCCTGTTTAGTCCCTGTTCAAAGTCCAGAGGGTTTAAGCACATGAAATTGTGATTCAATAGATGAGTTGGGGAATTGTCCAGACACCAGCAGCTTAACCAGGTATGAAACCATGTCTGCTTTGCAAGGCCCTGGGCCAGGGCACTAAAGCATCACTGCAAGAAGGAAGAGTACGGTCTAATGACTTCCTAGCACAGCATTTTCATTGAGCAAACTCATGAAAACCTGGTTTGCTGCTGAAAATACAGTAGTTTGAGCAAGTTAACAATGTGGGAATTTGTCTTGAAACATGGTTTGAATTGATAAAATATAAAATTTATATTTGGAATATATTCTGCTAGATTTTCTATTTTATGTGGTTGAAGAGGACTAGATCAAACACAGACCCTAATAAAAATACTGGCAGAATTTCTGTTCCTCCCTCCCACTCCCTGCAGTGCCATTGTGGTTTAGCACTGCCGGCAGAAGAAATGCTATGCCCAGTACCTGTCAACAGTGTGGTTTGTGAATTGGCAGTGTTAATGCAAGAGGGTGTTTGATATTTTTGCTCAGCTCTTGTTGTACACTGCATAGCCATTGTTTAGGTACAGCTTAGCAGCTTCTCTTCTTAAACAGGGTCATGTAACCTCTTGCTATGTAATGAGCTATACTTTGGCCAAACTCGTGTTGCTTCTGTTTGAACTCAAGGACAATTTTGAATAACCTTTAGAGTAAAATATGCAGATTTCACTTCTGTTTCTGAAGCTTTCCAGAATGGATGAAAGACTTTGAAACATGACCTTTGATGTAGCAGCTGATTTCCTTTAAAAAAATGTATATTGTTGTTTCATGCCCTGATGCCTTGCTAATTTCTCAATGGGTGTCTGATCTGTATTGAAAGAAAAGTGTGCCCAGGTGGCCAAGAAGGCCAACAGCATCCTGGCTTGTATCAGACATAGTGTGGCCAGCAGGACCAGGGCAGTGACCTTCCCCCTGTACTGGGCACTGGTGAGGCCGCACCTCGAGTGCTGTGTTCAGTTTTGGGCCCCTCGCTCCAAGAAGGACATTGAGGTGCTGGAGCGTGTCCAGAGAAGGGCAACGAAGTGGTGAAGGGTCTGGAGCACAAGTCTGGTGAGGAATGGCTGAGGGAACTGGGGTTGTTTAGCCTGGAGAAGAGGAGGCTGAGGGGAGACCTGATCACTCTCTACAACTACCTGAAAGGAGGTGGTAGCCAGGTGGGGGTTGGTCTCTTCTCCCAAGGAACAAGTGATAGAATAAGAGGAAATGGCCTCAAGTTGTGCCAGGGGAGGTTTAGATTGGATATTAAGAAAAATTTCTTCACTGAAAGCATTGTCAAGCATTGGAACAGGCTGTCCAGGGAAGTGGTGGAGTCGCCATCCCTGGGGAGATTTAGGGACATGGTTTAGTGGTGGAGTTGGCAGTGTTAGGTTCATGGTTGAACTTGATGATGTTAAGTGTCATTTTCAAGCTAAATGATTCTATGAAATCACTCAGCCTTATTGCTTGCTTTTTATTGGCAAGAGCACATCTGTCACTGAAAGTTTCACTAAATAATTTA
Source organism: Balearica regulorum gibbericeps (assembly GCF_011004875.1). Lineage (NCBI taxonomy): Eukaryota > Metazoa > Chordata > Aves > Gruiformes > Gruidae > Balearica > Balearica regulorum. The sequence goes on from NC_046199.1 coordinate 1,850,964, forward strand.
CAGATTTTTTTAGTTATATAATTTCTTTTTAATATACATGCAATTAATGCAGTATTCAGTCTAGCCTGAGATTGAGAACCTTGATTTGTTGAATACAGATTGTCATTCCCACTGTGATTACCTTACAGTGGTTTTAGCAGGAGCTAATGAATGAAGAATAGCACCAAAGAGAGACAGCATCTGTAGATACGGAAACTCACAAGCGCCCCCTCCTCAGCGCTGAAACCCCATGCATCAGCAGCTCATGTGGCATCCCACATCTGGCATGGTGAGGCATGTGACAATGACAGACTACAACTTTTCTCAGTTGTGTGACTCTGCACAGCAGATGTCACATAGATGGGGTGAGGTGTGAGCTGCGGGGCTCTGGATCTGGCTTCCAGGCCAGAAACACCTTACAGTGCTGGCACCTTTGGTCTGGGAGCAGGGGCTGGACGTTTTGAGTTTTGAGGCTGGGTGCCGGCAGAGAGGGCGAGTGAGATGGTAAGGCATGGTTTGGACTGTTCAGGCACCTAAGCGAGCCTGCAGCCCCAATGTCAGCACAGGTTCTCAGAGCGGGAGGAGACGTCATTGTGCCATGTTGCAAATAGAGACCTTCATGGACAGGGATGAGTGCGAAGTGGGAACAAATGCAAGTTTCATACTCAAATTTGTGAAACTCAACAGGTTTGGTGTACAGGGCAAGCAGGGTGATGCACTTAATTGTATGATTGCACATATCCTCTGTTAAGAGTACTGAGAAGAGCCTGTCCTGGAGCAGCAAGCAGTGCTGCTCGACTGTGGCATTTGTTGGGCTAATGTCCTCAACCAGGCTGAGCAAATGTAGTAAGTCTTAGAGCAGCCCGACCTTCCAGTTCATCAGCCTCTTCCTCCAATCTTGTCTGCAGGCTCATTTTGAAAGGCAAAAATAAAAACTGAGATTTCCAACTGGGCATAAATGAGGTCCAGTTTGGGAAAGTGTGTACAGTATGTCAGGAATGTGGAGAGGTGGTGTGTGCTCTTTTTCATAAAATAGGAATTGACTCAGATTTACATCTTCTCCCCAATTCCCCTGTTCCCCAAATACTGGCAACCACTGGCTGAGAACTGGGAAATGCCAAAGTCTATTATAGTTAGTAGCTGTCCTTCAAATTTAGCCATTACTAGCTATTAATTTAACAGGGATTTTTAAGTAGATCAAGAAAAAACAACAGTAATAAAGTAGAGCTAAACTAGACCTGGTTACCACACTAGGAAAAGTATGTTGAATTTCAGTTTAACATCTTCACTAGTTTCCACTGGCCCACTGTGTGATTAGGCTGTCCCAGGATGGTAATGAGCACTGTCATCTTGGGTGGTCTGCCCCTGCAAAATGATTGAACTTGGTGGTAAAACGAAATTAATGATGAAGGATTGTAGTCCTAGTATTTAGACAGGTCTCTGATTTGGCCAAGAAGAGTAATCACATATTTCCTCAAATGTCTTTCAGATTCATTTTCTGTTAATGCTTTTGTTATTGCTATCAGTGTAATAACTGTTCTCTTTTAAATATAGCAACTCTTGCCCCTGTTTTCCCTCCACTGTTGAGTTAGAAGTGATAAGAGATTACAGGCTGTATATTTTTTTCCATTTTTCTCAACCAGATATATTAGTCTCCATGATTTTAAAAAGCAAATTTGCAATACAGTCTTGCTAGGTCCTGCTCTGAAAGAAGAAAAGAGAAAAATCCTGTGGAAAACTACTTCCAGAAGTTAATAAGATGAAAACAACAAGGGTTTAAGGTTCTGCAGTGTCCTTTTGAACTGGCTGGGGACTGACATCCCTTCTGCTTATCAAATTCCCTGCAATTCCGTAGCAGAGAGATGAAACTCTTTAGGATATTTTGGAAGTCTGTAGCAAAGTTTTTACTTTTTGTTCCATCTGTAGAGTCCAGAGACACTTTTCAGCAAGCTTATTATGTTTCTGTAGCACTCTTGTTTTGGTTTCATCAAATCATTTCTGTAAGGGAGTATTAAATGGGCCACATTCATAGGCACGTGCTCCTTTTCCTTGATGGAACAGCAGCATTTTTGAAGTAAACTGAACAGTATCTTAGTTGCAATATTGCAGGTGTTGGAAGCACCTTTAAATGCTTAGTAATCAGGCTGATACCGAGATTTTGTGTTGAGCTAGTGTTTATTGTAGGTATCCGCTTTGCATTATTAATTTTGATTTCCACTCAGAACAAACGTTTGGTGGTCCTGTTTTTCCTCTGCTCCAACAGTTGCTTCCTGTGTGTATTTTATTAACTGGATACAAACTCCTTTTGACTCTTTTTGGCAGTGAAGGTTTTTGCCTGTGATGTTGTCTGACCTGCCACCGAGATGCCATTTGGTAGATAAAGAATGACATCCCTGACCAAGCCCTTGCACTTAGAAGAAAGCAGTAGTGATGGAGGGACGTTGAACAAGTTGAAGAGAGTAAGGGGAGGTAAAAAATCTGCTGTGCTCGTTTAGTGCTTCCCAAATGTGGAGAAATTATGAATTGAATCACAGCTTTATAGCAAGGAGATCTTTTAAATACTGAAACCTTCAGGCTTAAAGTGGTCTGGCTCTGCCAGGTGTTTCTGAGGCCTTTTCAGAGTGAGGAACCAGTGGCTGTTGAATTACTTTAAATGCATCTGCTCCCACTTCCATTCTAGAAAACTTAATGAATTGCTGTCCTTCACCAATAGGTGAAAGACCATTAGCCTTTAATGAATTTATACTTTTTTTTTTTAAAATGACACACTTTTTTGTTATGGAACACAAGGAAGAGTGAGACTGTATTCTCACTGTTGATTTCTGGCTATTACTGTTATAATTTGTATAATACTGTCATTTACCTATTTGAGGCAGCTGCGCAGAGTGAGGGGAACCACATATGAGATCACGAGTGACGCTTTAGCTGAGGAAACTGCCAAAAATAGCAGGGGTACCACAAGAACATTGTTATTGGCTAAATCCACCTGATGGTAGAGGGTGAGCAATGAAGGTGTTTAATAAAGTACGTTAAAGTCAATAGAAGATTTCCACTGATTCAGAGGGGTCTGAGCTGGATCACTAGGGGAGGGTATATCTTTGTCTTTTCCTGCCTTTATATGTATTAAATTAATGCTGCATGTGAATAGCCATTTTAGGGTTCCCATAGTTCAGACCAGGATTTCATCTCAACAGATTTCCTGGATAGAAATATGTGTGCATGTGCCATGCAGCAATTACAATATTTTTTCATTTCACTGAAAAATCTTGCAGAAATGACTAAAGCCTCCTTTTTTTTTTTGTAGGAGAGGGACTTAGCCATATGTTGGCCATCTGCATATCATCTGAGAATTTGCCAATAAAATCTTTGTATTACCTCAAAGTAATCTGCAGGCACCACAAATTTAAGAAAGGCACTTTGAGAGTGATTGATTGCTCTTTCAGGCAGCCTAGTGTGTCTCTAGTCTTGTGCTGCTGCTCCAGATGGGGATGGTCTCCTGTATGTCCCATGTCACATCTGCCAGCCTTGCATGGGTGTCCTTGATGTGTCTGAGATGGCACTGGGCACTTACGCTGATGCCGTTTAACTGGTCCTTTTGTGGAAGTCGGTTACCAGAGGGGGGAAAAAAGGGGGAGTGTGTGGAATTTTCATATCCTTCTTAGCTCCTGTGCAAGAAGCGGAAAATACCTGTGTTGATTCTGGAGGACCAGAAAAACCTAAACTATCCTGGCATGCCAGACTGACATTTGGGTGCTTGGCCCACATGTCAGGGTAAATGTCAGGGCAATTTGCTGGGGAAGGGGAAGGAAATTCCACCAAATCCTCTCTAGGTATAAAACTTCTCTCTCTGCTCAATGTACTGGAAATAGCTAATCAACAGAGCTGCAAGCTTCTGCTGACTTCAGGATCCTCAATATATTGTTTGATCTGAAGAAATCGGGGAGCATTGATAAAGCATGTTAGCAGCAGAACATCTCAGGATCTATAATCTGAGCTTTCTGGAGCAAGTGGTGGGGTTTTTGTTATATTCAAGAATGGCATTAAGCATGTAATGAGTACTGGGATATTATGTGGGATATTACGACAGGTTCTGTAGCTGGCAACATAACTAACTTGTGTGAGGTGTCACAACATTTCGTAGCTCCTTAAGCCTGTAAAGAGTGAGGAAATGCATTGCAGGTCTATCGTGGGTATTCTCGTGCTTTGTGCTATACTGTCCTGGTTCTGGCAAGGATAGAGTTAATTTTCACAAGGAGCCAGGACAGGTGAGCCAAGCTGGGCAGGGGGCTATTCCATACCATGTGCCGTCATGCTCCCCATAAAAGGGGGCTGACTGGGGAGGGGCAGGTTCGGTGTGGCTCCAGGACGGGCTGAGCGTCTGCTTGGTTGTCAGAATGGTAAATTACTTTCTGTTGTCACCCATTGCGAATATCTGTTATCAGTACTGTTATTGGTGTTTCCCTCTCCCTTGCTGTCCCAGTCAACTGTCCTTATCCCAACCCACGAGGTGTTGCCTTTGTTTTTCTCATTCTCCTCCCCATCCCACCAGCGGAGGGGTGAGCGAGTGGCCGTGTGGTGCCCAGCTGCGGCTAAATCACGTCATATACTTGCATTGACGAGAGCTGATGATGCCATTGAAAAATACCTAGTGGAGTCTGGATATTGTCAAAACGAAAGCTGAAACAGCTCAGAGTAGAGATTGTACAAATAGTGATGAAAGAACCACTCATGGGGGGCCAAGATACAGCACTGCCCCTGTGTGGGCCCACCTGTGGTGCCCTCAGTTGCATTATAATGTCTATGTGTGACTTGCTAACCATAGCCTATAGCCGACCACGTGACTTCATTGCCTTTGGTGGGATGACCATCGAAAGTGATGTGGAACTTTGTCTCATCTCCACGATTAGAAAAGCATGCAGTGGTTGAGGTAGTTTGCATCTGACAAAGGAAGCAACTATTTCAACTATATAAATGTACTACAAAAATCTAAGATTATGTTTCTGTTTAGAAATGAGTAGCTGCTTGCTGTGCACTTTCAGTTTTGGAATTTGTCTATGACCAATCTGTTACAGGTATTACAGTGGCAATTGGGATTTTGCAATGCGGTGACCATAGCAGGCCATCTCGTGCATTTCCTTCTGTATGTTGGACATGGCTGTGTGGAGAAGGCTGTCCAGAAGGGCAACAGTTCAAAGCTCAGAAGTAGACAGAAAAAAACGTGAAGTGCTCATGTATTTGTTAGGGGAGTCCGGTTTTAATTATTTTCTTTTTCAGCCCTGATTCTGCAATGCAGTCGTGTCTCTGAGTTAAATAGGGTGCTGGATGTGAACAAATGCTGAATCTGCCTATTGAGTGTGTTTATAGAGTCACTTCTGGCCATAGAATGGTGTAATCCAACTTGGATTGCTTTGATGAAAAATGCTGTGATTTAATGCTTTTTTGCATTGGCCTTGGATGCCATTTAATGTCTACACCTATACAGTGAGCGACCTCAAGACTGCAGTATCTCACGAATAGCATGTCCCACAATACTCTGAAAAGCATGTTTGCTGTAGGACTAATATTTGTAATTTTTGCACTGTAAAACAGAGCTCCCACAGAGTCAGCTTTGGGCATGACATGTAGAAATTGTTCCTTGCCTCCTCAGTTTGGTTATACAAATCTCCATCTGGTTCTTCTATAATTCATTTCATCATGAGGTTAGCACTATTTCTGCATCTCAAAGGGACTTTACTGAATTTTTCATTGCCCTTAGCCAATGCAGCATCACAGATACTGTTGACTCATCTACAGAACTTGGAAAAAGTTGTCCTACCTTCCATCAAATCTTTCCTTCTATGGGAAGATCCTAAAGACTGCCATGGGGAGTTGTTTGTTTTCCTTCTGGAGTCTCCCAGTTTCAGTAATTAGCTTGGAAAACTGACATGTTTGGAGCTAGTTTGGTATAGTGTTGTGGTTTTGCTCCAGCTGGCAGCTAAGCACTACATGGTTGCTTGCTGGTGGGGTGGCATGTCCTGGTAGAAAAAGCCTTGACTTTCTATAAGCACTATTCAACAATAATGAAAACATCTCTATCAACACCGTTTTCAGCATAAATCCAAAACGTAGCCTCGTACTAGCTACTATGAAGAAATTAACTCTATCCCAGCAGAACAGTAATTAAGATGTTAATTCTACCATTTGTTTTATCCATCAGGATAAACTTGGATGTTTATAGTCTTTGAGTGTGACAATAAGCAAGAAGTCAGGACTTTGGATGGGAAAATACAGTATCTATTTTAAATTCACAAAAGATAGGCAATATTCAGAAGAGCTAATAGCGATCTCCCTCTCTGGAGATATTCAAAACCCTCCTGGATGCCATCCTGTGCAATATACTCTAAGTGATCCTGCTCTAGCAGGGAGATTGGACTAGATGATCTCTAGAGGTCCCTTCTAACCCCTACCAATCTGTGAATCTGATTTATTTGTGCTTAATCCTACTAAGCTGTAATTAGGGCAAAATTTCCATTAGTCTCTAGGAGCAAAATGACTGTTGTAGAGTGTTACTGGGTCTGTAAACTTGAATTCCAATAGTTTTCAGTGGAGGCATTTTGGTATGTGACAACTGAAAATTAAACACTCCATCTTTGTTATACGTGTCTTATCTAATGACATTTCAGATATGTCCCTTAGGGAACTCTTACACTTAGAAACAATGCCTCAATATAATTATCTGTTCAGACTAAATACAGGAAGCAAATATTAGGTGTACATGTTTTACTGATTTCTGTATCCTATCACTACCTCATGCAACATGATCTCTTTACCCAGAAAAGTAAAGTTACTAAGGCTAATAACAATTTCAGAATACTTGATTATACATATTCTTTGGTGTGATAGATGAATGGCAAAGAAACCATAACCTTTTTCTAATCCATTCCAGTTACAAAAAAGACTTATTAATAAATCAAATTAGTCAAAATGCACTACATATAAATGCTACATTAAAAAATACGTGCATATGTGTTGAAAAAAAAATCCCCTCATTCTCACATTGAAAGGATCTTTCCTTTTCCTTCACTGTATGCATGCACCATCCTGTACTTGACTGGTTCTCCTTCTGTGTCTGTAGCTCCTTGTTGTGGGTCTCAGTGCTTTCCATTTCCTTAGATGACAGCCGTGGCTAATGTCTTCATTAATGATCTGGATGATGGGGTGGAGTGTACCCTCAGCAAGTCTGCATGTGACACAAAACTGGAAGGAGTGACTGATAGGCTGGAGGGTTGTGCTGCTGTCCAGAGGGACCTTCATAGTCTGGAGGAATGGTCTGACAGGAACCTCGTGCAGTTCAACAAGGAGAAATGCAAAGTCCTACACCTGGAGAGGAACAACCCTATGCATGAATGCTGGAGGCACCCAGCTGGAAAGCAGCTTTGCAGAAAAGGACGTGGGGGTTGTGGTGAAGACCAAGTTGAACATGAGCCAGCATCGTGCCCGTGTGGCAAAGGAGGCAAATTGTGCCCTGTGCTGTCTTAGAAGGACTATTGCCAGCAGGTCAAGGAGGGGTGATCCTTCCCCTCTGCTCAGCACTGGTAGGGCCACATCTGGAGTCCTGTGCCTAGTTTAGGGCTCCCCAGTACAAGAGACACATGAATGTACTGGAGAGAGTCCAACATCAGGAAACACCATTTTTTTTAACGGCAAGGGTGACTGAGCCCTGGCACAGGTTGTCCAGGGAGATTGTTGAGTCTTCCTCCTTGGAGATACTCAAAAGCTGTCCGGACATGGTCCTGGGCAACCAGCTCTAGGTGGCCCTACTTGAGCAGGGGGTTAGACCAGATGACTTCCAGAAGTCCTTGCCAACCTCAACCATCCTGTGATTCTGCAAAGCTGGAGTGGGAGCTGCTGTCTAGTGAACAGCTGTTTGTTTGATTTCTGGCTCTCCTTCCTTCCCTTTCCTCTCCTGCTCCCCTCCACCCTCGTAAAATTTTTCTGACTAGCAGGACATTCTGGTAAGAAAATGATATTATTTCCACATGAAAAGTTGGTGTGTGATTATTGATATGATTTTAGTATCAACCAAGGACAATTTCTTATGATAATATTGAAACAATTTGATGGGAACCTACATCTTTACCTAGTAAAAGAAGGGGCCAAATTCTGTTTCCAAAGACTATTGTAATGTATCATTCTTCCTTTTCATCCTTTTTATCATAACTGAATGGCTTATGGATTCCTGAGCTAGGATATCTGATTAAAAGGCATTTACCTACATTTAAAAGAATTCAAGCTTGCATCATATATGACAGCTGATGTATTTTATAAAAGGAACACTATGACATCCTGTCATCATTTGGGCTCTCTTTTAGATTAATCTGTCATCTATATATAATTTCTAAGATGAACAAACACCTCTGTCAACATTTGACCTAATGTTTTGAGCTCTGGGTTTTGGATTGATGTAGAAGAAAGTTCATATGGCTTGAGCCCCTTTAGAGTGTCATCTGTATCATCTTTGCCTCCCTGGAAGATTTTTTGTAGCCTTCAGCTGTGCTTAGAAACAAATTAGTAAAGAAATTTCCTCTGAATTAGACCTGAACAGAGCACTATGAAATTCAGGACTGGGATTAGAAATTCATGGTTAGAAAATATCCAATTGTGAAAGCTAAAGAGCATTGGTAGGGACGCCTACCAGGCAGGTGGAGTGAATATGGAAGATGTGGTTTTAGCCCTGGGAGCGCACATGGCTTGGGTGGTGACTGGCAATAGCAGTGGGATGAAAGGAAAATACTAAAATCAAGAAAGGCCCACAGAAGAAAAAAAGGTTGTACAGGAGTGGAGGAGAGGAACATTGTGAATACAGAACAGAGGAGGTAAAAAGCAAGAGCTGGAGTCTGGCAGATGAAGTCTTCAATGTTGGGGGCAGCTTCTGGGCCTGCTCTCTCCTGTAACCTACTACATCTCTCCTGGTGGTTTAATCAAGAAGGAGTTTGCTCCTGTGCCATCTTGGATAACTCAAGATTAAGGCAAAGAGCTTCAAGAACAAGAGAAAGATGTCTTCTAGACACCTGTTTGCTGCTGCCTTGAGCTTCATCCATACCTTCAGAGCTGTTTCTGAGCCTTTAAGGGTTGATAAAATGTTCGATAATTTTTCCCCCCCTGTGGTTACTGGTTGCATGCAGCACATGGAGATTGCCATCTAAATTCACGTTTGGGGTAGGTGCTGGGAGTTGCCCATAGTAAGAATGGGAAAGAAAGATAGATGGATTGCTTGCAACAGAATGGCTGGGGGGGAAAAAAATAATCTGATTTTTAAGTCATGAGGCACAGATACATTCAGGGTTCAAATATACATGTATATTATACACCTTGGAGATACTGGTTACTGGTAGAATATTTAAAAAGCTGGGAGGTGGATCTACTGATGTTCAGATGGGGATGATTAAAAATTGCCTTATTGGTTTGGGTCTGTCTTTTCAAACAGAATAAGCTATATAAATTCTCATCCTGATTTTTGCAGAATGTGTGAAAAGGGAGTTAACCCTGAAACCTGTGTTTTCAGCATGATATTTGGGCTTTGCTCGAAGCTGGTGCTGTGCTGTCTTTGTGGGCAAACCCAAGCTTTGGTCCCTCACTGGATTAACCAGTCATGTTTTAGTGTGACCATCTGCGTGCCATTGGTGCAGGTTTTGTGGTACCGGTTAGGCAATACTGCAGCCTATGGTTAATATGACCCTTAAAAAAATAAACCCGAAAGCCCAAACAAACAAGAAAACCCCAAACCATCAAGAACCAGAATTCTTCTTAAAATGCAGGTCAATTTTGCTCAAAATACCTGTTCAATGTCAATCTCCCTGGTCGTCTGCTCTCTGAAAACACATCCTGTTTGCAATAGCATTAACCCATGAAAAAAAAAAACATTGTCCGTTTAATTTTAAGAGGGGCAAATCCAAGCTGCCAGCTTCAAAGCTCTCTACTTTGATTGCTATGCACATGGGACAGTTTGAAATATACACTTCAGAAGCTAATGAAAGACAGAAGCCTTACTGTGTTCCCAGTTTGGCTTAGCACTTTGGGTTTAACGTTAGACAGTGGCAGATGGTCTGAAAAATTCGGCATTTGCATAAAGCACAGTAGCTACAACATGAATTCAAGTGTGGTTTGCAGGTTTTGAAGTTTGGCACACAGTCAGCAGCTGGTGTGGGCCTTGGCTTCGGGGATATCTTCCGTTCAGCATTTTTCTAGAAGAAAAAATATGAAAATTTATATAAATGTAAAATAAGTATGGGTCAGAATAAAGCATAGGTGCAAAGAAAGTGAACTGTGGGAGCTTCTGGCTTGAGATGAGTAGGAGGTTGCTAGCAGTGAGATCTATGTTAGTAGCAATATAGAGATGCGGTGGGACTGGATCATGGGAAATGCTGGCTTGAGACCAACCTACCGAGCAAAATGGTAAACCTCATGAGCCTTGTATTGTGAGCAATTAGAAAAATGACTGGATAGAGCATTGGAAAATGCTCTGTAGGGAAGAATGTGGCAGCAGCGAAGAAAGGGATGCAAGAATCTGCAAAGACGATGATGTTATCAGTAAAACAAAGAAATTACTCATGGATCCCCAAACTTTTCAAATGAAAGAGTGAAACCTCCCTGTCAATCTGTGGGGCTGGTACCCACTTTGTTTCCTGAGCTGTGAGGCTGAGGGCAGGTGATGGCAATGCTCTACCTCACGTGGTTTGTTTGTCAAGTTGCCTTTAGAGCTCGGTAATCCTTTGTGCATCAGATTTGTGCATGGGAATCCTTAAATGCAGACACAGCTGAGCTGAAAAATATCTCTCAGCCTACCGAAGGAGTGGTGCTTCTTTGTGATTTGGAATGATGGAAAACTTTGGTTTGATCAGCATGTGCCTGGGACCTGGGAGAGATCTCTGGAGCTCTCCAGCTACAGGCACCCTATGCACTTTTTTAACTTGGTAGTTTCTCAGGAGTTTCAATTTTAAGGTAAAATGTTCTGTGGTCTCTGAGTACCTTAGGAGCTTTTAAGCCAAAATACTTTGACAAAGTTCAATTGCAAGAATGTCCTGCTTTGAGCTGAAGGTTGAACTAAATGATGTCCTGAGGCCCCTTTCAACCTGGGTCATCCTGTGAATTTAGGAAGTATTTCAAGAAAGGTTAACCACACAAGACATCAACTAGAAAGGAAAAGAAGGAGCTCTAAATGTTTCTGGTTGCAGCAATAACTGGTGTGGCTATAAATGGCTATCATGACATATTAAAAATAAAGTAAAAATGCTATTTTCTACGCTTCTAGACAATCTTTAAAATATAGAGGTCTAGCCCATGTAATACTTCACATTTGAGAACTATGGATAACATCACATTAAGGAAATCTATCAATCTGAATCTACTGATCTGATAAAGTTGGTTATCATTTTCAACCAAATACCAACTTCTTGGTATGCCTCTACTTTAATTTTTTTGGCACCTGCAGTTAAAAATCAGCAGATAGTGAGTCTGTGCCCCTGGACTGCAGAGCCTGCACAGTTAACCCACACGGTGTGACTGGGAATGATACCTCTTTATGGCAGATGTCTAAATAATTTTACAAATACTTAAACCAGCTCTAGGTTAAAGTACCTTTGTGTAAGAGAGGACTTTAAAAAACAAACAAAAAAATCAAAGCAAAATCAAAACCAACAAGACTCCCAGACAATAACCTGCAACTAATCTAAGATCACATAGCTTGCTTTCCACCATTAATGTTTTGTATCTGTTTTTACAGTATTTAGAGCTACAAAAACTGTATGTAAATTATTTAAATTGGGGAATTGGCTGTAAAAGCGTTGCAAATGAATGGACTGAGGAAAACTATAGAAGTAATAAACCATTCTAATTCAACAATGTTTTCTGAACAGCCACCTACCTTGGATGATTTCTTGTTCTCTGCCTCTTTCCTGCTGACTTTCTGGGATCTTTTAGTTAAATCTTCAAAGAGAGTAGCACAAGATAATATTAAATCAATTTTAAAGCACATGTGTTATTTGAGATGCTTAATGTTATCTTTCTGCGAGAGAAGGCAGATAACCTGCGTTTCCACCTCATCACTTCCTAAGACGTTCATCTCTAGGATCCGTCCTCACTTACACATAGCATGTCTGAACTCGTGCCATCGCTGTTGCTCGTGCGAAGCAGAAGAGCACTGATGTTTGTATGTTGGGAGGGCTTTTTTACACATTGTTTGGTCAAATGCAAAGAAGGAAAATAATTTCAGATTAATATAATTAAAGGTCCCTGTGTAAAAGATGGGGCTGCTTCTGTGCATTAGTCGTGTGAATAAAAATAGGAAAAATCTGTAGAATTCCATTTGTTTTTTTCTGTTAAAAGGTGGTGCTACCTGCATAACTTTGGCAGGAATTAACAAGTGTATGCTGGTTTTCACAAGCAAAAAACTCTTTGCTGATTTGGCATAAACTCTTCATCTGTATGATGCCACCTTTCATTTTTCAGTTCTTTGTTCCTTTTTCACCTACCATCTTGTTTTACAAAATGTTACTTGCAAAGGTGTTTCGTTAATGTGCCTATAGCTCTTAAAGGTTTGTGAATATTTGTAGAGTTGAATCTTGGATGTGATAAATTTAGGGGGAGGTGTTTGGACTTGGTAACTTTATTTTTCTTTAGATCAAATCACTAGTATTTGTGAACTTCCTCCTGTTATCCCCTGAGGGCTAATAGCATTTACTGCAGTTGTTATTATCATATCAGCTCTAATGCTACTTATTACTATATATAAACTTCATGACTAAGTCTTGTCTTGGGATCTAACACAGCAAGACTCTTAAATTGTGAGACACTTCCCAGCTCACTAATCTGTTATGGTATTTTTGATTCTATTCTGTGCGTGTGACGTTTATAATAAGCAGTACCTGTATATTATGAATGATTGACATAAAAAACTTACATGTCCCCATTGATGAATGCTGGCCCCTTGTCTATTCCAGTATTTACTATCCATACATTTTTGAATATTTAATAATTGCCAGGATTTACAGAATTATAGAATGAAGAATACACATTTTGGGCTGTTTGGGGGGGGTTCATTTATTATCCTTGCATCATTATAGTGAGGGTTATACATCTCTAAGAAACAGTGGGAGGAAGACCTATACTTCAGGCATGTAGTTATTGTCACTTATTAAAAGCACACCTTTAAAAAGGCATTGCACTAACTAGGATTAGTGGTTTAGATCCGGTTCCACCTGGCAGATTATGTTGGGTTTGTTATGCTTCCCTTTGAAACTTTCTGATGGTAACCAAGATACTTGTAAGCCATTTAATTCTACGTCAATTTAACTTTCTATAGTAGAATTGCACAGGATTGTCTAGATTGCTTTGCCTATAAAATCTGGCTGGGGCAAAACCACGACAATTGTTTTGATAATGTTCATTTAAAGGGTATATGATGTCATTAAACAGAGATTTAAACATTGGTGTGATGTAAATGTGCTTTAATTATTCCTGGGAATTCAGTAGAGAAGAAAATGATACCCAGTGGGCAGATGAGAGGGAAATGTAGAGATTTTTTTTGACAGGCAACTGCTGTAATTGTCTCTTCTATAGTTCCTCCGGGTTGGGTAAAACACCCACTTTTCCCAGCTGGCCTCTAATCTCATATTCCTCATGCTCTACTGACAGTATTTGCAACAGCTGCCTGACTGACCAGCTCCTTACAAATCTCATCTGTGACAATATGGGGAAAATGTAATACAGGCTTGTGAAAATATTGATAACAGACACCTCTAACCCCTGTTGATACAACTGTAATTTGAAGTACTATAAAAATCATGTATTAATTAGATGATTGCATGTTTTACTAATTGATGCTAGCAAATCCTCTGCTCACCTTTCAAGATGTGATTCAAGTCCAGTCTTGGGTTTATTGAATTTGAGCCAGACATATCTTTTGATACCATGAGCACTGTGATTGATTGACAGGTGTGTAAACAGCTGATTGCAAATGAGTTTTATTACTCAAGAATGGCTACAGCAATATTGAAAAACTGAGCTGTAACGTGAGTGCCTTCATCTCTGTTCTGTGTGGCCAACCAGAAGAATAGGACTTGATATAAGAAAACATCACTCAAATAGGAAACTCTATCCAAAATGTTTAAACCAAGCTGACAAATTTTTCTGTTACCTTATACAAGAATAGAATACGTATATTAACAGGACAAATTATAACTGATGAATCGTAAAGAAATTGACAGTATCAGGAGGGGAGAGGAGGCTGTGGTTATTTAAACATTCTCTTAATATTTGCTCTTAATTAGTTGTTTCTGTGGCAGTGATGGGAAAGACCAGCCTGTCAGCCTTTTGCCGTGACGCTGTGGTTATAATAAACATTACCACGTGCGGTTGGGTTTCATCCTCCCCCCCCCCACAAGTGTTGTGGGGGTTTTGCTGGGGCTGCAGGCAGAGGGAGCAGCAGCAGGGCTGGAGGATCCACCTCTGCGCCTGCCCTTCCCACTTCTCTCTGGCTGCTTTTTCCAGCTGTTTTCCCCTATTTGCATTAGTTTCTCCCATTTCAACCTGTCCCCATCCTCTGCAGGACTGTCGTCAAGGCAGTCTCTCTCTCTCTCTAGCAACTCTCCCACTCATTTCGACACCCAGCGCCGTGAAGGGCACGGCTCCATTTCTTCACCCAGCTGCTGTGTATGAACCCGGCAAAAATCAGGGGAAAAGGATGGGCCTCCAGTTACGTCTTACAGTACGCTGGAGTGAGGCAGGCGACATTGTTCCCAGCTGACTTCAGTGACAATGGTGAGATCTGCCATCATCCTCCTGCTCTCAGCGGGAGTTGTCACCAGGAAGGTCCCTTGATCTGGTAACCAGAACCGCAAAACAGTGTCAGTGTGTGTCCTTTCTCCTCCACCTGCTTTCTCCACCTATTTGAAAGGTCATGGCTAGGGACTTTCATATGCCATGCATTAATGCATGCTTTCAATTAATTTATATTTAGTTTATTAAGTTATAATTATTTTAGTTATCAAGTGATGGAGGTAATATGGCTCCTGGCTGTCTAAAATAAAACCCGGAAAGGTTTGAGCATGTGCCATTTCAGCTCCAAAAGAAACTATTTAAAAACTTAGGTCAGATTCTATTGAATGAGAAAAAGATTAATGATTTGTCTCAGGTTTATTACTCACTTTGTATTTATTCAATATTCTTTAGGTGTGGGGTAGTGGAGGATCAGACTGGCCTCTCGCCTTTGAACAAGTGGGCTGCGGAAACTCCTTGGGATACCTCTGGAAATGCCTCGTGCCCAAAGAAAGTGAGTGCAGCCCTGGCCAATGATGTTACAATGGGGTTTGCATCTGTATTTTTCCTTTTTGGAACAGTCAGCTAAGACAAGTGAACTATGGAAGAGGTGAGTGTTATGCCAAGATCTGCTCTTCTGAGTTATTCTTGCATTTTCGGTGTCAAATGGTCATTCTGTTTGTATGCAGAGAATCATACAACGTTTTGGGTTGAGAAAAAACCTTAAAACCCAGCTAGTTTCACCCCCCTGCCATGGGCAGGGACACCCCCCACTAGCCCAGGTTGCCCAAAGCCCCATCCAACCTGGCCTTGAACACTGCCAGGGAGCCAGGGGCAGCCACAGCTTCTCTGGGCAACCTCTGCCAGGGCCTCAGCACCCTCACAGGGAAGGATTTCTGCCTCACATCTCATCTCCATCTCCATCTCCCCTCCTGCAGCTTCAGGCCATTCCCCTTGGCCTGTCACTCCCTGCCCTTGTCACCAGCCCCTCTCCAGCTTTCCTGGAGCCCCTGCAGGGACTGGAAGGGGCTCTAAGGTCTCCCCGCAGCCTTCTCTTCTCCAGGCCGAACAACCCCAACTCTCTCAGCCTGTCTCCATGGCAGAGGTGCTCCAGCCCTCGGATCATCTTCGTGGATGTAGGAGAAGAATGAGCTGGAGGTTATGCTGTTTTCTTAGATTCAGCCCCTTAGTCTGCTGTGAATTCCTTTTCTTACTTTGGCTAATTGCTTCATCTTCCTATTGACTATAAAATGGGAAAGCAGAGCAGCTGGGCTTCACCATGGAGCAGTGAGGACACATGGATGCTCTGCTCCAGTGGGAGGAGGTGTCTCCTGTAGACAACCAAATGGGGCAGAGAGGGAGGGAGGGTGGGTTTTTGTGAGGCATTGCAGAACCATCCAAAGCAAAAGAACCTGACAGCATTAGGGGATTTTTGTGGTCTTGGATGTCTGTTGCAAAGCAATATGGCCATATCTGCCATGTTTCAGGCATGGGCACATTTTTGTGAAAAGATAGAAAAATCAGCTGAAGGGAATGTATTTTATATCTCTGATTTTAATTGGAATAAAATAATTATTGGAAGTGTGAGACTGAAGGCATCTAGGACCACAAGGACCATGAAATGATATGGCTTGGGAGGCTGCAGAACAGCACAAACTTTAATAAACTTGCAGTTAAATAACCTTGAGTTAACTCAGGATTTAGAGGTTCAGATTTCATTGGAAATGCATGCGTGGGGCAACTGCTTCTCCTTAAAGAAATTTTGTCCTGAGCAAGTGTGCAGAGAAAAATACAGGAAACAAGGTAAAAAACCAACCGTCTTTACATAAAACTCCTAAAAGCCTGTAGAAAGGAGATAAACAAGAGAAGCTCTATTTTTTGAATTATTAAAATTTTGTCACAGTTATGCATGATATTCTGCAGCTAATTATCCTCAAATACATGTAAGTTTCTTGAAATAAAAAAAGTTGGTTTAAATTACATTGGAAGAGTTATGGCAGATGCTAGGAAAAAAAAATTTGTGAAGAAAAGAGTTAAGCATTGCCCTAACAAGGTTCTTCCCCAACAGGACAGATGGTCACAGGCCAGGGAAGGTAGGGACATAACTGGTCCTGTCTTGGATAAGTAGATGATCTCTGGTTCTCCCTTGCAGTGCTCTTTTCCTCCCCTGGTTAAAGATCGCTTGGCACACAGGTAAATTGAAGTTATATTAAAACCTTAGAGAACTGTTGATTTCTTGCCATGAGAGCAGATTTGAAAATAAAAAGTTATGTTCACTTTTTCTATTTGCACTAGACATTCAAAGGAAGATTAATGTCCATATTAACAGAAAAAACACTTCAATGTAAAATGGCTTACAGTATGATAGGACTTGAAGTGAAATTTGTAAAACTAAAATAAGCTGTCTGATTATTATTATTATTACTGTTTTACTCTAAACTGTAGTTTGCCACATTTACTGTTCTTGGATGCTGTGGCCGCATTGCCACTGCAGTTCTGCGTACTACTAAGACATTTGTATGAAATTGCAGTGTTGCAGTAAGCTATCAAAATAATCCATGCTAATCAACAACTGAATTTCCTGCAAATCTTTTTTAATTTGTCACCAAATGGCAGATTTTACTAACCTACTATGGAGATGGGTGGGAGATCTGAGAGATTCATTTTGCTGCTCCTTGAGAGATTGCATTCTTTCTTCTCTTCAATTACCATATGAGAATCGGCAGCTCTGAGCCAACTGTAGCAGAGCAATAGGCTTAGGAAGAGGTTCTTACTTTCCATCCTGGGGAGGAAAAATGCCATTATCATGAAAACCAAAGTTGGTCAAAACCTGCACGTAGAAGAGACACAAGGGTACGAATCTCGGCAATGTTTTTCTGTCATGTTGTGCAACTTTAGCAACATACCTTGAACAATTCTTTTGTTTCTAGCACTTTGCCTCTGATATCACAATACCTAAGACTCCAGTTGTCTGAGTGGTGAAATGCTATCTCAAATATAGCTCACTTAGATGGTTTTGGGGTTTTTTTCGTGTTTTTTTGTTATCAAAACATTTATTTTCCCAAAAACTGTGAGTTCTCCCCACTGAGTTTTACAGTGGTGTTTATTGTATGACCAAGGCGAGAAGAACTTCTGCCATCACTCTTGAGTTGCTCAATCACATAAACAGATTTTTCACAGAAAATCTTGTTTACAAATTTGTGCTAGAAAACCTAGAAAGATAATGATCATTTTAAAAAAACATAAATTATTTTTCCTATTTGCTTTCTCTTTTTAAAAATAAGTCATGAAGCAATACATTGTTTTATTATACCCTGATGTGGCTACTCTGATCCCATGGTGAATCATAGCCATAACTCATGCAAGTTATAAAAGGCCCAGTGCTGTAAAGCGTTTATGGGCCTTAGGGTTTAGTATGCACTTAACTTCTAAGATGTAACAAAGTCTGTGGGATTTGAACATACTTATGGAGAAACCTGAGCTTTGCAGAACGTGGCCATACACCTTGGAAGAAAGCCACTGGCCCTGGCCAACCTCTGCGTGATGCAGTGCAGCTGTGTAGGGTACACAGAGCGTATCAAAATCCTGGTCTCCTTTGCTTGTAGATTCTTAACACTGTTGAAGTTCAAAGTTGATTTTTATTTCCATGTGCATTAGTTTTATGCTGTGTCAGTTATGGGAGCCTTCCCCCAGAGGAACTGCCAGCCTCCAGATTTATGGGTAGCTTTTTGTCAGTGAAAAGCTACTAGTAGCAGTAAAAAGAGGGAGTGAAATCAAATGTTTTGAGCAATTAATCTGGTCGTAATGACTAAATTACCAGAGAGTTAAAAGATGAAGAGTTTCTGCCTTGGAAGAGCTTCAATCTAATCACTGCTGCTAGTCTGAGCCTGTATTACGCTCGCTTTTATAGCCTCCACTGAGCAACTCGTCCTTGTGAGATGTCGAATATTATGTCTCTAATTCCAAGTGTTTGGGCTCATTTCTAAAATAGTCTGTTCTACAGGCCCTGATGATGTAACAAATCAGTGCTGGGCACATCAATGCTGCTTTCACTGCTGGTTATAGCTGTGCCATGAGGATAAGCCCCCAGATCTATTAGGACTCTATTAGGATTTGCAGGGGTGCACATGCTGGATCATTTGTGATTTAGACATCTGCAACTGAAATAGATATATCTGAGCTTGGAGTTTTATGATAGAGACGATTAACTTACGGGGAACTGAGTGCTGCTTTGTCTGTATTTCAAATGTTATGCAGCTAGTGTAGTTCAAAGCTGGTATGAAAGTTGAGACCCAAGCTGGATCATAGTCATTACTGTGGATAGACATGTCCTTTGAATGAGTTGAATAAAATTTTGTAATAGGAGATGGGAGGAGTCTTTAAGTTGGTCACAAATCGTCTAAAAGAGGAGAAAGTACATCATCTTTAGAAGAAAATAAAAATTGCAATAAACGAAAGGAACAAGTCCTACCATGAAAATTTGTTGTGATGGTAAAATTGTGGGCTTGAATTTTCAGCTATTGCAATTTAGTAAAGAATCAAGATGACATGTCTGTTTTTCATTTTTTACATACTCTGATCTTGCAAACTCTTATACACATGTTCAGCCTTTGCCTGTGGTAAATGCCTATGAATAATGAGAAGTACGTGAATATATTTGCTAGGTCAGGAACCTAGCCTGAATTTTTTTTCTATGCAGAGGGGGATACCCCTTTATTTTTTTCCTTTCACAAAAGATAGTCAAACCTGACTGAGATTTCTTGATGCATTCTAAAGACTGTTCTAACACATAGATATATATTCTGTATAGGTAGATAACCATTTAGGTTATAACCATAACCATTCAGATCAAAATTAGAACTTCTTTTTATGTAACCAATTTTACCAACCTGAGCATCCCTGGTGATGTTCATATTCTAGGTGTATGCTTCAAATTCAAAAAAGAGCCATATAACAGCTTTTGTACCAAAGAGCTCGTGTGCATTTTCTAAATATGCAGTTGGTCAAATAAAATATATTACTTAAAAAATCTTAGATTGTTTAACATTAGAGTATGCTGATTTTCACAGGATCTAGGCGTCCGAGGAAGGAAGAAATTTTTTACAGTGAGGGTAATGAAACATGGGACAGATTGTCCAGAGAGATGGTAGATGCCCCATCCCTTGAAATGTTCAAGGTCAGGTTAGACGGGGCTTTGACCAGCCCGATCTAGTTGGAGGTGTCCCTGCTCATGGCAGGGGGATTGGACTACATGACCTTTAAAGGTCCCTTCCAGCCCAAACCATTCTATGGTTCTATGACACAGGACATGTCTATGACAGTTTGATGTAGACATTTTGGGCTCTAATTCTTTCCATGCTCTGAGCTGGGGTGAAAAGAGCAAGCTGTTTAGATTTGCACATAGTGGTGTTCATGCTGTAAATTTTGCTTTTAAAGCAACTTGTTAGCCTAGTTGCAGGCTACGGTCTTTAACATACCTATAATTTTCAGATCAGTGCTTCATCATCTGGAGTACTGGCACAGCTGACACATAACTGTCTGTTGGAGGGAAACCATGACGCGCCCCCAAAGTACTACTTAAATAAACTTCTTCTGTCTCTGTCCTGGTTTCGTCTGGGATAGAGTTAATATTCTTCCTAGCAGCTGGTATAGCGCTGTGTTTTGGATTTAGGATGAGAATAATGTTGATATCACACTGATGTTTCGGTTGTTGCTGGGCAATGTTTACACCAAGTCAAGGACTTTTCAGCTTCTCACACTGCCCTGCCAGCGAGGAGGCCAGGGATGCACAAGGAACTGGGAGGGGACATGGCCAGGACAGCTGACCCCAGTGACCAAAGGGATATTCCATACCATATGATGTCATGCTCAGTATATAATGGGGGGTAAGCTGGCTGGGAGTGCGACTGCAGCTCAGGAACTAGTTGGGCACCCGTCAGCAGGTGGTGAGCAATTGTGCTCTCCATCACTTGTTTTGTGCAGTCTATTCTTCTTCTTATTATTATCGTCTTCCTTTTCTGTCCTATTAAACTGTCTTTATCTCAACCTATGAGTTTTACCTTTTTATTTTTTTGGACTCTCCTCCCCACTGAGCATGGGGGAGAGAGCGAAGAGCTGTGTGGTCGTTTTAGCAACCTGCTGGGTTAAACCACGACAGTCCCAAAATGTTGTTTCCATTGTACTTCCTTTTCTTTATCTCAGCAAAACTGCCAATGAATGCAATTGTGCCTGTGCAAATTTAATAAAATAGTAAAATTTTACAGCTTGCATCTGTTCACTTCAAACAGTGACATCTGAACATGCTCTAGTGTTAAAATGCAAACCTAGCTGCATGTGTTCATTTGAATTCTTGTGCACATGATTTTTTTTTTTGCCAAAAGCACTTAGGTGGTAGGAATTTTACAGCCTTTGAGTGACTGTTTCAACCTGAAAAATGCATATATTGGTGAATATGCATTTGATCTGAAAATTATACCAAGTGGCTAGAAAGGTAACACTCCTTAAAGCAGTGTAGGCCTCTAGATGTGTGCAGCAAAGTTGATGAAAAGGTGAAAGAGGTGGAAAGTGGAATCAGAGGTGAAGATGAGAAAAAAGTGTAATGTTGGGTTTCATCTTTTGCACCGTATAACAAAACCCTTTGATGTTGGGTTTGGTTGTTGGTTTTGGTTTGGTTTTTTTTTTCTCATTAAAGAGAGGTTTACTTTCCAATTTTGCTTATTATTTTCCTACTTTTCCTTCTGGGACTCATCAGATGCTGTTTAAGGCAATCAAACTATTTTCCTTAGCTCCAGCAAACTTCATATCTGCTTTTCTATGAACATATAGTTTTAAAAGTTTATTTTCCTATTGACCTCCTAACAATGGAGAAGTAAATTGCTTTAATAGTAGTATCTTTAGAGGGTTACCATTTATTGCTTTAATGAAGCTAAAATCTGCTAGGAGAACTTTAACATATGATTTTTTTTTAATTGTTGTTTGTGAGGACTTAGTCTTGCACAGTGCTGAAATCTAACCACTGAACTTTAGTCACAGTTCAGCAAATTCTGTAAGTAAATAGTTAACATGTGGCAGTGCCCTTTATTGTCAAGGGAATGACAGAAGTACATTTAAAAACAAAACAAAAGCAATCATTTAAAAGTTTGTTGACTGTCATCGGAGATCGCAGTACTCTTTTCTATGCCATTTCCTCTGTGCTTTGGCTTATTATATTTGATATGTAAATAAGGTATTTTAATACTCACACCAGTTGTTAGCTCTCTCAAGCATTTTGCCTGAATGTAAATTTGGAAAATGACACATGATGTGAAACAGCTTTTGTCTCTTTTTAATCTATATTTTGTGATGTCATATTAAAAGTCTTCATGAAGAAATTTGATTTCCCCAGAAACACCCTGTACATTCAACATTTTTGAGGGGAACTCATTTCCTGTCGCAGCTGATTTCACTCTATTTGGAGATTTATCCTCACACAGCAACAGAGTGAACAGTTCAACAGTTTCATACGTGAAGTCTGCCATAAACACTGGAAGGGACAAGTTGAAATTTTCTTAGGAGGTCTGACAAATTTGAACCAACTCATAAATAAACCAGCATCATTATAAATCGCTGAAAACAGCTGTTTAGGAAAATAAAATGTTAAAGTACGTGAACAAAGAAACATAAAATACTGAAAACTTTGTACATCGCTCAGTAATTCACTGACAAATCTTCATCTATGCTCTGCTGCTGTGCTCCTATTTTGAAAAGGGTAGGACAGAAAAACAGGGAATGCAAGGGAAAAAAGCAAGAATTAGTGGATGTCTTGAAAGATACTGAGATTTTAAGATGGAGAGAGACTGAAAAAGGGAGGAAATTAAATGTGGAGGTTAATAGGATGACTGGGGAGGTTCTGAGTGATTATTTCATGGTCACCTAGAACCATCCTATCCAGTTTCCAGAGCAATCCCATCTCAACCATCAGGTTTCAGCAAAGGAATAGCAATAAAAAGGGAAATGGCATGTTAGGGAGCATTTGGACGGAAAGGAATGAATCCACCTGGGAAGAAAAATGGGAATCACTAGTGCTCCAGGCAGCACCCCACTGACCCCAGCTACAGCGGTTCCTCTGCAGTATTAGTTTCCTAATAGCAGGTTAGGGTTGACTGCACGGAAAGCTATGTGCTTTTTCAAGGCTTTAAAGTGAATTGTCAAGATGTAAAAACACAAGAGTAAACACAAAGAAATAGCTGCTACTCATCCTCAAACCACAAAATAATTTAAAATAAAATCAACGCAAGCAAAGCTCTCCCTACAGAATAAACCTGGAGGCCCTCTTTGGAGTCTAACCTGAATCTCAATGCATTTGGGTTGTTTCATTCAATGTTGGGGAAATGGGCTGAAAATCTTAGGTCTCCTTTTGGCATGAACCTCTCATATACCTCTGAGGTTCTGGGAGAAGGATCACAGGGCCAACTTGCTGCTTGGGTGGACACCTGAATTCCTCAATCCCCTTCCCACGCTCTTTGCCAGCCCCACCCAACACATCTACCCTTCTTTTGCATGCCACTGAAATATGAGAAAAGTTGAATGAGAGCTTAACAGCGGCTTTATGAAAATGTGGCTATGTAGTATGCATACACATATGCTCAATTCTGGTTGGTTTAGTGTGGTTTCTAGCCTTTGTGTGTTATGAGGTGGTCCCTTGGAAGCACGAGAAGGAAAATAACAGTGCCTTTCTGTACCTCTGCGGTGTTCTGGTTTTTGAGTTCTTAGGACATTTGGGGATCAAGTTTTCATGCTTTTCCAATGCAATTGCAAAAGCCAAATACTGAAACAACAAAAACACAAGAAATTTTTAATTTCCCAGGTACATCAGGGAATACGTTTTCCTCGACATTCTGATCTATTAAAATTTTGCTTTAAGTACAACTTGGCAGCTGTTATACACTGTCCACGTTGTTGGAGGAGGACCAATAAAGGTTGTTTTATACAGCCTGCACTTCAGACTGAGGCAAAGGGTTTCTAGGGGATTGCCCATGAAGTTCAATCTCCAAATGTTTTCTGAGGTTTATCACCTTCATTTATTCTGCTGGGTGACGATGCATCACCCACGTTAGTGATAGGGGAAACTTATTTCTCAAAAAAGGAGGAAACATTACAGCCATGACTTTTTCCTGAAATTTTTTAGGAAGAGAGGTGACTACTTGGTTCTTCTCTCATCCTCCTCATAAAGACGACGTCTGCTGTGGCTGGATATAATGGAAAAGTGTATACGTGCAACAACTGTAAAAGCTGTGCCAAACAAGTTTTAATTCCTGGCACAATTCCCTAAGCTGTCTACAAAAATTGAAAGCTATTCAGGGGTCCCGCTGCTAAGAAATGCTCAGTTAGCTACTATAGCATAAGTGAAAGCGAATGTATAGAGAAACAATTGAGGAAATGTGCTGTGGCAAATATTTTAGCATGCTATCTTGAACAAAATGACAACTGTTGAGGAAAACTGTCAGGAAGCTAAAGGTCTAAGAGTTCCTCAACTAATGTTAAACATAAAACGTTACTTAATCTACCACTCAGCAGAGAAATCCTCATCTATGATTCAAGGTGTTACTGAAAATAACTGAAATTTCTAAAGTTAAGAAAAAACCCCAACCTGTCAGTGGCCCAACAGTGATTAAAAGAAACTGTGAGAGTATTATATATTTGGGAAGGCAAGTTGTCTGTCATTCTGAAGAAGTATGATTACTTTGATTTCAATAGAAAAAAATCACTTCTAGATTGCTTTTTGCTCCAGACAGGTTTCACACACATCATTGACACGTTCACACATTACAAGGCTAAATACCAACAAGAACCACCAATGGAGTCAGAGTTCAGCTCAGGTTTACAGCTATCTAGTGAGTAATGACAATCTCAGACTTTATGGTCCTTTAGCAATGGGGTTGCCATTGCTGGCACCAGGAACAATGAAGCTAAAGCGGAAAGTGTTATGGTTGTGGGTTTGAATTGAGGCTGATGTTAGAGGCTTATCACTAGGACCACACTTTTTCCTCATAAAAATATTAATAAGTAAACTAGAATTTCCTAGATAGAGTCTCTATACTCTACGTTCAGGAAATTAACGTGAACTTTCCAAAAAGCAAGGAATATGAGGGAGAGAACACAGCAAGTATATATAGCATATGTGTGGTAAAACAGAATTAAGGAGAAGAAACCTGAAATCTTCAAAAACAGTAAGAAGATTAATAGCAGAAGGTTACAACAGCAAACCAGACATCCTGTAGAAAATTTTCTCATAGTGTAGAAAAACCAATAAGAGCAAATACAGATGTTTGACAGAGTTCAGTCTTCAGAAACAAAGGAGAGAGGGGAGCAAACTAAAGCAGTGGACTTCAAGAAAACAGATTTCCATAAGATCAGAATTGATAGGAAAAACTCCACAAGAAAAAAATCCAAAGTAAAAATATCCACTGTTCAGAAAACTCGTTTGTGGTTAGAAAGCTAGAATGAAACTGAATCAAATGATTAAGAGCAAACACATGATGACCTTAGAAAAAAAAAATGCTTGGAACAATTAACACAAGTTTGGCCACCTTGTTAGGTGTGAAAGAAGGGGATTGCAAATTTTTTCCATTTTGATTTTTTCCAGTTTGAAATTTTTTATGTTGTAACCATTTGGTGTGATTGTTAACGCTCTAGCTCTTGAGGCTGGAGGAAGAAAAAACTGAGTGGAACTTCTTGAATTGCTGAGTCCAATACACTGTTATCCCCCACAATCAGCACATGTTCGTCTCTTTGTAGGTTCAAGACTAGGTAGACCTCTGTTATTCCAATTGTAAAGCCCTTCCATATCTCCCTCCTTAATTTCCATATAGAAATTAAATTTCCTTTTAATTTTCAGCCTGAATTTATTCATTGCCACTACATATTTTTGGGCCTTATGGCAACATTATTCTGCAGTACTGAACTCTCTCCTCTTCCTTTCTTGCTCAGCTATTGGAGAAAACAACCATGCACCCCTCTGTCTTTATTTTATTACGTGAGATACTTTTGCAATCTCTGTGGTGCTGTGGAACCACATTCCTTAAATCAGCTTTGACAAGTCATTTGCCATTGAGCTGTAGAGTAGTTTAGGCAGTAAGAGACATATGGAGGTCTGTAGTCCTATCCTGCTCAAACCAGTACCAAATTATATCAAGTTGACTTAGAGTCTCGTTCAGTCAAGACCTGAATATCTTCATGGACAGAGTTCATAAAACCTCTCATGTGATCAGCTCCTTCAGCCCATCAGCTGCTCCTACCAACTTAATATGACAGGGAAACTTGCTGAGACTGCACCCTATTCCATCAACTAGATTAATAATAAAAAGATGCTAAGTAGTACTGGCCCCATTTTTTATCCTTGATGGACTCCATTAGTAACTGGTCAACAGCTGGACTTCATACCAGTGATCACCACCCTTAAGCCTGTGCTTAAGCCTATGCACCAGCTGGTTTTCCACCTCCCTTATGATCCACTAATCCAGTCCATATCTCACCAGTTTGGCTATAAGGAGACTATGGGAGACTTTAGCAAAGGCCTTGCTGAATTCAGGGAATACATTGAGCAATATGGTCTCCTTTCCATGTAGTTCTGTGGATCCTTTTCTTGCCCTTTTTGAAGATGGATGTGATATTTTCTTTTTCCAGGCTTGAGGAGCCTCCCTCAGTTGCCATGACCTTTCAAAGTGAGCAGTAACCTCAGCCAGCATCTTCAGCACCTTGGGATGCACCCTGCTTGGTCCCATGGACTTTTCTATGTCCAGCTGGTTTAAGTGCCCTGTGCACTGTATCTTCCTCTGCAGTGGTAATGCTGTGTTCCCAGAGGCTCTGCCTCTAGGCTCAGGCCAAAAGCAGACCTGACCAGTCTGGGGAAGACATCAAGTACTTCATCTTTTTATATATCCCTGCTCCACTGACTGCTTGAGTTGCTCTGGATATGCTCAAAGCTTTCCTACATTGTTGGTGGGCAATGGATAATAGCATGAGGGTCCAGAGGAGCCTTGGCAGTCTCTCTGCATCTTCCCAAATCTCAGCCCTCAGCAAGCAACAAACCTTTGGAGTGTGGTAGATAGGGACCTCCATCTCCAGGAGGGTGTCTCGGCTGACTATCTCCCACCTTTATGTGGACGCTGGGTTCAGCCTTGTCCTTCTGGATGCCACTGAGTATGCTAACCCCTTCCTGCAGATCCTTCACCGGTGACGTGGCAACCCAACCAGTGTGCATCTCCAGAGGTGTGAGGCTCAAGGGGATGCCTGGGGCACTCCATGCAGCCAAGACCCAATGGTTGTATCCTTCTGGGTGGTGCAACACGGCAGTGCTAGCACTGTGCCCGGCAGGATATCACCTCTGTCATCATACCATCTGTAGCAGTCTTGTGCGGACTCATGCGGTGTCTCCAGGGTGTCTTTGCATTGAGAGTCACGTGCTGCAGTTCACACTAGTTGGCCGCTGAACTTCAGCGTGTCTCCCCTGTTCACAGCCCCCCTGTGCATGTGATGCTAAATGCGCAACTGTCACTTAAACATAATCCCAACCTAACCACCTAACTACCAATAATCATCATAGGTAAAGTACTTTTGTGGCCTCACTACCCATGGCAAAGATGAAATGGAGTACAGTGGGTCTCCTTGTGTGCACATCCAGCCCCTCCTTTTCACGTTAAGTGCCGGGTGAGTGTAACAGGCTTTTTCCTGTGGGAAACATCCCATATATTCCCATCTGCTACTGATCATAATAGGAAATCCTCAAAATACTCCAAGTTTTCCTCTTTGCTTCACTACAGTGTGGTGGGTTGACCCTGGCTGGGGGCCAGGTGCCCACCAGAGCCACTCTATCACTCGCCTCCTCAGCAAGGCAGGGAGGGGAGAAAGGAAGATGGAGAAAAACAACCCCAAACTCGTGGGTCGAGATAAAGGCAGTTTAATGTAGCTAAAGCAAAAAGCCACGCACGGAAGCAAAGCAAAAAGCAAAGATTATTCTCTACTTCCCATCAGCAGGCGATGTCTGGCCACTTCCTGGGAAGTAGGGCTTCAGTAAGCGTGCCCCTTACTCCGGAAGACAAACATTGTAAAAAAAACCCAAACAACGAATGCCCCCACCCTGTTCCTACCCCTAGTCTCAGTTTCTTACTGCTGAGCATGATGTCATATGGTATGGAATATCCCTTTGGTCAGTTTGGGTCAGCTGTCCTAGCTGTGTCCCCTCCCAAGATCTTGCCCACCCCCAGCCTGCTGCTGGGGAAAAAGAAATGTTGGAAAGTCAGCCTTGATGTGTGCTGGCACTGCTCAGTAGTAGCCAAAACACTGGTGTGTTATCAACAGTTTGCTAGCTACCAATACACAGCACAGCACCATGAGGGCTGCTGTGGGGAGAATTAACTCCATCTCAGCCAGACCCAATACATACAGCTAGATGTAGTATAATAAACACCACTACACTGCCTGGAGATAACTTTCTTGGCTACTGCCAGTCCTACTGTTTGCATCTGTCTGCATGGGCATATCTCTGGAGGGTTTGTTTTTCAGTAGTTCAAATCACTTGCATTTATAAATACCACAGCATTTGAATTCTGCCAAACTCAGCTGCTCTGAAAGCCATGAGAGCAATGTTAATTCCACTTACCAATGAGTTTTGACATTGAATCAGGAATTCAGATTTATGCTTATGTGGATCTCTTGTACCTAACTATAAAAATCACTGCACAAATGCATTTTACACAAACCATAATAGCCATTGTGTTTGTTCTGAACATGATTACATATTTATAAGAGTCAATGATTCTTGATTTTTTTAATTTTTTTTTTTTCCCCCACAATATCTGTTTTGTGTTAGTCAAGGGCCAGGGGAAATATCACCATTTGATTGTCCCATTTGTGTACTTTTTTCTGGGCATCTTCCATTCTAAATTTTTTCTGATTAGCTCTTAAAAAATTGTCCTTGATTGTGGAAAACAGGTTCCATGTTTCAAGATTCTGTTCCAGCCTGATACTTCGTTCATTATTTCATGTTCTATCTTTGCATTTTTTTTTTGCGTTTGCATTTTGTTTAAAAAAATGTAAAGCATGCAGTTGTGGTGCTTGGGTCTAAATATAAGCTCAGGTTAAAAAATTATCCATATGCTATCTATGAAGATGGACATGTTTGTAGGTGAAAATCAACCTTTTTTGGACTTCAAGCAAATTTAGGTCCAAGTCTTTTTTCTTTTAAGGGCAATAGTTGAGACTACTTTTGTAGTTCTCCTCTAATACCTCTTAGTGCTATCAGCTAAGTTTCTCTTCCAGCCTACATATTTTCTTTTAGGCTTTCCAAAAATTACCCTGGAGCCAAAACTGCAAGTGAAGCTCAGTGGTTACATACCTTTTACTCAGGGATTTCATCAATCTTCCCAAAATGCTGCCAGACAAGCATGTGTTCCTGCTGCCTGTGCGAGACCCTTGCATGGAGCATCGTGTGATGGCAGGACACCAAGATCCTCCCTGCTGTGGCCAGGTGACCACGAGAGCTCAACTTTCCCTTTTTATTAAATGGGTTTAAATCCTTATTCACCTCTATAAAATGGTGCAATCTTAACTTGTTTTTAAACAAAAAAGATGACACAAATTTATAGGATTAAAATTTCTATGGGATGCCAGTCTGTTACATCCAAATTTCTGCTTTTCTCCTTTAAATTGAAAACAAGGCTATAAAATACTGTTGGCCAAAGTCAAACTGGCAATTGACATTGGAGGGCTTCTCTCAGTTTGTTCTCATTCCTGTTGTTCTTTCTTCCAGACTCTTATCTCTAATCTTTTGTGTATTTATTTTTTTTCATTCCCAAATATAGAGGCCTAGCACAAGCTGCACCATCTTTTCTCTAGTTTCTCTATACCAAAACCACAATCAGTTTACTAAAATGAATTGTATATGTTGTACAGAAATAAGTGCACCAGAGAGACTTCTGTGGTGGTGAAGTTTCTGTGCAATTTTAATTTTAACATTTTTTTTCAAGTTTTGAACTCAGGCTACCCTTCTTGCTCCTCTACTCCTTTGATTTCTATTTTCTGGTTCTACCTTTTGTTTCCTTTCATTTTCAGTGATCCACTGTGCCCTGTTGCTTTTCACACAGTTTCCTTTAGAAAAATTTCTCTTGCCTTTCATGCATTTAGTTCTTTTTCCTTTTGCACTCTTTCATTGTCTCCCTACCGTGTCATCATCTCCAGCTGGATAACCCTAAGGAATGAAGCAATGAAATTGGATGAGATGCAATAGTGCAGAGGTCAGGTTCAAACACTTAAGCCTGAGAGCAAAAAAATTTCTAAAGTTATTGGCTTCTGGATTTCGAATCATAGAAGGGGAAGAACTGGGTGTATTGATCACAGCATGACCAAGAGTGACAATGTGATGCAGCTGTGAAAAAAGCAAATTCAATTCTAGTGTGTATCAAGAAAAGTATTTGTAACAGAGATATGAAAGGATTTCTGGTCCAAGATACTGGTCTTCATTTAGAGTATTGTGTCCAATTTTGGTCACCCATGTGGAACAAAAATGCATTTAAATTAGAATGGATACCAGCAGAGAATAATAAAATGATTACAAAATTTCATTGCTAGAGATACAGATGCTGTATGTCTTATTGAAAATGAGCTTCCCACCCAGCTTCACCCACTTAACAGTTAGCACCTACTTTAAGCTGGTTATCTAGCCTTCCTTCAAGGAGCAACTGATTCTATCAGTATGGGATGAAACTGGGGTTGGGGTTGAGTTTGGATGGATGGATGGATGGATGGATGAATGAATGAATCAACCAACCAACCCACCCACTGATTACAGAAGGAATCCTGGATTCCTACCTTAAGGACTTCAGGGGGAAGGAGTGCTCCTCTCTCTCTCCATGCTGAATGTACATCTCAGTTATGAGAAGCTCCCTGTTCATCAGCCAGCATGTCAAATGCTTTGTGGCAAGTTATTTAGACTGGTTGATTTAAAACAACTTCAGTACCTGTCTTCTGATTGACTGGTGGAAGGTAAAGTGGTTTTAATATCTGTTTTTTACCTCAATAATGAATTGAATACTTTTTTTTGGAAATGTTTGTCTTTTCTGTGTTGTTATTTTTTGTTTAAGTTCAAGTCATGTGCTATGATGTAATAGATATATAGCATTATTAGGAGGGCTTATCTCCAGACACTACTTGAAATTTAATCTGCCTGCCACAGATTATCATTTTGCTTACTGTTTTTAAATAACTTATTTTTACTAACATCAACTTCTTATAGTATTCTATCCTTTTAAAACTGCTTTGGAGCAGTGTTCTGTTGTTTGAAGCTCAGGGACAGGACTCTGATTATTTGAAAATGTACTTCCACCTTTGGACTGGGATTTGGGGCACTTTATGAAAAGTGTTCTTTAAGTGTTCTGGGCTGTCCCTTATTTTCTGCATGTTTCAGTCTTTCTCCTAGCTCATTTGGGAGAGAGATAAGTTATAATTCCTTCCAGCTCTATGGAACTGCCTCTAGGAGGATAGGCATGTTCTCAGAATATGGGAAACTGGCAAAATATCTATCTTTGAAGACCATGTGAAGGAGGAAGCTGTGAAACTATTGTTGCTCCATACTCATTTTCCAGAGAAACAACTATTTGAAACACTTATCCCCTTATCTTGTAAGAGCTTATATATTGTTTTGATGAAGATACATTACTTTTTTCCCCCACATCCTTCTACCCTCTTCTTATGCATGACTAGATACAGGCTTTACAGATGTGGATGAGTGAGATTTCCTATTTATATTCACTATAAACCTCTATTGTCCTGGGTTTTGTTCCATTTGCATGTTCAGGAACAAATTGGCCTTTATGTTATAATCAAGACATCTAAGTGGTGAAGTTATTTTTGTTAAAACAGGGTATGAGTTATGAGATATTTGATCTGTGACTGGTGGAAGCTGATGGTGAATTAGCTTCAGAAACCCTTCAATAATCCAACAATAATCCTTCTGGCAATGGTGATGATGTGATAAATAAGAACAATGGTTGATTTATATCTGATGGTAAAACCAGAATAAAATCACTCTCTGGCTCTTTCTGCTGATTACTTGTAAGTGACTTGTTTGAAAGTCAGAGAATGGGGAGTTTCCACAGTGAACGTAACAGAACCAGAAGTGCTGAGTACCATATGATATCTCTTTGCAGTGGATGGAAAACAAAGTGAGTAATAGGAGATGTAGTGTTGGTAGAGGTTCCCACTGTGTGGTACGTGCATAGAAGATGCAGCTGTGGTGATCAGACTTGGTGATCAGTCCAGGATGTTGTATCTGAGAGACTCTTGGGGCCCTGAGGGCACCAACAGGGTCTGCAGCCTCTTCCCTGCTGCTGGTGGTTTGGCTGCCTGTGCTTGAGGCTGGTTCCAAATGGCCCAGCTGTAACCTGGGGTCAGGCTGCTGGGGAAGAGCTGGGAGATGCCTCCTTGGGGGCTCCCTGCTTCCCTTGGATGCCACAGAGAAGGCAGGAATTCCTTCTTAGCTGATGGCATAAGGACTTGCAAAAGGGAAACTTGAAGGGGCTGTGACTAAAGGGCTAAATTTGAAAAAGATTAAGAAAAATCTTTTCTTTTCCATGTGTAACAGAACTTCTAAATATCCTACTCTTCTGCTTGCCTGTGTCTGTGACATCCTAAACTAGAGGGTTCTGACTCATGTTAATCGTTGTCTGGTAATAAGCATAATTTCATCTTGAAGGTACCATTCGCATATTGGTGACACGTGTTGGCTGCCACAGCTGAGAAAGTGCTGAATGGGGTGGTGGGGAGGAGACCTTTCTGGCATGATCACTGGTGGCTATGGGGAAAAACAGAGGTTTCTGGGCATTCCTTCCACATCTGGGCAAGGTTGTGCTATCCTGACTGTGGCATGGACAAATAATAACAATTGGAGCTATTAAAGTTTGCAGCAACTTAACGCAAATCAATTTGTTGCACTTGTGCGCTCTTTTAGACATGAGGAAATAGAAAATAAGAATAAGATCAATTGCATTGTTCTTGTCTGTGTGTTGAAAAACCTGGCATCAGTGACTCAGACGTGTACCATATGGAAGAAAGACGTTGGAGCGGTCTTGGGTATCTATGCAAGATCAATGAGAGATCTGGACTATCTCTGCAAAGTGCTGCGAGGCACAGCTTTCTTCATGGAAGAAGAGAAATCCATGTGTGGCCCATAAGTGGGAAATGAGGATGAAGACAAATATCTGGAAGATACGCGTTAATTGATAAACCACTCATAGGAAAACAACATGCATTCTAAGAATGAAAAAACTTATGGACAAACATCTAAGAACAAAATTAATATTGTACATTCAGGATGGGACATACTGTTCTGGAAAGCAGTGACTCAAAAGGTTTGGGGAGTTTTGGTGGAAATGAGGTCACAGTGTAACAATGCTGTCAAAAGTGCTACTGTAGTTCTTGAATGAGAAAACAAGACCTACTTCAGTTGGAGAGAGAATATTTATTTGAGATTGGTATGGCTATTGCTGCCACAAATTGAGTGGAAAGGGCTTGGATAAATCATAAAAATGATCAAAGGAATTGAAAACCAAGTCTAAATAGAGTTCTCAAAGCTCAATCTCTTTAATACCAAAGAGAAACTGTAGAGTGTCTCAGCTCCTGAACATGCTTGGCAGGGCTGGAGGGAGGGTGGGGTGACAGAAGGGTTTTTAAGCAAGATGGCAAAGGTATAGTGAGATGAAGTCACCAGAAGTAGAAGCCAGGTCTGAAAAATTTCTAAGATCTGGACTATTCTGGTTCACTAATGGTTATGCTTTAGAAATCTATGCACAGGCTAATATGGGTTTTCTACTATAGAAACTCTATATATATATATTTTTTTTACTAAGGAATACAAATTCTAAGCAAAATTGCTGGAAATGGCATCATTGTCTGTGTTGTGTGCTAACTAATGATTAGACCTTCGGTTTTATTTATGGTCCTACAAGACTCTGACTCTGTGCCAGGAGTGTGGATATTCACTTCAGCTAGGGTACGCTGGGGACACGCTTCTCACAGATAATCCTGGAGACAAAGATACTGCTTTTACAGTTACGGCACTACAGTTTTCCTACCAACTTGGCCTACCTCTCTACTTTTTTTTTTTCCAAAGTGTGTTGTTTCTTTTTCTTTAAATCCTGAGATCTCTGAAACCTCTTTAGCTCTAGGAAAATAAATCATATTTATCTCCAGAGTGTCAGGCTTTGAGTCAGACTACTGAAGTGGCCCATCCCAAAATCTTGGGAAGCATACACTGAAACAACAAGCTTTGAAATTCAACATGCAAATGATAAAAAGCTCAGGGCGAATCCCTAAATAATGTGTGCATAGATATTATTTAGGGATTATATATATACTTTAAATATGTAGTAACTGCAATGTACTTATTTTTTTCATGCATTGTGTCCCCTGAAATGCAGAGTATTGCTTTCAGATGACCTGCCTGAAGTTTCTTCTCTGCTGCTTTGTGTAAGAAATAAGATAGGAAATAAGTCTGTAGATTCTGCACGGTTTGGGCTCAGAAAGGTGTCTGTGTGGTTTCTTTCTACCTCCTGTTTTTAACTGATCACAGGAGTGCACTAGATCTGCTCAGCACAGAGCTTTATTTCATTTTACCACATGTTACAACCAATGATTCATTGTGGGTCATTGCAGACGGTTCCCAAAGTGGGATCAGTCACCTTTATAATTTTTCTTTTAAGCAAACGTGTTACCACCACCAAGAAACATGGGTGTCACTGCCAGCTGCAACCTTCCCAGAGGGTATCCCCTAAAAGAACATACCTCCTGCCATCAGCAGCTGCATACTGGACCTGCAGCTGTTCTGAGCACAGCTCCCAATTTCAGGGTTGCTTGACAGGAAATATCTCAGTTACAGATATCTTTGCAAAGAACCTGGCAAAATCCACTAAAAAGTGTACTCTGCAGGAAGACTAGAAACAGGCTTATATGTGTACACTCATTTTAGGCATTTCTAACTGGGATACTTGTATTGACAGGAAGAAAATGTACTTAACATTTTGCTAAACAGTTAAAATCATTGTGTTGAATGGATTTGAAATGCTTAATTAAATGCTATTATTAATGTAATGCATTCTCACCTACAAATTCTTAGGAAGACATCTCAGGTGGTTTCTTTCATGGCGTGAGTGTTTAAAAAAGGCAGAGAGAAACAAAAGAAAAAGGTGTAGTGAGTGCTTCCTGAGTCGAGCACTGTTCAGTGCTGCCCTCTACTTCCTTCTAACTCAAATTTGATATACTTTTTTCAAATTAAATAAAATTTTAACCACCTGAGTCAAAGAAGATTGAGGAGAAAGTGTAGTTTGAAAAACAAATTTCATAAGCAAACACTGTTCAAGAACTCTGTGGGGTTTTCCATGAAATTTGCTGGTTTAAAGAAATGTTGTTAAAACTTTGAAGTTATGCAGTATTTCTTCTATGCAAATATGTATACCACATGAGCGTGGACACTCAATAAGGTGTTAACTATCTAGTCAAGGATTTTAGTAGATCTTTACTCTGGAAAATACTGGAGGTTAATTTATGCATTTAGCTCTACTTATAAGTCTGTGCATAAGAGATTAAAGGGAATACTAAAGATAAAAACGTATACTGAAGCTGGCAAAATTCTTCTTCAGTTTTCAGTGAACTGTGGGGTTTTTTTTCCATGTACAAGAAAAATAACATTCTTCCCTATCTGTGATCATTTGTGTATTCGCACAATGCTAGTGATGCTTGTGAAAACTTTCTAAGCCTGCTTCAATGGAAAAAAAATTCGTAAAATGGGAGATGCATAGGGAAGTGCAACTTTGATATTTGGAAAGCCGAACAAGAGACATGTTCTTTTAAAATAAACCAACAAAAAAAGCCCAGAACAACCACCAAAACTGAACCACAACAGTCCCCCTGCACCAAACACTAATAGCGTCAAAAGACCTTTTTGAGAGAGGCTGTGAATAAAACTGCCCACAATGTAGACTGGAGAGACTTCAAGTTATCAAAACAAAATGTGTGTAACTCTAAAGGAAGGGGGCAGACTCTACAGTAAAATAATACCGCTAAAGAATCCTTCCTGTCTCAATCAGAAGTGTTTCTTATATTAAGATGGCCCACAAACTACAAAAATGCCAGTGAAGCAGCAAAGGAACTTTTCAACATGATGAGCTATCCTTTTCTTTCATCATATGGCTGAAAGTCAAAAGAGAGCGAGCTGTATAATATGCAAGGAGAAATAAAACAGGAAAAAAAGTAGACCCCCCCCCCCCCCATGGAAAACAGTAGGAAGTGCATCTGGTTAGGAAAATAACAAATATACTAAAATGAGCAATTTTATTGCTCATTTTCTAGTGACTGCAGTCACTAAAAATTGATAGAATTGTTGTAGAAATTTAGGTTGGAAGAAAAATGCTGGTATTGCAAATGGAAATAAAATTATCTCTACATTTCAAATCTTGTTAACTATGCAAAGCAACTGTTGCTTGCTAAACTTGCACAAAATTATACAGTATTATGAATACTAATGGAGGTTTATACACTTAGGGTAGAATTATTTTTTTTTTTGTGGCATGCTATAGAGAGAACTTACAGGGCAAATTAGAAAAAGAATTAAAGTCTGAAGTTTGAAGAGAAATATT
The DNA here is from genome assembly GCF_011004875.1 of Balearica regulorum gibbericeps. Lineage (NCBI taxonomy): Eukaryota > Metazoa > Chordata > Aves > Gruiformes > Gruidae > Balearica > Balearica regulorum. The sequence goes on from NC_046199.1 coordinate 1,887,401, forward strand.
ACCATTCCAAAACCAACTAAATCTAAACCCTTAAAATCTTTCAGGAATGTTAAAAGCTTCAGGAAAATAAAGATTTTATTTCAACATTATATAGTAATTTTATTTACCTCACTTGGATGAGGAATAAAATTTAGCTAACCAATTGAAGCAGTGTAAAAATACAGCTTAGGAAATGTACTTTAACATTAAAATCACACAGTAAAAGAATGTATAGAGATAATATAACATATAAATTAATTTGAGGAAAAAAAGCTCAGATACAAGTAGACTAAACTAAAAAGCAAAGTTTGCAATAATTGAAGAGCCAGATACATCAAACAGATTTGAAACAATCTAAGTCACGGGAAATGCTGAAAAGGAAGTATTTGAAGTCAAACAGAAAATTGGAGCAAATAAACGCAGAAGAGCAAAAAGGTAAAATATCAAAGTTAAGAGAGTTTTAAAACTTTAATGCTTCCCAGGCCAGTGAGATAGATTTGCAGGACTGACTTGAGTGTAAAGGAAGACAAACATCTCCAGTGCCATGTAGCAGTAAAACAAAATTAAATACCCTGTAGAAGAGGTTGAATGTTTTGGTCCTACCGAAACAGTAAGCTGTTGTCCTGGTCATCAGGCTCTAATGAAAATCAATGCAGCTGGTCCCCCTTGTTCTGCTGATCTGCAGAGACTATAGGCAAAGCTTTTGGAGTTGTTTGTACTCCCTTTTGACTGCTCAGCAGCCTGCTTTTAAATATCACCTCCTCCTGAAAGCAGGGCAGAAGCATTTACTAAATTTTAGCTGGCAAAATTATCACGAGGATGGAGTCCTACTTGAATTTCTGCTTTTTCTCAGTGCCTTTTTTCTTTTTTTTTTCCTTCTCTCTTTCACGGTTGCTCTGAAAAAAATCTGGAAAGTTGACCGTCAGCCCCTCCTTTTTCTTCCCATTTCAAAGCCATGGGGATGGTCCTGATCCAGCAGTCTTCAGGCAAAGGCATTTTCAGCTGATGGCAGCTATTTTTTTTTTTTCCTGTCACTCAGGTGGAAAAAGGTGCATAATGGGGAACAGCAGAAAAGACCCACTGATTAAAAAAAAAAAACAAAAAACCAAAAACCCCCAAAACGCAAACAACATCTGTCGTGCTCGTTGGTACTTATTTAGGGCTCATTACTGCAAGTTTCTGTATCTGGCAGTCTCGCTCCCTAAGAAGATCGTTATAAATGCTGGGCCTGTGCACAAGCAGTTCCTCAGCTGTTTCCTAAGCATGAGAATAGCAGAGTTTTTATTGATTTAACTCCACTCCAATGAGATAGTTTTGTGGAGTAACTATAAGTAAGAATATAGAGGAGGAAAGGCTTTTTTCTTAAGCTTGATAACTGCATGTACAAAAACCAGATGAGTTTACCAGAATGTGGATGCAATTATTCAAAACACATCAAATGTCTCTTTATAATTTCAAGGGTTCAATTATGCATTTCAATGGTATATTAATATTTTTTGTTGGCTATTTTGTAGCCATGTGCGCGTCATGTGTGCCATAAGCTTTTTTTTTTAATGCCCGCTTGGTTAACTTCTGTGTGAAGAGATAGATAGAATTAAGTAATCATTAAGCTATTTAGCTGCTGATGAGGCAGCTCGTGTTTGCAGCGTAGGGCACCAAAAGTTTCAGATTGGAATAAATGACAAAGCCTCAATGGGTTTTTGGAAGTTGAATGATCAAATTTGATTTAATGGTCTCAAGAGTGTTTGTATGAACAAAGATGATATGAAATAAAACTTCAGGGCCTTTGCATTTCTCTGTTTGATGAACAAGTCTATTTTTATAAAGACTTTATCTTTAGTGTTCCCTCAGGATCTCAGCAGGACTATTCCTGGGTTGGAAAAAATACTCTTTTTGGGAGGTCTTTTTTATTTTTTTTCTTTTTCTCTGTACGGCTCCCAAAATGTGGTAGTTTAGGTGAGAAAGATGATGCTAAGGTAATATAAGCTGACTTTACAGGGCTTGAAACATTTGCAAAAAACGTGGGACCATGGGAATTACTGCTTTGGAGTTGGAACCACTCCTCACAACCCATGCATTGGAAAATTTTGTAAACATGAACAGTTTAAAAATTGGGGTTTTTTCGTACTTCTGGTTTAAGGCACTAACAGATTGTGAAGTTACATATTTTTCTGAGTGCTGCCTAGAATGTAGCGTACTTTTTGCCATGTTTGAAAAGTCTTTCAGTTTCCATCTCTTTAGTCACGGATTTCTTCCGAGAGGGAACAAAGTTTCTTTCTAGTAAATTATCCCAACTCTTCACTGACTGCAGTCATTCATTTGATTGGTTTAAAATATCAGGCTCCTGTGATTGTCCTGAATGTCTGTCATGACTGATTTCCTAGGAAACTCCTATTGCTAGCAGTATTGTATGTATATTCCATAAGTAGGATGATTTTATTTATTTTTTTCTTTCCTCCACTGAAAAATATTTTCTCCATTTTTTTTGTACTGGGCTTTTACCTTTCCAGTGTTACAGCTTCTGTTCTCTTCCATGGTGAAACAGAACAATGTACAGACTGCGGTCGTACAACTTAAAAAAAGAATTTGACACAAATATGAATGGTAAGATTCCAAGGGGACAAAAAGCACATAACTTTGTAGGTAATCCATTAAAGTGAGTGAAGTTATTCAAACACTTAAAAGCAACCATGGGCTTGTATGTCTTCCTGATTCAAGGTAACTTTTTTTTTCCAGAGACAAATGTCTAAAGTAGTTTTACTTAAGTCATGATGCAACAATTCCAGATTTACATGGAGATGATTAGAGTTGAAGAAAAAAATTTAACCAAAAATCAGCTTTTCACAGAAGACTTATATAACCATAAAATATCACTGTGTAAATACAATACTAAGGAGTATTACTAGTCCAGTAAACTGATAGGACTAATGTAGACTTTCAGCATTTAAATTCTACCCCACCATGGTGAAAAAGGGCTGTTAACATCTTTTTGCTTCGAACTGAGTAACTTTATAAATCAAAGAAAACCTTCTGCATCCGAGATATCTCTTTTTGCAACAAAACTTGAAGAAATTTGTTTTTCCATTCTCTGTCTGATATTGTCAAAGGGAAATTTCTAAGTGCCCTCAAAGAAGTAGTAATTATTAAAAATTTAATATTTACATCATTACACAATAAAAGAAGGAACTAAGCTGCACATTTGTAACACTATGTTCTTCACTAAGCTATATGCTGCTGTAGTATTGCAGTAATAGTGAAAAGATGTGATCAGGAACTAAGTTTTTAATGTGAAACCAGCCATTTGTGGCCAAGCCTCTGTGCATTGCAAGCCAGCAGAAAGGTACAGGGACTCGGGCAGGTGATCCACAGATAATTAGTTATTTGTTATTTGTTAAGCGTACATATAATGACGTGACTTCTACCATGGGAGACTGGGATACTTGGAGCAATCTTACCTGCGTAGGGAATTTTGCTTGTAATCGCTTGAACATCTAGCTGAAAGTTAGTTTCCACATTTGATTCGAAATGTGTGTAGATAACCTTACCTAAATTTTGTGACATCAATTGAAGTAGCTAAATCCAGTTTGAATGTAGCTCAGCTGTTGTTATAGACAAATATAGCAAAGACCAAAAGGTTTTCAGAAACTATTGTTTGGTGCTAATGTATGACCAAAATTATATCGCAGAACATCTGGGGATTTCCCTTCCTACTAAAGGAAATGCACGGTGCTTAGACTCTGCTTTTCCAACAAGCATCCAGAGCTTTAGCTTGGATCCTGGAGCACTGGGGGATTATCCACCAACAGAGTTCCACACAAAGGAAAGCTATGGCCAGCAACCAGGAATGTGGGCAAAACGAGTGTGTCTTCTGTGAGTTAACTGAATGTGCTTGAGATGTGTGAGAAGCAATGTTTGGGGGACCAGATGGAAATGAACGTTATGAACAAAAATAACTGTGTGGTGCTCTCAGAGTAGCTCTGAGAAGAAACCTAGAACAGTGGGAGGAAGACAGGCTTGGACCAACATAAAATATTGCCGAGGCTTTTGAAAGGACAGATGTTTTTCCCTCGTTGGTCTCTGCTTGTGTTGCTTCACTTTTGTTGGGTGATGAATATGAAGTGCAACGCTTAGCAGTAGAACTGGTTGAATTTTAGAGGGTTGGAATGCTCTCAGTTGTTAAAACTGACATTTATCACATGAAAAACTTTAACAGCAACCAAATTTTCCAATTGAAAGAATTTCAATTACAGAGCTTTGTGCTGATATTTGCAGGGGAATTTACAGCATCAGCAATATCTTTTTTTTTTTTTTTAAATGCTGTTGTTATTCCATTTCAAAAGTTCAAGTTCAAAATGTTCTGATTTTCTCCTTTTTTTTTCCCCATTTGAAATAAAAAATATCTTAGTCAAAATTTCCCATAAAGGAAAATTTCTTTTTCAGACACTGCTGTTATCTGAATTAGGGCCAAATTCTGCTCTTAGCTTCTATTCCAGCCTTGAGGCACCGAATTTACATCTCATTATATTGTAGACATTTATGGGATGCAATTAATTTTCTCATTTAAGAAAGAAAGAAATCCCAGGGATTTGTTTTGTGCTGGTTTGGAATGAGACTCAGCTGTCACTCTGGAGAATGGTTTAGGTTGTCAGGCGTGATGCAGGAAGGCTGGTTTGCATTCACAGTACCAGCCATTGCAGCCTTGTGAAAAATTTGGGATGTGTGTGCACTTGTGTGTCTTTCCCTTCTGATTTCAGTCAGTGTTTCATTTTCTCCCTGTTTGGCTCATTATATTTTCTATTGTTGTAAGGTCACACAAAAAAAGTATTTATTTTGCCTTTCCTTCCCCCGCTCTCCCTTTATTTCTTTATTTCTTTCTATATTTGGCACATCTTGGTCTTCTGTACTGTCTCATGAACATGCTCTATGACATTTGTTTTTCCACACTTCTCTTTCTATCGAACTGTTTCACTTTCCTCTCTTTGATATGTTTTCAGATTTTCTTTTCTGTCTTTCCTTTATACACCTTATTTTTTTTCTTATCCATTCTTTCTGCTCTCTGTCAATTCTTCCCATTTTGTCATCCTCTGCATTTCCTTGTAACATTTTCTGGCTCCTTCACCACACCCTTCATCACTGTGATCCGGAATGTATACTGTTGCACAACACCCTGATTCTTTCATGCCTGCCTCCTACCTGTACCTGGTACCCTCCTCATGTGCACATCTTTCTGCAAATGTTATTAGTTGCCTTAAGAATGCAAGAGAAGGAATTTTTCTGCTGTTCCCATAAGGATCTGGATATGGATGTGGTCTGTTTGCCATTCAGACAGGGATCAGTGTGCATCCACCACCTGCAAAGTCCATTGAATAGACTGTGGATAATTACAGATCATATTTTTTAACTGCTTGTAATACCTTATAATAGGATTTGATATCTTTTTTTTGGGCATATGAGACCAGACTCCTCTTGGCAACATCTCTTTGATTTTAAAGTTATGTTTGTGTGACAGAAAGCAGCCTTGATCCATCCTCGTTTTGCTGCATTTATACAGCACAAGAATATAACACTTCTAATTTATTTCTTTTTTCTCAGTTGTAACTGTTTGTTCTGAAAAAGTATTCAACTTGGCTTATGGTGTGTTTTTTCTAATATATGAATAAGAAAGTTAGAAATCCAACTTAAATAAAAGTTGCTGTTATTTACAAGACTGTCACTGGGTTTAGTAGGAAGAAGGTTCTCTGCTTCTGTGATGTTAATATTGGCAGGTGAGCTAAACATATTTGCTGGAAAGACAATCAGAAGGGACAAATAGAATTGAGCAGCATGCTCATGTGAATTCTGTAAGAGGAGAAATAACATTTGTCTTTGGGCAGCAATACAGTTTAAGAATTGGAAACCCTGTCTGAGCAAAACCAAATTTCTGCATTTCCATACTTTGAGACTCTTACAAGCTTTCTGAATCAATTTAAGTCAGTGACATGTCTAATTAAATATTTTATATTTTATATTTTTCAGATACAGTGAGATTTGGGAATGCAAACATGAAATAACTGGCAACTAACAAAAATCTTTTAGTAGAAGGAACATCAGAGTGGAAATTCACAGCTTATATACCTAATATTTAGAAAAGGGAACAGATTTTTACAGGCAAATAAATCCTTACTCATACATGACAAAATGAATAAAAATAATTAAAAGTAGAGTAATGAAATATCTGAAACATCATGATAGGATGAGGTTTGAACAATACAATCAGCCATGAAAGAGTTCCTTTGCAGAAGGGCTATCATCTCTCAGTGAGGTTTCTCGTTCTCTTAAATATGAGGTCCTGATCGCTCCTGAAAACAGATCTAGCTCTTGCTTTTGTATGGGAATAGACACAAAAATCTCAGAAACACCACTTGATGCACACTTCGCTTTGCAAAAATCAGTGAAGGCAGTTTAAGATCACTATTATTTCAGTGGCACATCTTTTGCTGCTAGTTCTGTGGAGTTGCATTGCTATAAAATTTTTTTTTCTGTAATAAGATGATGATGATGGACATATTTGGAGAACATTCAGAGAAACAGCGTTTGCAGAAGTGACACATGAATGATACAATGGAATCTGATTTATGCTTTTGAGTGAAATATTATGAACAGTTGCATTACGTTTTGGCAAAATATTACTACATCAGTTCAGAGGAATGTCTTATCTTTAGGCTTGAGAGCTCTGGTATTTAATGGTTTATCCTCAAATCTGAGAAATCAAAGAATGCTATTTCACTGGAAGCAGTCAAAAGGAGTAAAATCCACACATGGCTGCGGGTTAGTACTAGATTTACTGCTGTGTTTATGCAACATAAAAAACCACCAACCCCCCCCCAATGTTTATACACGATGGTCATTGTTACCAGAGCTTCTCTATTCCTTTTCCTTGCTAGGAAATTCATAATGTGGGTTGTCTTTCATGCTCAGGATGATCTAAAGTCTTTCAGCCAGATTTGACCTTATTTCTTTATCTGTTGCCCTAATTTTCAGAAAGTTGTGGCCAAGATGAGATATGATTTTACTTTGCAATTTAAATGCTTTATTTCTCAGAGAAGAGAAATAGAGAGAGTATATTAATCATAGAAATATTGAAAATGTCAGAGCTTTTGGGCTGGAATAATACTAGGAAAAGTATTGATTAAAAACCTGAAAAAATGAATCCATGCCATCTTTCATGATGTTTGTTGAATAATGGTGACCACCCATGAACAGTTAATCCAAACTAATCCAAAAAAAGAACTATTTTTTTCTTTCCTACTTAACCAGAAGGGTTTAACAGAAGTCTAAATATTTCAAGTTTATAACATGTTTATCTGGCTTGCTCCTGCTTTCATAGAAATAAGTGGTAAAATTTTAGAGGATGTGTCCTTAGTTAGAAGTTTCTTCACTTGCTTGCAGAATAAAGACAGCAAGAGCAAAGCAGGTAGAGTGGAGCATTAGGAATAATGCAGGGAAGAAACAGGCAATAGTGACATAAACTTAAAGGTGGCAGACATACGTTAATTGCTGCTAGCAATATTTTCTAGATGTGCTAGTTGTTGCATCTGTTTCAGCTCTGATCACTTCTGTGATAGGTTTTCAGGACTTTTAACTGTAAGTGTTTTTAGGGAAGGGATTTCCATTACTCTTTGGAGAACCTGCTGTATTTCTGATCACTGCAAAACAAATACATGGTGCATCACTATGCCTCAATGTTGAATATATGCACTACATACATATATTCTATATATATATAAAATGAGGCTTGGGAAGGGCTTCAATATTTTAGATTGAATTTTTATATTCTTTGCACTTTAAATAACAAGCTCTAATGGTAGTTGTGACCAACCCATGAAAGGAAAAATAGTATATTAATTAAATAGCTAGTTTACATTCTACATTCATAACTGTGTTTATTCATACTACAGTGATAACATTTTCACAGCTTACTGATTTACTATGCTTTGGGGGATGTATCTAAGCGTTAAAGCAGGCTGGGATGTTGGTATCTTGGAACCTTCTAAATGAATTGTTCTACTACATCTACTTTCTAACTAAACATAGAAAAGGATTTTAAGTACCCCATAATATTTAATTAATATTTCCACATTTCTGTCTGTTGCAACAACATTTTGTATCGGACAGTACTCAGTAGTGCTACTCTATATTTTCAGATAAATTGGTACATATTTTGTTGCAAAGGAGTTTGAAAGGGAGGGGAAAATCCCTCAAAACTAGCATTACAATATTTTTTCTTCCCCCCCTTTTTTTTCTTTTCCTTCCATTTAGAACTTAAAGCTACTGGAAATTAAGATTGTTGATCTAATTGCCCTACAAAAAATTATCTGAGCTTGCCATCCTCCTTCAACAAATGGAGTTTTCTCAGAGGAAACTTGCTAGAGTTAATCTTAGTGTAAAACATCTTTTGCATGTGTGCAAGAGCCACAAAACTGCATGCACGTGAAATCAAGCATCGCATTTAAAGACCTATTCATTAAATTCTTCAAAAACTCAGAACTCCCATCTTATTTTCTATACAAGAAAGGCAACAGACATCTAATTCTTGTTAATATCATCAGTGTGTTTACAGGTTTCAGAATTTTATGCACATCATAAAAAACATCTTGTATAAATCTGAACATATACAATGTATATCATTTATAAGTAAGAGTTGCTGGTACTGGAAGAGGGCAACAAAAAATTTTGGAAACAGCTTAAAAAAATATCTAACATTCAATAAAATCACGCATGACACAGAAACCAAGATTTAGCTCTCTGCAACAAAGAAACTGCTTATTTTTCCCCTATAATATAAAGAATTTGAGGCCAGTATGAGACAAAACTCTAAAACCAGTAAAAGAATGTTTCATATGAAAAGATATTTATAAGTCTTAACTGTCCAATTTCTAAAGGCAAGCTGATAACTTGAAAAACAAAGAAAACACTATCTTGCCCATAAAGGAGAGTTGCAGAAAGTCATATTTTCATTTAACTAAAACTTGTCTCCTTTAATATACTCATTTTTTGTATCACAAAAACTGGTGAGTAGTTATCCTTCATGTTTCACCTGACTAGTGCTATTATTTTTGAAGTGGATGATATGTATCTATTTATGTGAACATATAAGCAGCGTGTTTAAGCCATAAATTTCTCTGGCCCCTGTATTTTCATTTTAGATTGTTAAACAAATCCGTATCACACCTACAGTTCTTGCTGGAGCTATAGCCTCCTAAAATATTTTGTTGTAACAGAAAAACTGTAAAAAAAAAAATTAATAAAAATTTATGAATAAAAGCAAAACATTCACTTAAATAACAAATAATTTACTCACCCCAGGCTTGTGGTTGAGGACAATCTACTTCCAGCCAGATTTGAAAGTCATAGCTGAAGTGCTGTACATTGACTGGCAGTTCTGGTTTTTCTCATTGCAAGAAATCTCACTGCAAGCCAAGTGAAGCTAATCCTGCTAAATCCTTTGATTTATCTAGAGCTTCCTAGGTAACTCATTTTAAGGCCTTTCTATAGATTTATTTTTCTTAAAAATAAACCACCGAAGAAAAGGAGGTAACTGTGAAAACTACTGTAGTATTAAGGCATCCTGGCATTGTACTATCAGCCTAAGGATACAAGGAACAGCAGGATATGCTCAATACATTTTGTGTAGCTGCTTAGAAATGAACATCCAAATGCATTTTCCACATACCTTTCTTATAGGCCTTCTGTTGTCTGTATTTTTAACGTTCTGTTTCTGCTTCCTTCTCGTATAAATCAGAAGTTAACCTTCAATCAGTGAATTAAAGATCTAAGAGGTCTTGCTTATATTGAATATCCAAGACACGTTGGCAGGGGCGGTACTTTGAAAGGGTGTAATGTTTTTTTCCTCCCTCTCCAATGCAATGTCAAATGGGACTACTGCTGTCAGTTCACATGGTCCATTGCACTTACAAAATAAAAGTTTATGCATCAGGTACATAATACATAGGAGACCCGGTGTGCAGTTCTAGAGGAGCAAGCAACTGATAATGTGATTTAGCTCTACTATGTACAGTTATGTTCCTATAGCTGTGACCTGTTGGTTACTTGTTTTGTGCCTTTGGTATTGGCAGTTAGTAAAAGTTGAAGGCAAAGGCCTAAAAGCTATGTGGTCCTTCTGCCTCTGCTAACAGGACCTGGGGTACATTATCCTCTTGCATTTCCCTTTCTGTAGCTCTTGCCTTTACTGCCCTTACTCTCAAGTGTAAGGGTATTTATTTTGAATAGCAGGTTACTTCTACAGACCCATCGTGCAGGGAAGTCTCTTGGTTCGGTAACCTTTCTGAAGGCACAAAGGGGCAGAACATTTGGTCTAATGGAATTTCCAGGTTTTCCAAAAAAACACCACCCCAGAAATTAGATTTTGTTAACCAGGTGTTTTGCCTCCTCCAGAGGCTTGAGGTCTCACGGACTCCAGAGCAGAGTTCTCTTTTTCACTTCAGTAATGGTGGGCAACAGCACTGGAACCTTTGAGCATCCAGTGCTATAATCAAGCCACTGAGTGCTGGGTTTCTGTCAAATTTGGGGGGAATTTAAAAAAGTCAATGAGCTTTGGGGGACTGTAGAGAAGGCAAATGCCCCTTTCTGGCTCCTTTGCCAGGAGGTTCTGATTTAGCCCTGGGACTCTTCCATCAAGCATGATGTTGGCCAAGGAACTGGAGCTACTTCTCTTTTGCCCCCTTTAACACTTGGAAAACCTCTTCCTTCCCAAACAGAAGATCATTTCCTTCCCTCCCACTCCCAAGGCACTCACTGATCCCATATGTGCTGCAGCTCTTGCAATTTGCTCAGGAAACAGAAGAACACCAATGGCTGAGGAAGAGGAGAGTGAGCACAGCCTGGCTCCAGCTCCTCTTCTTTTCCCACTCTTAAAGTAGAGAAGGACCACATTGGTAGCACTGTCATGGCCTGGAGATAGAAGATGGGGCAGGGACAGAAAAGATTCAAGTATTGCAGAAAAGGGTCTGACTTGGCTGTGTAGGGCAGCAGTGAGGCACAAAACTACCATAATGAATATTGAGATTGTGTGGGTGCCTGGTTGTAATGTGTGGTTAGCATCATGACACTGCTGTGATGTTGGTGCACCATCCATCCTCACGCTGAAATTGTTGTGGGCCATACGCTATACAGAAGCTGTGCCCTGAGTCAAGGCTATGCCTGTGCACTGCTGGCTGTGGGCTTCAGGGATGTGACCTAAAGCCTCTCATGTTGGGGAGCATGTGGAAGAGACCATGGATTTTATACAGTTGTGGTGGGTTGACCCTGGCTGGGGGCCAGGTGCCCACCAGAGCTGCTCTGTCACTCTCCTCATTCACTAGACAGGGGAGAAAAACTACAATGAAAAACTTATGGGTCAAGATAAGGACAGGGAGAGATCACTCACCAATTATCATCACGAGCAAAACAGACCGAACTTAGGGAATTCATCTAATTTATTACTAAGCAAAACAGAGTAGAGGAATGAGAAATAAAATCAACTCTTAAAACACCTCCCCCCACCCCTCCCATCTTCCCGGGCTCAACTTCACTCCCGGCTTCAACCTCCTCCCCCCTCAGCGGCACAGGGGGACGGGGAGTGGGGGTTACGGTCAGTTCATCACATGGTGTTTCTGCCGCTTCTTCATCCTCAGGGGGAGGACTCCTCTCATCGTTCCCCTGCTCCAGCCTGGGGTCCCTCTCACGGGAGACAGTCCTTCACGAACTTCTCCAACGTGAGTCTCCTCCACGGGGTGCAGACCTTCAGGAGCAAACTGCTCCAGCGTGGGTCCCCCATGGGGTCACAAGTCCTGTCAGCAAACCTGCTCTGGCATGGGCTCCTCTCTCCACGGATCCACAGGTCCTGCCAGGAGCTTGCTCCAGCACGGGCTTCCCACGGGGCCACAGCCTCCTTCAGGTGCCTCCACCTGCTCTGGCGTGGGGTCCTCCACGGGCTGCAGGTGGAATCTCTACACCCCCTCATCCTCCCTCCATGGGCTGCAGGGGGACAGCCTGCTTCACCATGGTCTTCACCACGGGCTGCAGGGGGATCTCTGCTCCGGCACCTGGAGCACCTCCTGCCCCTCCTTCTGCACTGACCTTGGTGTCTGCAGATGTTCTTACATCTTCTCACTCCTCTCTCTGGCCGCAAAAGCGCTCTCTAATTTTTTTTTTCCTTAAATATGTTATCCCAGAGGCGCTGATTGGCTTGGCCTTGGCCAGCAGCGGGTCCGTCTTGGAGCCGGCTGGCATTGGCTCTATCAGACACAGGGGAAGCTTCTAGCAGCTTCTCACAGAAGCCGCCACCCCTGTAGCCCCCTCCCCGCTACCAAAATCTTGCCATGCAAACCCAACACAACAGTCTGACTCATGAGGTGTTCAGCTTGTACAAGCCATACTCAGAGAAAAGGTGCAGATAATACTACAGGAATTGTATTTCTTTCTCCTTCTGTCTTCTCCTTGGTCATCATCCTCCATTGTGTGAGTCAAGGACTGGGAGGAGAGGCTGTTCTTCACAGCAACCAAATGGATCTTGTATTGGTGAGAAATGAAGGGGAGAGGAAGAAGTCTGGGGCTACAGCATCCAAAACAGTTCCTGCTTTCCTGATGGTTGAGGATGACATTTTGCTGAAGCGACTCTTGCTTCTGCAAGACCTGCTTGACTGATGGTCCGTCTGCCTCTGCTAACAGGACCTGGGGTACATTGTCCTCTTGCATTTCCCTTTCTGCAGCTCTTGCCTTTACTGCCCTTACTCTCAAGTATAAGGGTATTTGTTTGAATGGAATTTTTTAATTAAGCAATTACTAAACATGAATAAACATTGTGCAGTCTTGAAAACCTTCTCATTTTTACTGCATGCAAAACTAGTTGATTTTTATTTTTGCTTGTGGTATGAGAGCAGTACTGGGTTAGCCCATTGTGCCTGGAGAGCCGTGCTTTTTCACAGTCCAGAAAGTACCACACAGGCTGTGAGAGTATGTCAGTCAGATCCTAAGTATGGGGACTGGAACTACACATGTAAACAGTCTATTCATTCGAGTTTTCCCAAGAAGGAAATAAGAAAACAGAACAACAACTTGAAACAGATAAACACTTAAAGATTGAGACCTTAAAAAAAAAAAAAAAAAAAGAAATAATGTCTTGGATTTTATTTCAGTGAAAAGATGTTTCTGGGGTCTTAAGTTCTGAGGCTGTGCAGGCTCTTGGACGTATAATCTTCGATAGCTGAAATTAAGGCTTTCAGTGGATGAAAATATTCTCTATTATCTAGATATGAAATTGTTTTGGAACAACTTTTGTTGTAAGCTGTCAAGTTAGAGAACCAAGAACAGTTAACACTGACTTTACATTTTAATTGGAGTTTAATTTGGAAATGTAACCATGTAAAATCCTTATCCCCCTTTTTAAGGGGAAAACATGTAATTTGCCCTCCTTTTCGGTATTTTCCCTGCTTTTTGCTCTGGTCTCAGTTTATCTGCTTTGCATCAGGCTGAGCCTGGCTCAACATATGGCTAGCATATAGCCCTGCCAGAACCAGCTGGAGCCTCCTCACAGTTGCCTGAAACCCCTGATTATTTCTGCTTCCTATGACAGTGATTACACAGCGAATCTCCCCTCGGGAATTTGGTTGTATGTTTACCAAACATGCCTCTTTAGTTGTATATTAGAAAAAAATTAGATGAGGATGGCACTGACATGTTTTTGTCACTGAGGCTATTTTAAGCAAAACCTCATTTTTTTTTCCCTAGAAATGTTTTAATTCTGACTGTATAAGATGCAATCTCTCCTCTCTCCACAAGCTATATTTTTTCTACTGCCCCCTCTCAGACAACACAATCATACTTTTAAATTTTCATGTTAGCCTAGAAGTAATAATATTTAGTATTGAGTAAAAATATTTAATATTGAAGACTAGATCTTCAGGTGATTGAAGTTAATAGGTCCAATCGGAGTTGTTGTTTCAAACCATCTGTAAATTTTGACCTCTAGATTCTTTGTAGCTGGTGTAGAAACTCCTAGTAATACCAGTTTGAAAAGACTCATTGCAAATGGCCACAGAGGACCAACTTTGAAACAAGAAAAGACTAACTCTGAAATAAGGAAAAATGTGTCTCTTTTTTTTCAGGATGGCCTAGTTAACTCCACAACCTCATCAAAATCCTCAAAAAGGCTCTTGCCTTTGTGCTTACTTAAAGACTAAATGGTAAAATGTTTGTGGGCAGCTTACCATATATTGCCTATCCTTATTGAACAGTTCTTCTTGTAGTATTTACCATCTTTGCCTGGTTTTCTTTCCCTTTCTCTCCTCCCCCAGAGTAGCATCACTAAGATAAAAAATAACATCCTAGTAAATACATGAAGTCTTGCTGAGAATTATGCATTCAGTGAAAGCAGTATATTGCAGAGGAAACTTCAGTGCCTTGTCATTAAACACGTACAGCTGTTTCAGGACCCAAAGTATGATGTAGAAGAAAAATCCTTTTCGTCTGAATAATTCCTGCTTTCAGAAGTTTATGATATCAAAGTGCCTGTATTAGTTCAGTTGCCCAACACTACAGTTGGATACTCGACATTCAAAATGAGTTCTGCAGGGTAGAAGGCCACCGTCTGGGTGAATTTACAAATGCACTCCTCGAAACAAAGATGTTTGGGTATATGTGTATTTGTCAAATACATACTCTGGAGTACTTACACAGTATCTAATGCAGCATGTTGTTATGGTATTGCATACGAAGGCAGGCTAATACTCTGTCCAGCAGGCCAGGTAGCTTCTAATATTCTCCCTGCAGCTGCACTGCCCCAGCACTGGTCAGGGTTTCTTCCAGGTGAGTGCTGCTGCTTTTTTTTTGTCCAGATGAAACACTTCCCAGCAGTGTACCTCTCCCTGGTGGAGACCAGGCCAGGAGGTCTCCAGGAGCCTTTCAGCTTCTCTTATGGACTCTTGACAATCCACCATCAGGAGAATTAACACAGGTGTGTAAGGCACAGACCTGGTTTGGAGACACATGGCTGTCCAAGTCATTGCAGATTTGGAAAAACTAGGCACAAATATACTTACAACACCATCAGAACTGAGGGCAAACTAAATAACTGCTTTATTCTGCTATAAGGCAAAGGAACATGGGTTATTTTCATCAGCTTAAAGAAGACGTAGAAGTTGTATGATCACATGGGAAGTTAGATGAGAAGTAGATGACCCACAGCTTTGATCTTTTATCTAAATAGATGATGTCAAGCAACTGGCAGACACTATTGCTGTTGGCTCCATCAGAGATTGCTGCAGTTGATTGGGACCACAACACTGCCGGGTGTACGAAATAGTTGCATCTTGGAAAGGGCAATGTGTGGAGCATTGTAAAATAGTTGTTTAACTGTGTAAATACTATGGGCAGAGCAAGCTGCGCAGCCTGGGGACCTCTCCCACACCTTGTAGCATGCTCTAGTCCCAGTGTGGCAAATAAGATTTAGTGCCTACAGCTCCTCTCTCTGCATACCATAATCTCCTTTGCTTTATCCAGGGAGTAAAGAGCTATTTTTATTTTTTTTTTAACTTTCCAATCAGTAATTCTGCTTACATCAATTTTCTCCCAATAAAATATCCCATTTCTCTAGTCTGAGCTACCCTTCTAATATAGAAAAGTGGCTAAGAAACCTTCCTGCCCGCCCCAAACACCTCCTGTCACATCAGTTTTAAACCCTGGGATAATTTCACAGAGTCAGGGTGCTAACGGCTCCCCAGCAGCCCTGGGCTCCCACCACGGCCGCTGGGACCCCATGTCCTCTCCAGCCCTGGGCACCGGGGCTGGGCTGGAGGTGCCTGTGACAGCTCTGTCCTGCCTGTTCCCCACCTTAGTGCTCTGTAGGTGTGGGAATGGTGGAGATGTTGAAAACAGAAGTAGAAGCAAGTGTGATACAGCCTGGGGGAGCCCTGCTCCAGTGTGGCTGTGAGGCTGGTGGGCACACGCGTGGCTGTGGTCGTGCTTGCAGAGCGTGGCCTGAGTGTGCTGGCCCTTGCTTGGGTGTTTCTGCATCACCTGCATCACACAGTGCTGTAACACTGAAGGAATCACCTTTTACCTCTGCAGGGCACCAAATAGATGTGTCTCCTAGAAAGAGCAAACATGAAGAGCCTTCTTGAAGCATTTCCACGTTTACATCTTCTATTTGTCATCTAGCTCTTCTAAAAAACAAAGGTTGTCTTCTGTGAAGTGCGTTGTCTGGTTTTAGCTAAATGTGCTTCTCTTTGCCTCCCAACTAAAAGATGCATTCCCATAAGGGCTCTTTGAATAGGATGTGCTTCTCTGGACTTCCAGATGATTCCTAGGGTTGCGAGTCTTATTTATAACTAGCATCACCTGTAAAGTAAAACTTCATTTAATGAAAAGTTTCAAGTAGGAGAAATGTATGCTCAGTTCCTTTTGTGACTATCGAAAAAATGTTAGCCATTGCCAAGAAATTATGGTGTTTATATGGCTGGTGGGATATCCTCCCTTAGTGCTTTGTTGTGATCTGGGAAGAACAAAAGTTTCACCCGAGGTTTGTATGTGCCAGTTAGCATGCTCAAGCCAGTCAGCTATGAAGCACATTGTTTCCCTTTCTGTAAATGAGAAAATATAAAATTAATATGACAGATTTCATTGAAGGGAGGTTTCTCATTTTTGCTGAGTGGATAAATTAAAGCTACTGTTCTCTTTCTGTTTAAGACAAGGTGCCTGTATTCCTGTACAAGAAGTCCTGGACAGAAATCTGGGAGTAACACATAGGGAGAAGTGAGCTTTGAGTGAGAAGAGGCAGGTTTGCGTGGGCTGCCTGATGCCTGGGACACGCTGGTCCTGCCAGTGCTCCACCACAAACGCGTTCATGAGCAATAGACATCATCTTGCTGTCCGTAAATGGTACATGCACAGCCATGCCCCTGGCGGTGGGCAGTCCAACTGGAAATACCACTACTGCGCTGAGAAGATTGCCAGGTTTAGGAAATCCGTGGCAATTTCCTAATTTCTCCAGCCCCTTTTCCCTTTTTTCCCCACCTGAACTGTAGTGGAAAAACAAGATACGCAGCCCCAAAGATCTGGAAAAAAAACATTACTGAGAAGAAGTTTCACTGGACCTGGTATTTTCACCAAAAGCTCTGATTTTATCTAGGCAGAGTTTTACAGCAAAAACTTCAGCAAAGTGTTCTCAGCTGACATTTTATGTCTATTACATGCTTCTAAAATGTTGTGTGTGTTTTTGTACTGCACTGTGACTTACCTGCATAAGGTTTGATAGACTGAGTTAATTTTGGTCATCTCTTCCTGCTCAGAGAATACACATATTTTCTGCTCTTCCAATTATAGCAATTATGTTTAGTATTACACTGTATTCAAACTGTTTGATAAACAGCAAAATAGTAAAAAAAAAAAAAAAGTAGCAAAAAAGGTGAAAAAGTATATGACTTCTTGGGAATGAAACATGTACCATAGATTTATTTTTCTTCCTTTTTAACCTTGCAAAAAATTTCCCATTTCTAGTGAAAATCACTAGGAATTAAGAAGGCACATTATTACAGTGCTAAAAGGAAACATATTTTTTTTTTTTTTTTTTGGTGAAAGCTTGTTTCATCTCAGTGGTACCCATATTTCTGAGGGAGAATATGAAAGTCCAGAAGATATTGATTTTGCCTATAAAGTAGTTGCATATGGCCAAATTACATGAAGAAAATGCTTCTCTAAAATGGGAGAATTTGATAATTTCTGTTTATTTTCTTTCTGTGTTTTGTGTTAGTTCACAAATATGAGCTCATATGGGACTCAATGCAGCTTTGTTAATGTCTGCTTAAATAAGGAGGTCATAAATACAGAAGACTACATATAGGCCAGCTAATATTCCTCAAAGGGAAGGGATTTGCTCGATAGTTGAGTTTCTTTGTTCTCCTTTGCTATCTGCATATTGCACACGGAGCCAACTGTTGGATGTCCAACACAAGCCTCCTGGGAATTTGATGTTTCATCTCCTGCCTCAGCGGCGTGGTTTGATGCTATGCATTATGCTTACCATCGCCAAGTCATGCTTTAAACTCATTGACGAGAAGTTTATCGTTCTGGAGACATGACGTCAACCTCAGAATTTCTAGGTGAATTTCCCTTGCTTTGAACATAGCACCTACAATGGAGTCACAGCTGCTACCTTCTTTATGTGGAGCTTTTAAAGCAATAGGTGGAAATATTTAGTATTCAGTCAGAAGATGCAGTCCTTCCAGATAAAATTCATGTAACTAAATGTAGGTGTCAACAACTAAGCTAATCAGCCCACAATTCTTTTACCGTCAAAAGAAAGAAAATGGTGCTTTTAGAGTATCTTTTCCTAAAAGGAACATCTGATATCAGTTGGATGACTTACACCCTGGAAATGTCTGTTTTTTCTCCACTGGATAAAAAGATGCATTTGCAGATGTCTAGATTGATATTCAAATAAAAAATAACATTGCTCAGACTACTTGCAATGAATAATTCAAGCAATTCAACTAATGCAGAAAGCTTTGTTTCAACAGAAAACATTTTGGAAAGCCTAAGCAAATGTATGTTCATTAATGAAGCAGCAAAGAATAAGACTAACGTGAATTTTCTGTTAGACATATGTTGAACAGTAAGTAGTATTATAATATCTAGTTCTTTAAGACAATGTCTACCAAATGATTCATTGTGTATGTGGGTATCTGTGCTTATGGTCTTTCTATGAGAATTATGAGACTTATAATAACTCAGAATTTGGCTGCCTGACAATGCAGATAGTGAGTGAAGTGCAGAAAAACTTTGAAGATTGTGTCTCCGGATAGAGGACTAGTAGGTTTGTTGGAACACATTTAGTAAGCACTCGGAAAGTGGAATTACTATGTTAATTTCTTGATTCTACAGTCTTTCTAGTATCCATAACAACGTTTGCCCTATTTTTTTAATTCTTGAAATGAAAACAATATTCGTGTCTTTGGACCAAGTTTTGAAAGGCTTAATTTATCGAGGTTTATTAAAGATCTGAGTGTTTGAAAAGGACAATGGAAGGAGAATACAATCACCATTTTAGGCTGACTATCCCTAGCAGCATCTGGCCTTGATATCCTTAGATCTAAGATGGATAGATTCTGGCGTTTGAAACCCTACTGCGGGAAGGTCACGTTCCCCTCCAGATGTTACAAAAAGTTCTTCTTTCACTTAACTTATAGATGGGAGGTGGCATCTCCTTATAATTGTCAGTTTGAAATGGTACAGTCTTTGAGTCTGAGGGGAGGGTGTCATGGCAAAAATCTGGTGAGTCCTTGAGAAATTCTTAGGCTAAGAATGCTCTTTGTTTCTGTGCTTTGGTTCTTTGCAAAGAAGTCAATGCTTTATTGTTGTTCTCTTAATAAGTGACACATTTTTTTCCTTGTTTCTCCTTCCTTAAGGGCTCAATTTTACTAAATGTTGCAGTGCTTTGGCTAGGTTGACTCTTTTGCCCCATGTGGGTGTAGGTTTTCTTAAGGATGGGCAAATTAACTAAGGCAAATACCTACTTACCATAAAAGGCACACAGAGCCTAGTCCCATTTCTGTGCTCAGAACAAAGATAATTTTTTTTTTTTTTTTTTTAGGAGGAGCAGATCTAGAGCCTGACCAGAAAAACATGCAGGTCGTGAGGGCTGCTTTCCTTCTTAGAGCAATTCCACCGGCTGAACTGCATATAGAGCTTCTAGGTAGGCAAATTCTCACTGACTGGAAACTCAGGATAATCAGAAACGCAGTCTGAGCAAGTAAATTACTATATTCCTTTTCTGACAGAGACAACTTGGCCCAGATTGCATGACTGTAAGTATGGAAGGCAAATTAGTGAGATTAGGTTCATTACATGTGGAGCAGAGAGAGAACTGAGACATCCAAAGTTAGAGGTGTAGTGCAAGATCTGAGCAGGAGATGGTGGAGAGAAGCAGAAATAATCATACTTGCTTGCAACTGAATGAGAAAAGGGAGAAAAGTCCAGGATAGAAATAATCCTGAATGTTTAAAAGTACTATCTGTTACTGATCTGGTCATAAATCCATGAGAAAAGGGAGAAGAAACAGGGTTTGATCTTCATCTGCAGTCAGGAAAGTCTCTTCTACTCGGAAGTAGATGATTTAATTTTTCTGAATACAGTCCTCAATTTGATTCATGGTTGCAAAACAGTTAGTTACAGTTGATTATTAGTAGACTAGCGGTCTTTCTAGCTTATTGCTCCCCTTTCTAATTACAATTGTAATTGTAATGACTTCTACTCAAGTCAGCCAGCCAAATTAACAAATCAGTCCTCTAGTGACAGATAGCGCTGAAGACAGCATTTGTTTTCACCAGGAAAATAATGGGGTTGTTTTGAAAAATATTTTCCTGGCAAAAATGCTGTGATGTTTTTTGTTTGGTTTTTTTTTTTTTTTTACAAAAATACAGAAATTATGATAAACTTACTTTCTGAAGAACAAAAGAGTTTAATGATATTGAAGTGGTCAACTTTTTAACTTCTCTAGGATACAACGCTTTGCTTTTGCATTTCAAGATGGCATTTCATTTCAAACTGTACATTTCAATTTTGTCCAGCCAAAGGATTTTTTTCTCACAGAACACTATTTCTGTGAGATGGAAAATTTGGTTCCTCCCTAGCTACAAAGCATTTTGTTGAAAAATCCTGGTTTTGATGTCATGATGAATAAAACTTGGACCATAAGTGTTTAAGCTGTGTTGAGTTGTAATGGTTGGATCTAAGGCTGGGCTGAACTGGGGTCAGTTGTTAGGCTGGGTCATTTCAATGTATTAAATGTATTTAGTGCTTTAAACCACAAAACCCCACCTTTACCTTGCTCAGACTAGTATTTGACTCCTTTTCACATGGTACTAGAACTACTTTAGAAATCTGCAAGCTATAGCTTGGAATATTTTTTTTTTCTGTCAATACGCTCAGGATGTACTAAATTGTTCTGAATTTGCCTTTTATGGGACTAGCCTTATGAGCTGAAGTAAAAGACACACTTTCTACAGATTCCCCTGAGAACACACTGATATGTGTAGAGTTTTATTCTGTTGGCTGTGGGCTCCAGGGTCCAAAAATCTTCTGTCTTCTGCTTCCCCCCCCGTTGATGACAGAGTCTACTGCCTTCTGTATAAAGTCTCACTGGGTGCTATGTCAAAAATGAAATTGGAGTGCTTGTTAGCAATCTCTTTTACTGGTAAATGCTGGGCCAAAATGTGACCCATGCTTCATTAATGCTTCTGTAATAGTCTTGGAAGCCCAAAGGCTTCAGTGTATGTGTGATCTTCAGAACATGGTCTCCTCGCACCAAGTAGACGCCACAGTCTTGTACTGCCAAGCAGGTATCCACCCAGTGATCACATATGCTGATCCCAAACTCATTTTCCAACGTCTTTAGCATTTCAGCAGAAGAAACTGCTGTAGGATACTGCTACTTGTTTTCTAAGTGCAGTGTGTGTTGTCCTGGCCCTTCAGGATTAGGGTTAGGATTTGAGTGCCTCATCCTCCAGTTCTGTGAGCACTTCTGGTCTTGAGAAGGTCCTACCTGTTTCTGCTTTTGGGTAAGACCTAAAGCAAAAACTTGCCCAGCACATTTAATCGGGGAGATAGACAGCCTGTACACCTCCTGTAAGCCCCGCTGGTGAGGAATGCATACCCTTTTTTTTTTTAATAAGGAGAGGGTAGTCACATGAATGTGCAGTTCTGATGTCCAGATTAGGGCCACGGCTGTATGCAGACTCAGCCATTGATGAAAGATGGGTACAGAGCCATGTGGTTTGCAGACTGTAAAATCTGTGCATCTTTTGAGGTCTTGAAAGGACTGCTGTGATAACCTTTGTAGTGCCAGGTTAATGGTTGGACTTGATGATCTTAAAGGTCTTTTCCAGCCAAAGCAATTCTATGATTCTGTAACAAGAGCCTTATTGTGATGGATGATGGAGAGAGAAAACACCAAGTGTCAGATGTGCTGTTTGCACTGTCCCAGTGTCATGACTAGTCCTTACAAAGGTCTCGTATCTTTCTTTTAATCTAGAAGGAATGCCTTGAGTATACACCACAGCAGACTTGCAAGCTCAGGGTCCCAGGGAGAACAAGGACTCTCTTTACTCTGTCCTGAGTGGCAATGTGACTTGGAACAAGAACAAAACCAGGAAAGCAATGGAGGAAAACCTGCTGTTGGTGAAGGCTCAGAATAAGAAGAGAAACTCAGAAGGGTCTTTATAATGTGCTGATCATGCTGGTAGCGAGGGCTATGGTACCAAATTTGTGTGTTCCCTTCAGGAACAAGTTCACTTGAAAAGGTAGCCCTCTGGAAGTGGACTGCAGTTTGATGTGTTGTAGAGATGGGTGTGTGTAATTTAAATTTGTAATTTATTCTTATGTTTTGATTTGCTGAAGTTCATCTCAATTTTTTATTTTTTTCCTCCTCCTTTCTCTAGAATAATCTTGTTTTCTTTAACAAGTTTACCTGCTGGTTAATTCAGTTGTGCCTGACAAACCAAGGGTGTCTCAACTTTCATGAAAATAAATAATCTAAAGAAAGTAATGATAAAGACAAATACTTGAAACCAGAAGAAGGTACTTAAATCTCTGGATATACAATTTGTTTCCTAGCTTGGGGTCTGACATTGTCAAGAGAGACTCCTTGCTGTAGATCTTAATTGGTATCCCTTTGAAGATGTGGTGCACAATTTGTAGTTATTCTGTACAGGTACAGTCATGCTTCACTGCCTCTTTTCAACTGTTTCATAATAGCAGATAGTCAAATATTTAAGTCTTTAACATAAGTTCATGCAAACTCTACTGTCAGACCCTTGGCCTGGAAGCAGCCCCAGCTTTAGAGGATTCACAGGATGTCCCAGCTGCTTACAGACATTTGATTTCTTTTCTCAAAAATCACTTTGCCAAGGGTCAAGCAGCCAGAAAACACTATTATATTGAGAATGCTTGAATGCATCTGCAGATTTGTAGGCTTGAACCAATTTAATATATTTCAGGTGTAGACAGGAACTGAACTTCTTAAACTGTGCCAAAGATTGGATGCATTTCTTATGCTTCCACCGGTTACATTCAGCTGACTGTGAGGAGAGCACATGTTGATCACATGCTGACCTTGCTCTGCAGAAAGTTAGGAAAAAACCATTTTCATACGATTAAGCTGCATACACTTGATAGGGAATAATTGGAGGGTAATAACTTGGAACGCTGCTGAAATGTGTTGACAGAAAATGCACATATTCTTGCTCCAAGTCCTGTTTCTGAGGGCTTTGTTTATTTCTTGATGAACTGAATCAGACTCATATGCCCCACAACCTTTTATGTGTAATTTGATTTTGTATTGCTCTGTGGTGCTTAGAATAAAAAATATGTTTTTCATAATTATGTAGCATAAAGGGGGTGAGAGCTGAGTATTCAGCTTATTGGTAGGTGCTTCCCAAATCTTGAACGGAGTTAGTTTTCATTGTGCAGCACACAGTGCTCTGTACAGTACTCTACTGAGGACAGAGGAGCTAATACCTTTGCTGTGGTCAGCTCTGTCCCTCTGGGCTGGCTATGGCAAAATCATGGTTCCAGCTGGCTGACTCATGACTCTTGCTAGAGCACTATATATAAAACCTACCCCCTGGAAATCAAGTATTTATTTGAATAAAGGACATTTTATTACGCCCTTTTAAAATCTTTTAGATGACTCAGCTTTATATATTTTTCAGTCTTTCATAATTTTCTTACAAAATATTGCTGGGAATACTAGTGGTGAATGCAGTGTATGGAGAAATAAGGTATTACCGAATAGAAGATGATTCCAGAAAGGCAGATGAATTTTTAAATGGCTTAGTAACTTGTAATTCTGGGGATGGGAGTTGTATATTTAAACTATAAATGTTATGCATTCAGGGAGGAATATAACAATTCTTTATTACTGCTGCCATTTGTATGGGAAGTGCTGAAACAGAAATACATGTGGTACATGGGGATCAGTGTTATTCTGCTTTCCTTGCTCATTCATTTATTTGTGGCAAAAAGTCCCATTAATAAATTTTCTTCAACTTCTTCCTTTTAGTTTTTCTCTTAGGCTAGACTTCAACAGTAAGCCACCATAACCTGGTATGCCTACTGCAAGAGGCAACTTCATCTTTCTTCTATCCCCCAGCAGCTTATTCCTCTTCGCTGTGCCCCTTGTGCATGACAGTCTTACCTGGCTGCACCAGTGCTTGTGCCAGAGCAAGGGAGGGAGGGCAGAGTTGAGGCAAAAATGAGGAGCTTGGCTGGGAAAAACTTGTTCCTGTGGAAGTGTTGCTGTGCATGGCTTCAAGCAATAGTGGGATTCCAGCCTCATGTTCTTACCTCCTGCTCTGTATTTTCTCTCTTTCGTATGTATCTGAGAAGGATGGCTAGAGAGAAAATGGGGGAAAGGAGGGAGGAGAAGAAAAGGAACGATAGAAGGGAACTCTCTTCTGGTGAAGGCAGTTTAAGTCACTTACCTTGTCGGACAACATTAGGACTTGTCTGGGTATGAGGTTGTTCAGGGGGAACCATCAGACCTACGTTGAGTGGGGACTAAAGATGATACGTACAGTGCAGGTAGGAGCTTTGCTGGCTTGAGGAGAAGAATGGAGTCACTGCACGTGGAGGCACTTTCAGGGCAGAGAACTAATTTAAGACTCCTACAAAAGTGGGTGAAACAGAGGGCCCTGGAGATGATAACAGAAGGAGGAGGAAAAAAAAATTGGTGTTCCTGGTCTTGCTCTCGAGTGAGCAAGGATTTACTAATGATGCCTCAGCTTACTAAGGATTTTTTGACAAAATGAGTCATCATTTCAAGGAATTTATTCAGATGAAAAAAAAATCATATATATAGTACTCCTTTCAACAAGGGTACAGTTTTGCTAGAAAAACAAAAGATGTTCATGTATCCTAAAACAGTATTTTACTTTAGCAGAAAGGGCAGCTGGACATCATCAAAAATATCAGACTGGGCACTATGATTTTAATGTTGCACTTTCCACAAACATGTTCTACTGAAGCTCTGAATTAACTAATTCCTGGCTATTTAAATACGGACAGGCAGGACCGTGTAACTTCTGGCTGGGGATGTGGGATGCCACAGTTCAAGTCCTGGCTCAAAAAATATTTATTTGTAAGATGAGCAGCTTGAATCTGCATTTGTGCTGCAGTTGAGTGGGCACCATGTTCTCCTGCTGTGTGGTGCTGGGAACTCCCTGTTGTATAAAATCTCGGTTTTGACCTGGGTAGAGCAAAGGTGTGCATATGACGATCTCTCACCTCACAAGTGAGAGCATCCTCTGAAGATGACAGAAGCTTTAATGGGGTGACATTTGCTGTTTTCTGCCAAACACTCCAACCATTCGGTGTCAAAGCACCAACAAATTCAGATATTTTTGTTGAGTAAAGGAAACTTTCCATTTGGTAGACCTTTAATCTTTGTGTGAAGTTTATCTCTAATATAATCTTTTGCCAGTGTCAAAATAAAGCTCCATATGGTGCATTTACCTGCTTTTTCAGCTTCTAAAATGTATAGATTAATCTCTTGTTTGACAGTTTGGTTTCAAGATGCTCAAATATTGTGCATATGTTCTAATAATGCATTTTTCTTCCAATGAACCTTTTCTGACCCCTTTGAAAATGATTAGGGAAGAATTTAGTTAATATATTAAAGTGATTTATTAAAGTCTGCATTCACTTAAGTATTAGTTAATATAAAATTAATCTATATCAGAAGTACTCTTTGACATCATTACTAAACAAGTTACCACAGTAATCATAGCATATGTAAAATCAGGAAGAATTTTAGCTTTGAGGGTTATTTGATATGGCTCAAATAAGGACTCTATTACAGTGTCACATTTTTATAGCACTTGGCACTATAGTTATCATCTGCTTTCAAAGTTTTATGGGAGTTTCTCAATTTAATAGATTTTCATAGCATTTCATAGAATTTTAATAGAATTTCAGAGATAAAACTCTGCTCTTTTTCTAACCAAGAAGAAAAACTTCAAGGAAACACTGTTCTTTTAACATTTTAAAAAGCAGCATTGGTGGATACACCATAATCAGCAGTTTGTAAAGTAGTGATTAATGAAAGCCTGATTGCAGAGGTTATAGATGAATAGTGTTGGTGAATTGCTGTATGAAATGAATCTATTTTGTTTGCAGATCCTTATGCAAAAAGCACGAGAGAGACGTTGGACAGTGAGAACCAAGATATTGTATAAACTAATGACCAGAAAGAAAAAAATCACAACTCACGTTCTATTGGGAAACCATTCTGTTCCTCCCCTGGAGGGAAAGCACTGAAATGTTTCATTTCATGTCTTGTGAATCTAATATTGTAGTTTTAGGTCTGTTGGCTGAGGACGCTGTGACTCATTTCACGTTTCACTGAGCATCCAGTCAGGGCTGGCCGAGAGCTTGGACTTAGTCCCTGGCAGGGTTCTGGCATACTACTTCTATGTAAACAAAAACTAAATTAAAAAATCTTCCAGGATGGGTAGCTGGAGGTCCACCTCTCCATCTTCCTTAAAAAAAACAGCTGGGAGGTTGAGAGGTAAAGGAGAAAAGCATAAACATTTTTTCCTATAGAAAATTTTAGTTTTATTGAAGGCATATTTTTTTTCCTTCCTACAAATCAATGTGAGTGAACTTTCTGATCATCTCTGACTGTCCCTGCCTTCCACAGTTCTTTTACAAGTAGATGGAAGGAGTTTTGTTTCTCGTATTAATATTTCTGTAGTGGTATTATGTTTATATATTATTTTGAATTCCTGTGTCATGAGATGACCTATAGATTGTACTGTGCATTTCAAATTTACCCTTTAGTAGCAATGAGATTCTCTGAAGCCTTCTCTTCTCTTGGCTCAACAAGCTCAGGTCTCTCAGTGTCCCCTCACAGGGCAAGTGCTCCAGTGCCCTGTGTCTGGTCACCCTCTGCTGAACTCTTGTTTATCAATGTCTGTTTTGTATTGGGGAGTCCAAAAATGGATGAGGTATTCTACAGATGGTCCAGTGAGCATTGATATGGGGGATAGTGAGGACGGAAGGAAGGCTGAAAGGGATAATTGCTTCCTTTATTCTCCTGGCTATGCCCCTTGTTCGTACACCCACGCTGCCTTTCACCTTTGCCGCCAAGGCACGCTGCTTACATTCAGATTACTGTCTGCCCAAATCTCCAGGTCTTTTCCAGCAAAGCTGTTCCCCAGCCTGTATTGTTGCAAGGGGCTGTTCCTGTGCAGGACTTTGTGTTTGTCCTTGCTGAATTTCACAAGGTTCTCCTTGGCCCATTTCTCCAACCTGTCTGGGTCCCTTTGGATGGCTGCCATGCCCTTGAGCGTACTGCAACAGCAAGTGCTCTGCTGCCTCCTCCAAGTCACTGATAAAGTTATTAAATAGGTCATGTCCCAGAACAGGGTCCTGCAGTACTCCACTTGTTACTGGTTTTCAGGTGGCGTATGACCCATTAAGCCCAATCATTCATGAGGTTTTTTACCGATCTAGCTTTCCAACCATGTAGACTGTATTGTCCTAACTTGGACACAAGAATAGCGTGGTAGGCAGTGTTTTCTGCTCTCCCCTCATCCGCAAAAGTCAACTTCCTGATTTCTATTTAACAAACCTGAGTCTCTATTAATAATTTCAGCGTGACTATCAGGAATTAATCCAACCAAGTTAGTATTGAATAGATCACAATACTGTGATCTGGTGACCAGCAGGTAGAAACAAGAGGGAGTGGCCAGGGAAGACAACCCTTTCTGCTCCTGCAGACTTCGGCTATTTAAAGGCATCAGCAATGGTGCATATGCTCGCTGCTTTTGCTGGAAATATGAGTTTTGTGGCTTTTCCCACTGTCTGTTGTAAAAGGTAAGGTAAAAGATCACAGACCAATACTCAAATTTGTCTTAACGCTCTAGACAATATTCAGCTGGATGAAGGAGCATTACTGACCTGCAGATCTTGGTATAACTTGTTAGTGTAACCTTCATGCAGGGAGAGAAAGAAGCTTGCAAGTTCCTATTCTGGCTTAAGCTGATTGACTTGTCAAGTACACAGATCTTTTTCAGACACAAAATCTTTATTTTAAATGAAAAGAAAAAAAAAAAGGAGGAGGTCAGAAATGCTATCCAGTGAGATTGTCAGCGCAGACCTGAGCAAAATGCCTATGCAGTATGGGCTGCATCTTACTTCAATTCAAAGAAGCAGAGCTTAAAAAAAAAAACCAACAAGCAAAATTAGAGCAGCTTCCTAACTAATTAAATGTTTCTATATCACCGTGCTTGTTATGCAGGAGTGCTCTCTTTCAGTCCTCTTTTATAGGTGGAGCTTGTTGTAAAATGGTCTAGCAAACTGATAAAAATGTTTTCAGTTTGTTCTAGTCATAGTTATTCTGATTATGAAATTTAATTTACACTCATATTGTCCGAGACCTCATACCTTTGGAATTGCTGAAGTTTATAACTTTGACGTCAAGGAGACCAACCTGTCCCAAAAGACCCTTAGAGGAAATCAGAGAAATAAAGTCTCTCTTGCTCAGCCCTGCATAATGTGAAGCCTGCAGAGCTCCGTGCTGACAGCGGCTTGTGCACAGCAGCACATGCACAGCACTGCCCTCAGGTGTGCCTACAGACCGGGCTGGAGGGCTGCCCTGCCCTGCCGACCTCCGATGAGTCAGGTGTCCTCTGCCATCTCTTTTGTGCTTGAAGAATATCATGCTACTGGGACATGTCTGTAGACGATGATGTTTCCAAGAGCTGTCCTACTCGGTCTGCGTATTCTCTCCTACTTCAAAGCAAACTGAACATATTCAGGCACAGTATAATAAAGAAGCTGGGAATTAGGACTAATAAGTGAAACTCGTAATGATAGATGCCAGGTGGTGAAAGAAAGCTGGTTGCCTGCTCTCATCTCTTGAATAAACTTCACTTAGACCTCTAGAGAATAAGGAGTACTTGGGAACGTGGGAAGAACATCCTCTTACAAAGTGTGGAAAGTGCAGAGTAGGTGTTCACAGGAGGCAAATCTTCAAATGATGCTTGGAAAGAGATTAAAGTGTCCAGAGGGAAATAGGGGCCAAAGAACTGAGCTCTGGCATGGGATTCAAGTTTGCGTGGATTTAAGGGCGAAAAGAGAAAACTAAAAGTTGGCCCCTGGTAAATTTTTATAAGATACCTAATAGAAAAGGGATTTCAAGATGATCTATGCGAAAGCCAGCATTTAATTTTATGACCGGGTCCAGTTAGTAACACTTCTTTTCCTAAATGGTCTGCAAACAGCTTATGATTTCCTCAGATAATATTTTATCTGACTCTTGACTGATTTACTGGGTGCATGTTTCAGTGCAAAGCACTGTATCTGACAAATATTTGAAACATTAAGTATTTTGGGAGGAAACATGCTTGTGACTTACCATCTCTCTGACTGCATGAAACCAACTCTTTTTAGATCCCAAAGCAAATGCAGTGACATCAAAAGTGAATGTCTGGAAATATTCTCCTGTGTTTCATTCAAGGAAGCTGTCTGTAAGGACTTTAATCCAGTACTTGTGTATTTCTGTATCTCTGCGGGGACTGGATCCCTAGCTGAGCAGACTTTCAGTATTTGTAGAATTTTCTTTTCCTTGTTTGCATAAACGCAACTTTGACTGTATGAAATAGTGACTTGGTTTTAAGCCTAAATTTTCAGAATTATCATTTTGCAAAAATGACAGTTTGAGAGGTTGCAATATTTCCCCAAATATAGAAGAGCTATCTGAATATTTAAGAATGGTAAACACTGTCATTTACAAATAACAGCAAATTCACTCTATCACAGCTGTTCTTTAAAGTATTTATCATGCACATTTGTCTGAAGAAATAACAAAATAATATGCAAAAAAAGAAAAAAAAGAATGAAAATGTTTCATATCATTTATACTTCCGGTGAAACAAAACATATTGTTTTCTGTAGAAAATTCTTGCTGAATTCTAGGTGTTTGATTATTATTAACCTCAGAAATAATAGGAATAGCATTGGAGGGTGGGTTTGAATAAATAAACTTTATACCTAAAATAAAGCAAGGCTTGTTTTTAATGAAATTTTGAAAGAAATTATTTTTCATGGAGATTGGAATTATGGAATGTGTGTGGGATTAATATAGTAGCATACAGAGAATAAAAATACTGCTGTAAGAAAAGTTTTTTAAACATGCATTTTTAAACTTGTTGATTGATTGCAATCATAGAGTGAATAGATCGAAAATTTAACCTCTCAGTGTGGAATTTAACTACAAAACTGACTTGAGTGATAAATAGAGGATTGTCTGTGAAGCATGAATCTAAGGAGAAAGAAATTATGGTTCTCTGCTTCTCAAAGATAGAAATACACAAAACTGAAAAAGAAATAAAGCAGTTCTTTGAACTTCAAAAATACTGCTTAAATAGATTTCTGCTGAAGGCAAAATGTTTACAGACTATAGCATGAAAAGAAACATCTGCTTGTGGATGGCAGCTGAGAACTGAACATGTCACTGTAGGACAACATCTGGAAGTTACACAGTGTGGGGTGTCCCTGTGGAAAAAAGAGATTTTATAGTATCTGTGCAAGGAATGTATCATTTGAAATCTGTATTCAGTAGTGTGACGGCTGGGAAACCACTGTTGCTTTTGTTGTCCCTTCTTCACTGGGACATGTTTATGTAAATAAGCAAACCCTGAAATGTTCTGATGTTTTCCAGTAGCTTCTCCACTGCAAATTCTCAGTTGATGAGTAAAGTTCATATAATTTATGAAGCCTTCTGTCTTAAAAACAAAAAACTGAAAGACTTAATGTGTTTGTTTCTTCAGAAAGATTCTGCCTTTTTTTTTTTTTTGAGCAGTATACTTGGATGAGACACATCAAATGGGTTGAAATTAAATACTTGGCAGCTGAGATGGTGGGACTTGCCCCAGCAACATGAGCCATGCTGCAGCAAACGAACACTCTCTGCTCAAGCCTAACAAATAGCTGTTATTAACCTGCTGTTGGAAGTACTGTTTCTCTTCCCTAAGTCACGTTGCATAGATCTAGTTGAAGTTTGTGTCCCTTTGAAAGCTTAAGGTCTCTCAGCATCACCCATGGGACTAATTCTTAATCTGAATTTTCATTTCACTTTGACTCCAGCAGTGCACAAGGAATGAGAATTTATCAAATATCTTAGTCACCTAGTGCAGTGAGAGGTATGGGAGCAGAGGATGGTTTAGGAATGGGAGCAGAGAGCTGCCCTGTCTGGCCTTCTCACCCCAGTCTACATTCATTACTCTCGCAAGTAATTCAAACTTTGACCTCAAAAAGAGAATTTAGCTATCAGCATTTTCTGACTGTTCCTTAATCCTAGCTTCACAGACACTCTGCTGCCACCGGCCCAATTGTTGTTTGTCAAGACAAAGTGTTTAAAACCACAGTGTGGTTTGGGAGTTGGTTTGATTTTTGGGGGTTGGGGGTTTTTTCCCCCTCTTGAAGTATGAAATAAATTTTACTGGAATAAGAATAGTCACTTACAAAAATATGCTTGCCAGGAGGAAAATTGCTCTCTATTCCACATGGATACCCCTCTGGTGCTGACTAGTGTGTGCTGAAATCCTCACAATCAAGAGAACTGGTAACTAAGTCAAAATCAAACTTTATAATGATGGCATAAGAGATGTGTCAGAAGGGAGCCCTCCGTTATATCCTGCTCTTGACACTTCAGAGTTGTTTTCTGCAGTGGCACAAATCACTCCTCTTGAAGCATCCTGTTTTATGGCTAATTGTGGTTGCTTGAGATGTACTTGTTGAGGGGTCCTCGCTTGGCAGCCGTGGCAGGTAGTCTACTTGAGAGCAGCCCAAGACAAACTGTTGTGCGCTACAGCAGAGTGGTCGTTGCTCTCCCTTTAGCCAGAACGTGAGTGTTTGGTAGTTTTGGAAATATAAAACTGCATATCTGCAAAGGATTTTTAGCCAGAATGTTTGAAGCTTTGCTCCTGAGCAGTTCGTGCATCTTATATTTGAAGGTTACTAAACAAACAGCTGTATTTTTCAAAATAGGGAGGAGAGAGCACTTACTTTCAGGCCTCTTTCACTAATTTGGATTGTTGTGAGGTAATTTATACTAGTACATCCAAGTGATCTCTGTTGACTGATACAGCCAGTTCAGCTATCTTTCATCCATATAAGCCCCATAGTTTAATAACCTTAATTAGACACACAAGCAGGGTTATATTCCAGCTGCCTGGGTTGAATTGTATCTGGTTTCCTGGAGCCGTCAGAGCCCTGAATAGGTCTAGTGTGATCTGAAAGTTTTTGTGGTAGACTAGCTCTGTACAAAGTGGAGTTCAGACCAAAGGTGAGGGATGAGGTTCATCAGTCTTCCCCTTCAGATTCTTTAGGGCTGCAGGCATTCTACATAACAGTTGTTAGATTTAGATGCCTATGAACTGGATAAAAGAAACCTAGATCAGATTTGGCATGTTCATGGCTTGGAGCATGGCCACAGGTGAGGAACACTAGGAAAGATTCTGGGTTGTTTTTTGATGGTATACCTAAAATATCAAATGCCACTATTGGCTTCTTCCCAGGCTATAATATTGCCCTGAAGACTGTGATTACAAATTGCCAAACCAGTGATACCTCCTTCAGTACATTTAGAACAAGAGAAGAAAATTGCCTGCCTGCCTGCCTTCCTAGGAACAACTATAGCAGCTGGTTGGCTGGGATACTTCCAATGTGCTGTGATTGGTATTTCTGGTATCCTCTGCCTTCAGAGATTGCCTGATCTATGTATAGAAAAATGGGTCTTTTTCACATGTAGTCAAAACTTTAACGTGATCTGAAAATGACATGCTTTGCGGCAAGAGGGAATTTCTTTATCGCTAAGTCCTAAAGACAAAATTAATTGGTGCTAAGAGAAGTTACTGGGGATGGCCAGTGAAGAAAGTTGGATAGGACTAATTTTGAGACATACTTATAGGCAAAGAAAAGGTATCTGGAATCACCATGTCTTCTGTGCCTTCTGTTAAAGCCACATTTGGTTCACCGTATGGGCATAGAAAATTTGGCATAAGGTACTGGGCAGAAAGGGGAAGCTTGCCAGGAGTACAGCAATGGAATATGTCAGCAATCATTCAGCTTAATTTGTACAGCTCTATATGAGACTAATTCCTCGACGTCTACTCAAGTGAGAATAATACTGCATTGTTCTATCTTATTGTAATTCTCCCCTTAATAATACCAAATTAATTTCTATTCAAGACTGCTGAGTAAAAGCCAAAGCAAGGCATACCATGGCATGTGTTACTAAAAACCCCTTCAGAGGCTGGATGCCTCTCTCAGATGAGCTAATATACTATGTCTTACTACAAATGTTGTGTCTTGATATTTGATTTCTATATATCCATAGAAACAATTACAGCAGTTTAATGCCCTGACCTCTTCTCTTTCATTGATTCACAGTGATTCAGCATTTGAATGAATCTTTATCACAAATTCCCATTATCTTTTATGAAGAAAGGTAGAAGCTCAGTCAACTATTTGTGTTTTTGCATTGTAACTCCAATTGCACGAGTCGGCTGCATTCAACGTATTTTAAGGTTACAAGCTGGAGAGCTGCTTCTTGAAGGAAAGAAGAAACAAAGGAATCAACATTTCGTTGACTCTCTGCAGTGAAGTTCTTTGCAGGAATTGGGGAGCTTCTGTTAAAGTCATGATCCTGGCCTGATTTTAAAGAACCTGCATTTTCAAATTTGAAGGGCTTGAGATATTAATGGCTGTCTTAATGTGTTGAGGTTAGATCTGAGGTTTAAATGTTACTTGAACAGCATTTTCCAGAAGTATGTAACTTCAGCAATTGACTTCACCCTTGGTTTGAGATAACTTAAGAGTAGTACACTTAGTCTTTCTTTGTTTTGCAGCTCTGCCCTTACTAAAGTGTTTTATTCTTTTTCTCTTCTCCACATGTATTTTGCTTTGGAAACCAATAATTTTTGTTTAGATCCCTTTGCATCTCTCTCACCGTCTTTCCTGCATTCAACCCGCTCTGTACTGGTTGTTACTACAGCACAACTTCCAGCCCCTCTCCTAGTAAATCTGAAATTCATAAAGCAACATGAATAACTCATTTAAAATATTTCCTCTTCCAGATGGCCATTGGACTTATTACTATGGCACCTATGAGTAAAAAATTGAAAATTTAAGGAGCAGAATTTTCAAAAGCCAGAAGCTTAAATCTTGGTGAGTTCAATATATTCCTGGCTGGTTTTCATGTTCAAAGTGGCACTTTTTAGTTGTATATTGGAGTGATTTTTTCCCCCAAGTCTCTAGCCAGTAAGCATTAAACAGATAACAGAAATATAATGGGCTATCATTAAAGTGGTGCTTTCATTATTTTAACTATCACATTTTCTATACATTTTTTAAAAGTGCTTACAAATTTTTCACCTGCTATACTATCAATTAAATAATGTGTATGTTCACACAATACGTAATTAGAAGCATGGTCTGGAGACTATTGATTTCTTATTTAGCTTGATTTTTTTGACACAAGAATGCTAATAAGTCAAAAGATTTTTTGAAGCCTGCTAACATATTCATGCATGATCATTAAACACATAAACAGTGAAAACCCGTTTGAGACAAGTCTCTAGATTTTAGGTGCTGTTGAGCACCTCCATGTTCATGGGCACAAGACAGAATTATTGATAATCATTGCCTCTGAAAATCAAGTCTTTAAGCTAGTGTGGATCTAGAGATGCTTAACCTTTTCCTACATAAGTGTTGAAGCTGTGCAGAGATTTTACCTTTGTAGTCACTGGATGAAGTATTTCCTGTAAAGGCAAGGTATTATTTAGTACCTTTTCTTGGCCCAAGTTATCTTTTTTCCAGCAGCTTCATAAATGTAGGTGATGGCGCCTCTTTCTCCTGAAGTGGCATCATATACTTCTGTTGTTAATATGCCACTGTTAGCACTCTACTTTTGAAAAAAATTCCATGGTCTCTCCCCAAAATCAATCCCCCTGAGAAACGTTTCAGTCTTTAACATCTCTGACTTCAGTTTTATTTAAATGTTTTGTAATTAGAAGCAGCATCTATAGTCCCAAATACTGAATTATTACTAGTCTTTGCAGAAAGCAAGATTTTAAAATATCAGAAGGCTTAAAAGATACTAGATTATTTTCTTCTAGATCACGAGCCTTTAGCATATGTTGGTATGGTCTTGGTTTCAGGCTTTTCTGCCCTGCTGCTGGCTGAGCAGCTTTTTCTGGTTTGTTGGTTTGAGTTGGTTTTGGGTTTTTTTAAGAGAAAGGAAAGAGAGGATCTGAATTACACTTTTTCATGTAAATCAAACAAGTGTAGTTTAAAGAAGATACTGTACTCTTGAAGACCTGCAAACACACACAGTTGTTTATTGTAACCTGCAGATCAGAGCTTTGTATTGGCCATATAATATACAGTTTTCCCCTCAAACCATTTGATTGCCTAGATGTCATAAAAACTTCAGGCGATAAAGAGTCTATTGCATGTTTAAGAAAGTGGCTCTGGTGACTCCTTTCCAAAGATATGTCTTTTTTTTGTCTTTTTTTTTGTCTTTTTTTCTTTTTTTTTCTTTTTTTCTGTTTTTTCTTTTTTTTTTTTTTTTTTTTTTTTTTTTTTTTTTCTTTTTTTTTTTTTTTTCTTTTTTTTTTTTTTTTTTTTTTTTTTTTTTTTTACTTGGTAGTCTAGCTTCAACTTGTAGTCAAGTATTATCCTACTTCTGCAAAACTAAAAAAGCTGTTTACTGTAAAGATACGTTCCCTAAGTTGTTCTTGTTGATTATAGTGAAGTTGGGTCTTGATTTTTGATGTCTAGTTTGTTACTGAAGGAATATTACTGAGCATTGGCTCATAAATGTGGAGGCACGTACCGGTGTGTTTTTGCAGGGTTAGGCTCACTCACCTTCTGTGGGGGTGTAGTTATGAGTGTTGGGTTCATGGCACCTGTCATTTGTTCGAATCTTAAGTAGTTTCGCAGAAAGCTCTCTTTACATTGTTTGAACATGTAAGTAGGTAAAAGAAAGTCAGTGGTGAGAATTCAATCATCTAACAAAAAAACTTAAGGGAAACCTTTAGGTCTGAAAACAGGGTGTAGAGAATTATTTTGTGTGTTTTTAAATGTAAAATCTTGTGTGATGTGATCTGTGGATAAGGTTTAGTTCTGAATGAACCCTTTTTCAAATATACCATATATTTCATCATTCAGGAGGAGTTGTCCCTGCTGGAGCAGAGATTGCATCCAGATGTATGGAAATTAGTCCCTGACTTCTATGTTCTGGCTATACTTCTGGCCTGATAATTTATTTTCTGTCGTCTTTCTGTCTTATCTGTGCTAATACAAAGAAACAAGAAAATCTCCGCAGATACCTAACTTACGGCACTGAAATGCCCATAGTTTCAAGATTAAAACCAGACAACTTGGGATGACGGAGAGGGAAAAGCTGTGGTTACTGCTATGGAGAGGAAGAGTTTTGGGAATAAGAACATACATCCGTAGTGATGATCTTAATATAATTATCCATCTGCAAAGGAAGATACTCTAAGGGAAAAAACAGCTCAAATGTCACAATGGAATCATAAGGGTTTTGAACATTGTTTCAGCAGCAAGTAGGTACTTTTGAAACGACTCTTACTCCTGAAGGCTCTATAATCATCACAGCAATTGGAAGGCAGTGGGTGTCAGTCTCTTTTCCCAAGGAACAAGTGATAGGACAAGAGGAAACAGCCTCAAGTTGTTGCAGGGGAGGTTTAGATTGGGTATTTGGATAAATTTCTTCACCGAAAGGGTTGTCAAACATTGCAACAGGCCACCCAGGGAAGTGGTGGAGATTTAGAAGATGTGTAGATATGGTGCTTAGGGACATAGTTTAGTGGTGGAGTTGGCAGTTCTAGGTTAACAGTTGAGTTTATCCTAAAGCTCTTTTGCAACCTAAAATATTCTATGATTCTATGAAGGCAAATGAGCATC
Source organism: Balearica regulorum gibbericeps (assembly GCF_011004875.1). Classification (NCBI taxonomy): domain Eukaryota; kingdom Metazoa; phylum Chordata; class Aves; order Gruiformes; family Gruidae; genus Balearica; species Balearica regulorum. The sequence continues at coordinate 1,924,409 of NC_046199.1, forward strand.
TTAACAGAAGTCATTAGCAAAGCTAAAACCTCTGTTTTGACTGAGACTAATATAAAATGCAGGCAGGACAGGCACAAAGTTGTGGACTGTGGTGGGTTGCTCTGCAAGTGAGATTCTGAAGTGGATATATGTGATCTGGATCTACTGTGGGCCAAGATATAATGCTGCAAGATGTTGTTTTTAAAGTGGTGCTCTTTAACTGACTCTCTTATAAATGCTGCAGAGGTGGAGTGCCACACTGAAGCTGCTGTTAGAAATCCAGGGACTCCCACGCAAGCTTGCAATGCTGATAGTTCTTCAGTAAGCAGATTTTAGGACTGTAAAGTCTGTAAGTGCAATATTCTGTTTGTCATAATACGATGTGCCAGGCTTCTCCCCAGTATATCTGCATAAACGGTAATCAGTTATGATCGTGACGTTCATTGGATCTGTGAAGTTAAAGTCTGTGAGAAGTTACAGGCTCATAAAAAAAAAAAAAAGCAATTGCAAGTGAAAGATTTGTATAACTGTGGTGTAGCACTTATTTATTTTACTTCCCTTCTGGCCAGGAAGGTAGATGGTTTTTTTTTTTAATATAATTTATTTAACTTAAAAAATGGACGGAGAGGGGGAAGAAATGCACAAAGTTTAGCTTTTCCTTGTGAAAATACAAAACGTGGACTGTGTTCAGTCATTGATATTAAAATGTTCCACTTGACTTGGCACTAATGTTCATAAATGTTTCATTTCAAGTACTCTAGGAAAAGCAAGGGAAGGGAAAAAAGTTTCTTCATTAACTTTCTGGGGCAGGAATAGAAGAAGGAAGGGACAGTGATTGTACTCACTCTCATCCAAAAAAAAGCAGTCTGAGCAGAATTTTGTCATTACAAGGCAAATTTTTTAAAAAGTACTATCCAAATCAGGTTATTTTATAACAATTTGGTGGTTTTTTTTTTTTTTTTTAGTTTGGGTTTTTTTTTTAATTTAAAGAGAATTTAAATTTAAAGAGGAATAGGTATTCTCTTTAATGCACATATCACACTTGGATTCAGAGTGTTTCCTGAAAAGAAAACCTGTAGGAAAGCCAATGTTGAGGCTGTTACTGTGGCTGTTACTGCTACCTTGCCAAAAAAATCACTTTGTCTTATTCCAGGCACTTAAATAGCTCTTTTTGGCTACTACCTTACCAATATGATGATATTACTTGAGGATACTTCAAAGTATCCCAAATTAAAATGTCTTTTGGTTTCTTATAAATCTTCTGCTACTTTTTCTGTCAGCTGATCTGGTGTTTATGACTCCCCAGGCTCGCAGAAAAAAAATCTGCAATTGTTTTTACTTTCCACTCCCAATCTTAAGACACTTTTCTCTTGTGTTTTCACAATCACAGCTTTTTGTCTTCTGATACAATTTTATGTTCTGTATTGGGTTTTTATCCTATTTTAAAAACAGCAAGGATGGAATTATTATATCATGCAGTAATATCTTAAACAGATTTATTTTATGCTTTTTGTAATGAAGAATTTTGAATCATAGAGTTTCCAAGAACTTGGCTTTTCAGATGCACTGAAAATGAGGAAAAGATTGTTTCAATTATGCGTAGATCAGAAAATGCTACCTTGATAAAATAAAAATATTTTGCAGAACTGTATTAACTGCAATGAACTGTCTCCAAAATACTAACAGCTTTTGATGACTTTTTGCCTTGGCTTTGTGCTCTTTTTGGAATAGCGACCCTAAATGCCTGGCTGTTTTTCTGTTGTTGGCTTTGTGCTTTTTTGGTGTTTGGGTTTTTTTTCCCCCCCTCACTCTCCAAAAGGAGGCTTTCAGGGAAAACATATTTTTGCGAGAATACGTCCTTCTCTCTGTGTAGAAAACAACTCAATGTGAACTGGTGCAATACTCTGTTCTTAACATATAAACAGGTGTCAATAGCAGCTCAGCACTATTTCCAATTAATTACTGCAACTAACATCTTTAAGCTAACAAAAGCTGGTAAGGAAGAAGATGGTTTGGACTTTGAACATCAGATTCAAATAACTATTTCTTGTGATACAGTTTGTCAAGTCTCAAATGCCATAAACTTGACTTCTGACAAGTTCTTCTTATTTAATTGTATTATTTTGGCCTAAATATCAGGCACTGAAATCTAATATCTGTTAACAAGGGAGTGGCAGATATCCAAGCTCAGAGAACAAACAAGGGGGAAAGATATAATCCTAACTACGTTCTTGTTTGGTTAACAGTCAGAAAATGTTGTTGTGAATAAATACTGGGAAAAGAGGAAGAAAAAATCCATCCTTCAACAAAAGGAAGAAAATAATCTCAGAGCTGCTGCTTCAAGAGCAGAGATTGGTCTCCTTTCTTTCTCCAGCTCTTTGCATGTATCTTTTCAGATTCTCCTCTAAGAAATAGAGCTGAGATGGGAATTCCTGCTAATTGCATTTCTTTGTCAGTCTCTACAGCTATTCTATTATTCTTCAAGTTGCATTTAGTTTCTTCACTCTTCTTCTAATATAACTTAAGTTTTTGTAATTAAGGACTAAGCTACCTTTGTTTGATGTCTGCATGTCATTCCCCAGGGCAGGATTCAATACTGTCTCAGTCAAGGTCATACGCTTTTACCCTCACAGTAAGCACAGGGAAGAAGTCATGATTAAACCATCTCTTCTCAGTAATTTTCTTGCTTCTTCCCTGGCTGTCCACTGAAAAACTTGAATATATCTTGTCATGGTATCCTTCTACGTAATCCTTAGGGCAGGTGTATCTAAGTTAGTAGCTCGTCTATACATCACCAAACAGACTCTTTAAAGCATGTACTCGTATACAGAAACAAAAATTTGAAAGTTATCTTGCTTAAAAAGAGAATGAGAAAAAGGCAGAGGATTAACTTCAGACCTTGGTACTAGAAGAGCTGAGTCTCAGAAAGACAGCCCTTCCCATGGAGCCCTATCCTTGGCACCATCCAGGTGCTATGTCCTATGATGAACATAACCAAGAAATGCTTACCAGGGCAGGCTGGCTGGCTGCCTAACCCCATACTCTGTCTCCAGCAGTGGCAGGAAGAGATGCTGTTCACAGAGAGCATGTGACATAAACCATAAGGCTGGTTTGCTGCCCTGGCACTTTCCCTCCCTCTTCTCATGCTGTAGCTGAGCTACCCACATGATGGTCCCAGGATTCTTCCAGTGGCTGGATGACGCAAATATCAGAGAACATGACCCCAGCTATTATGGTGTAACAGACTAGCCATAAGCCTGTCTTCTCAAACGGGCTTCAAGTCTGCCTGGAAGTTTGTACCTGGAAACTGTTTTAAAGGAGTGGTGCTGGCAGGGTAGTTTTCTCCTGGAAACAGTTAGATAGTTAGGTTTGTAAGTGCTACCAAATGGACATGCAATTATTTGACAGTTGTGTAAAACTTTATTTCTGATTACAGAATCACGTGTGTCATCTTAAAATCACGGTAGGGTCCAGTTGTTTTACTTTGCACTGATGGTAGTGGGTGAGAAAGTAAGAAGTCACTTTTAGTCAAGTGGTGGATTTTTTTTTTTTATTGAAAGAAGCATTAAGAAACATAGTATCTATTAAAACTGCATGTAACAGTCTGGATCTAGTGAAGACAAGGCAATTATGCCAGAAACTGCTTCTACATGCTTTGTGTAGGCATGAAGTAAAGTGTGCGCCTTCATTTAATGTCTTATTTCAGACCAAGAGTACGCTTTTGAAGGAGATCTGATAGACCCTATTTCTCACCCTTAGGTTTGTGTTGCAGCCACGGGGATCATTCCAAGTAAAACTGCACCCAAAGACGCACTCCAGGAGCCCACCCAACGCACTCACACTCCAACTTCTAACTGCCATTCATGTCATGGCACCAGATTAGGCCAGGACTAAAGTAAAAGCTGTGTGGTGTGGTCGACACGCTGGAGGGAAGGGATGCCGTCCAGAGGGACCTGGACAGGCTGGAGAGGTGGGCCCTTGTGAACCGCATGAAGTTCAACAAGGCCAAGGTCCTGCACGTGGGTCGGGGCAATCCCAAGCATGACTATAGGCTGGGCAAGGAATGGATTGAAAGCAGCCCTGAGGAGAAGGACTTGGGGGTATTGACTGATGAGAAGCTCAACATGAGCTGGCAGTGTGCGCTTGCAGCCCAGAAAGCCAACCGTGTCCTGGGCTGCATCAAAAGAGGCGTGACCAGCAGGTCGAGGGAGGTGATCCTGCCCCTCTACTCCGCTCTGGTGAGACCCCACCTGGAGAACTGCGTCCAGCTCTGGGGGCCCCAGTACAGGAGAGACATGGAGCTGTTGGAGAGAGTCCAGAGGAGGGCCATGAAGCTGATCAGAGGGCTGGAGCACCTCTCCCATGAGGACAGGCTGAGAGCATTGCAGTTGTTCATCTTGGAGAAAAGGCAGCTCTGGGGAGATCTAATTGCAGCTTACCAGTACCTGAAGGGGCCTACAGGAAAGATGGGGAGGGACTGTTTATCAGGGAGTGTAGTGACAGGACAAGGGGGAATGGGTTTAAGCTGAAGGAGGGTTGATTTAGATTAGATGTTAGAAAGAAATTCTTTACTGTTAGAGTGGTGAGGCACTGGCACAGGTTGCCCAGAGAGGTTGTGGAGGCCCCATCCCTGGCAGTGTTTAAGACCAGGTTGGATGAAGCTTTGGGCAACGTGGTCTAGTGGAGGGTGTCCCTGCCTGCAGCATGGGGGGTTGGAACTAGATGATCTTTGAGGTCCCTTCCAACCCTAACCATTCTATGATTCTAAAACCTCTGCAAAGTGAGTATTGTGGATGCTGGCTTCGCAAGTGTTGACTGTGTCATTCCATGTATCTGCTGCTAATGAGCTGCACTACAACCCATAGCTGTTGCAGCTCCGCTAAGAACTTCCACCTATGCTGTATCATCTGGTCTTCTGTATTTGAGCTCATCTTGAAGTAATACCACAAGGTGATAAATTATCATCACTCTGAAACTGAATAGGCTATTGGTAGAGCTATGTATGTAACTGTTATTCATGTGAATGTCTAATTTCTTAAATGCAAGCATGTTTTGCTGTTGCTTGTTCCCTGGAAACAATTGTAATTAAATAAAATGTCCCATTATATAATTTTTCCTTATTTCTCTCAATGCATTTGTTAAAAGTTTTGCTAACTATTTCAATCTGTCCCTAAGTACTTGGAAGGAACATATGTTTTCTTCTGCCTATTTCTGTGTTTTATTTATGTGATCTTTCCACATTATTTTCATTTGTTTTAGAATCATAGAATGTTTTAGGTTGCAAAAGAGCTTTAAGATCAAGTCCAACTGTTAACCTAGCAGTGCCAACTCCAATCACTAAACCATGTCCCTAAGCACCACATCTATGCATCTTTTAAATACCTCCAGGGATGGTGACTCCACCACTTCCCTGGACAGTCTGTTCCAATGCTTGACATCCCTTTCGGTGAAGAATTTTTTTCCTCATATCCAATCTAAACCTCCCCTGACACAACTCGAGGCCATTTCCTCTTGTCCTATCACTTGTTCCTTGGGAAAAGAGACCAGCACATCCTCTAGTCCAACTGCCTGACCACTTTTGTGTCCTGCACATACAGGGACGTGATAAGAAGGAATTTATGTGACTTTGAGGTTGGTTTTTTTTTTTTCCTGGAAACAAAGGGAAGTTTGTTATCTGAGGAGTGGCTGTGAATTTGTAAGTGTTTAAGATTTCTGAATAAAGTGTTTATCTACTCTCTCTTCCCCCCCCCAACCTTTTTTTTTTGTTAATATGTGCACTGTTCCTTTTGAGTGAAGGAGCCACCCCAATTCATCTTTCATTAGAGTCCAGCTCTCTCCTGACTCCCTGATTAGCACAGGATTTTTGCCTTCTGTGAGCGTCACATCTTGCGGATTTTCCACACACTTGGCAGCTTGGGGATATCCTGGACAACAACATAGGAAATGTCTGTGTTGGTCTTAAGCTACTATGTGTTAAATCAAAGAAGGATTCCTCACCAGCAGGGTTAAATGTGGGACAATAACTTTGTCTGGAAGTCACTTTTCACATGCAAATCAGAGGCTCTGTTGCACTAGAACAATTGTATTCTTCATCCTGATGTTGCCTTGAAAATTCTAGCTCATCCTCTAGGTTCGAAAGTGGGGAATGTAAAAAAAAAATAGGCTCAGAGTCCACTCCAAGAAACTTCTTCAAAGAGCACAGCTCTCCATATCTTGATAAACAGTGCTGCAATAAGCCCAGTGCACACCTCTATTTGACTTTAACTGGTGCACAACAAGAGAGAGGTGGCATGAGGAGGGACTGTCCTTGCTCTTTATCATTGCCTGCTGAAGAGTTCACCCTTTGTAGCCACGTTGGCAATTTCTGAAATGAGCTAGCATGTGCCCTTCTTGGGGTAAGTTAAGCTGTAGGGGAAGAAGGAAGGAGTAACACAACTGTTTTATTCTCGTGTGGGAAACTCTATTCTCTTGACATATCAGACTGACTGCTTTGGTGACTGTACATCCTCTGACAGAGGAGGAGTTTAAAATAGCAAGCAATTGAGGAGAAAATAGTAAGAGTGGATTTATTTGAGGAAATTATGGCATTAGCATGCCTTTTTGCTCACTGCCTGTGCCAGGCTCAGGGAAGGGGTGAGGAAAAGTACTCTTTGCAAGCAGTTGAAATTGTTGCCCATGAGAATCAACATGTCATTGGTTATTTGCCTGCTGAATTTTTACATGAGCAAAATGTGATCAAGTGATATTCTTTCTCTAGGCTGCTCCTTGTTTTCTATTCTACTTGAAGTCCACTCTGAGGAACACCACAACTACAGACTGAGTGCTGGTCCAGTATTCCTGAAGGACCATATCTCAAAACCCCGGACTCAGATTTTTAAGAAGGTAAGATGCTTTTGTATATGGATGGAAAGTGGTTTACAGCACTTTCCCCATCTTGAGAGCAAGCTGAGCTGCCATGTTGCTATAGGCAGAACTTTCTTTTCTTACAATTTTCCTGGCTGTACATGCAAACTTCTTGACCATGGTAACATGAGGGAAACTCTTGGTAAGCTGATTAGCTGCTGTGACTCTGCTGTCTCCTCCTCTTTCCTCTCATTGAAGTCCTGTCTGAAGTTTCTTTTCCAGATCAGGACTCTGCATTATATAAGGATAACCCACGTCCTTTGATCTTACCTGCATTCCTTCACATTTTGCTGTACTGCTCATCATGCCGTTTGTTTGTGCTCGGCTTTCCAAGACCATCTTGGCTGGATCTTTCTAAGATCCATCTTGTCTTGTATCAATTTTTTCTCCTCTGTCTCTCTCTATCTATCCAAGTTTACTGATTTAAAAAAAAAAACAAACCAAACCCCAACAACTATGGCCAGTATTACAAGTCTCCATTTCTACTGAATTTGATTCTAATTTCATTATTGGTCATTTTAAAACTATTTAGTATCCCACTGTTGGTTTTGTACGATTCTAGTTTCTTAATCACTGTTTTGGTACCATGCTGCATTTCTCTCTGAACACTGGCATTATTACTTTAATAATAATCTCTTATATATATAATCTCACTAGATTGCATAATGCTTTACAAAGAGAAGTCAGCATCATTACAAATGGGGAAAAGGAGACAGAGAGTGGTGATGTGACATATATGTGGAAATGCAGTGATGGAAACAGGCAAGATCTGCTGATTCCCAACCATTTTCCATGCAGTTACAGGTTTGAACTATGAGTCCCATGAACAGAAACTCTGTAAAAATAAATGTAACTGATTAGTATGAATCTCAAAGTTGCCTGAATGTTCTGGTTTTCCTCCAGAAAACAAAGCATTTTGCTTGTTTAAAGTTAAGTTCAGTCCCCTCTTGAATGATTTGATGGAAGAGAACATTGGCTTCAGTCTGGTTACATGTGATAGAAAGGGCTGAGAAGAAAGATAGAAGACAAGTAATTTTTACTAATTTTTATCTTGGAATCCAGTGGGATTCTGATATTTTGTTTTCAAGATGTGTGACTGCTGTGCTGGATGACAGTGTAACAATGCTTCAGTTTGAACACAGACAGGAAAACCAAAAATCCATCAATATATCTAAAGAATGGCTACAATTTTACAGCTATGCGGTCTTTCTGCTGGCCAATTTCAAATTAAAAGAAATGAAAACTCTGCATGGCATAGTCCCCTACATGCAAGTACACAACTGAGTGAATCCATCTGTTTCTAGGAGATCTTCAGCTCTAAAACTCACAATACAGCAGGGACCAGGGTATGCACCTAGTGCTGAGTTTCAGCTGAGTGTAAGCAGGATCAAAGAAATAATCTGGAATAAGGACGGAAATGCAGAGTAGTGCTGTAATTTTAGATATTTGTTCTTATTTCAACCATTTCCATTTTTTTTTCATCTTTGTGGGGTTTTTGTAATAGCTCCAGGAAAGAGTTTGATTTATTTCTCTCCCTTGGGCAAGGACAAATACAAAGAAAAGTAGCGAACTTCATTGCCTTTCTATAATCTCTCCAGTGCCTTCAGGGCTAGCAGTCAGAAATGCAATGGTAAAAACTTAATTAATTTAGAAGTACATAGACATTTTCAGTAACAGTCTCCCTGGTTGATTGCACAGGCGGCTGATCTGAACTCTATATGCCAGTGACAGAACATTTTTTAACTACAAATCAGGATCCTAGTGGGGGTCTAGCTTCTATTAAAAAAATATATTAATTCCATTCTCATTGGGTTTCAACAAAAAATAATATTCATACTGCACACAAATTTTGTCTATCAGAATATTTTTAAGAACTTGAGAATTTCCATGATGTTTAGCGATAGAAGCTACTCACCTCAACTGAAACGTAACTGCCTCTGGGATGAAACCACAAATCTCTTATTAGATGAGTTGTCTAGTAGCCTGAAGGCTCTTGCAGGAATGGTGGGCGCCACAATTTCCTCCTCTTTTTTGTTTTAACAAAAGAAACATAGCAGCCCATTGCACCCATATCTTCTGAGTCTTCACAGTGTGGGTAAGTGGAACGAATTGGATCTTTGAAGTTGTAACATTTGATTAGTACTAATTTAGACATTTCATTTCTACTGTGTAGAAGCATATGCTGCTTTTAGATGTATTTTCTTTTTACCTTCAGAAGGGGAAAGAAATTCATTTAGGAAAGGGGATCATGATTAACTGGCTACAAAAGAAAGAGAAGGCGTCTAGAATAAATTTTCTGAGAAAGTAGATACTTCCTTAATGTATGTGTTTAATAGAATTAGTATTATGTGTTGAAGAAAAAAGATATGCATTCAGGAAGAGTTTATTTCCCAAATATGCTAAACAGGCTGTCAGTCTACCTCACTTAAATAACAGATATTTGTTTAAGAAAAACATGCTGAATGAAAATAGGTCATCTTTAATGGTGGAGAGGTGCAGAACAGAGTCTTGGTTTTGGTCACTACCTTCTCTGTCCTATTTGCCTGTTTCCAATCACCTGTTATTTATGTAAAGGGACTTTAGACACAGTGTTACTTATTCCATCCACTTTCAGTCTAATTTAATTTTGAAATATGAATTGTGAAACTGATTCATTTATGCATTGATTCTACTTTTTGAGTATTTTGGAACCTTGTTAACTGCAAACTTAAAAGTAAATGCTGTGACAAAAGCCATTCTGAAGGATGTGAGACAGGTCTTTCTGACTTTAACAGTTTTATTGAATCCCGGGCTAGTCTATCCTAGTGCTGTTCCTTTAGAGAGAACCAACGCTTTTGAAAGTGAAAGGTAGGGACATTGTGGTTACTGAGAACCTGAAAATATGCTCCCCTAAAAGCTGCAAAATCAAGAAGCAGAGTAGATTAACATATGAGATTGCTATACAGGTCATACATACAAGTGCTTTAATCATATCTTATGTGCTTTGGATTCTGTGATACATGATCATGTCCATTCTGGCATGTCTTTTTCTGCTCATGCTTGGTCATGTAACTTCATATTCCTTTAATACCAGCTTTCCTTCATCTTGCTTGCTGAGTCTAAATTGACACAGCCTCCATATTTAAGTCATAATGTTTACTAAATACATTAATATCAAGACTGAAGTTATCTGAACCAGGAGAGCAGCTTCCAAGCAAATCTGAGCCAAGATGAATTCTCAGACTCCCTGCACAAGGGCCACATCGCAGTCAGGTGGGCAGCGATAGCTGCACTGCACACAGGGAGCCGCTTGCCCACCTGTGAGTAGACAGTTGACAACAATCATCTTCAAAAAAAACGTGCCACCACCAACTGGAGAGAGCTTCCAGCCCGTGTACTGGCTGACATGCAAAGCCCAGGCCGCTCCGGGGAGCAGGAGGCAGCTGGCGGGCAGGGCACGCTGCCTGCAGGCAGCAGCTGTCCAGTTCAGCACCATTTCAGCATGTGTGTCACCAGGGCAGTTGCCCTAAGGCATCACCAAGACAGTACCAAAAAAAAAAAAAAAAAAAAAAAAAAAGATATTAGTAAGATGATGGATTTTAAAATAATTTCCTAAGAAAAAATGGTGTGTTTAGTCCTAACAGTTCTGGAGATGCAAGAATAGTATTTAGTGCAGACCACAGATGCATGCGCTGACTTGTTTGTTCAAGACTTGAATAGATTGTTCTAAGTAAATTAAATGGCTGCAGTGATAATCGATAGACAGGTCACAGTAATGGCAGTAAGGAACACAATGCCGTACCCAATGATCTATTTAGTCTTAATTTTGGGAAGAGGTAGGAAGGAGGGACAAATGGACAAAGAAAATGTTCTTTTTGGCCATCATACCACATCCTAGAGTTTGTATTGCTAGGAATGAGGTTTGAAGGGTTGGGAGCATGTATCCCTGTGCAAAGCACTGTGACTTCTGCAGCTTTGAGTCTGCTACAGTAGAAGACATCTCATATGCTCTTAAATAAAAGCAGATGTACAAGTATCTGATGTCTGTAGGTAGATAAAACTGGCAATGACTATTTAAAAAAATTTGTCTTCTAATGCTCTGTTTATTCAACTAAAAATTTTTGAAAGAAAGTGCTAATAATGACAGGATTTGAGCTTTTAAACTAATGCTTTCCTCCTCTAATTACATTGTATCTTAAGAATCAACAAAACCATTTTCCATCAAGAAAGGAGAGAAAATCAACAACTTTGTTATTCAAAGCAATATCAGCTGGATGTGTTTCAAGTTAACTGGAAAAATTATGCCCTGATTGAAGACTGATGTCACTACCCAAGCCAGCACTCTGTCGCAGAGGAGGATGAAGAAGCTGACAGGTGACAACTGGCCTGTGAAGGCTTGTACATCTATGAAAGAACTAATAAGAGGAAAAAAACAAAATCTCTGTTGGAACTAACACTTAGTCTTGAACCAAACTAATGGTACTGGTAGCCCTACTGAAGTGTAGATCCTAAATAGTAAGTTTCTTTGCTTCACCAGGTAAAGCAAACATGGTACTGCTGTACTCAAGCAATAAGTACCTGAAATTGCAGGTGTTACCATTTAAACTACTTCTGTCTATGTACTCAAACAAACGTGGATTTGGTCCCGTGCTGTTAGCATTTCTACTGCATTAGGCCGATAATGGCTCAACAGCTTCTATATGGCTTGGGACTATAAAATTGTATTGCTTTAAATATTTACTAATTTGCTGAATTCAGATAAAAGCTGTGTTTAGTGAAGCAAGCTAAGGATTTGTGCCTGAATGTCTGTAGGTAGATATGACCTCCATTGCGTGCCATGGATCTGCAGAACTCTGTTCTACTCCTATTGGTAATATCATGCTAGCAGAAGTCTGTTTGCTGTCAAAAAAATTACTGGATGTAGTGCTTCATACCAAACACCACAGAAACAGAGACTTTAGCACAGCAAGAGCATTAAGGAAATAGTTGGCTATAAAAGCTCCTTTTGTTCTCAGAATTAAAATGTGATGCTCATATAACAGAAATGTCTGCTTTTGGTAAGACGTTGTAGTCATAACAATTTAAACTAACTGTGAAAGACACTGAAGAGAGCGAGTGTTGCTACTGGTGCCAAGACCTATCCAAAAAAGGTTTATCTCAGTCATCTTTGTGAGGACATACAGGTGTTGAGCAGAGTTGTGTGTACTAACGGCCATCAAGTTTAACATTTTGAAGCTGCATTATATTGCAAATCTCTTTTCCTCTTGGCTTACAGACAATCATTAGCTAGTGCTGCCTGAAGACAGAGAATTTGTAGTGGTTATTACATTTAACAGCTTTTTGTCCATCAAAACCAATAGCATTTGACATTTTATCAGCACCTTCTGCTCTGCAATGAAGTTGGTGAATTGTAATAGCAACCTGCAATACACTGTTGTCTGGACCATGTTAGGATTTTTGGAACATTTCTAAATTTGGGAGTAACTAGAGGTCGTGTCCTGCCCGTGGGCTGTCAGCACAGCCAGTCTGAACGCGAACTGTGTGGAAATGCAATGTCAGACTGACAGCTCTCTGTTTCCAGGAAAGGTGATGTCTTCAACAGACCCAGACCATGCTATAACTACAGAAACAGGCACAGCTCAAAGATTAGAGCAAATTTTATTTCTAGCTGTGCCTTGGATGCAAAATCATTACTTTAGGGAACTTGAGATTGTCAGGGGAAAAGTGCTATGCATTCATGTATCTAAAGAGAATAATCTCAGTTACAAATAGCCTGAACATTTGCACTGTTCTACCTTACAGTTTAATCCTACATTTTATTACCAACAGCTATGTCTGCCGATGCCTTGGCACACAAGATGTGTGTTTACCCAAAATGCAACATGGGGAAGGGTATAGCATTGCATCAAAAACACTTACAGGGAAAGAAGTGCTGAAAAAGATTGTGTCACGTCTACAGAAATGCGAAGAACTGACTTCTGGAACCTCAGAGATAAACAGGGCACAAATAAAACTGAAAAGGCTCTGCCACCAAGGATGTCATCTGCCCAGTGGGCAGTAAGAACATTCATTTTTAAATGACATGAAGCAGAGACCAGGAGCTGAAAATGTCATGGCTGACTACTGCCCTTGATGGTATGTCCACTGGGCATGCCAGAAGATGATGAGTGCACAATTCCTTCTGCATTCTATAACTCAATCTACTGCAGCTAACGGGAACAATTTTCAGAAGGTCTACTTGTATGTATGTGATGTACGTGCAACACTCTTGATTCAAATATTAACATCCATTTGTTCTACATAACTAATTTTTTTATTTTTTTTTTTTAAATGGGAGAATTCAATACCCCAACTGTCATGATGGCACAGACTGGTATTTCTAGGTAAAATAAGCACTTGTAAGGGGATGTGATGTTTTTATCACAGCATTTTGCCCTGCTTCCAGACTAGAAAGAAGCTATCACCATACAAGCCATTCTGGATCCGAGAACACTAGATGAAAGTATTTTCTTAAGAACTGCCACAATGGGTCAAACTGGATTTCCATCAAGTAAAAAAAAAAAATCCTTTTCTGCTTTGGACTCAACAATGTCCTGTGCCAAGGAGATCAACAACTTATTTACATATTTTGAGTATCTTTACTAAATCAGTTGTCTGAAAATGGAGTTGAATTCTTGAACTTCAATGAATATTGAACAGTCATTTTCTCTCTGTATTGGCTGTTTTATAGATCTTTCGCATGTACCTTCTGTCGCGTGAAAGGATACAAGTCTGATATGTGGCTGAGGGAGGCCCTCCCATTGAGTCACGAGGTTCAGAAAGGACCCCCTTGCTTTCTAAACTCCTTCTCAGAGAGGAGCCTAGGTGCAGCAAGGTCCAGTCTTAGTCCCAGACTTGGTCAACGGTTTATGTCTAAAGGGTTATGTGTGTAGCCACTTATCAGAGTCAACGTTTGCCTGTCAGAGCCCCACTAAGGACTTTCACTGAAACAGTTTCGCAAAGTTGAAAAGAAAAATAGGTAATTTATTGAAGCGACAGATATAAAAGTTCAGCATTGCCGTTGATAAATGCACTAACTGCAACAATTTTGAGCTTAAGTTAATAGTTCAGCGCTTTTGTTAATGATAGTTTTCCTGGGGTAACATCCGACATAATCGGAGGCGCAAGTCTTACCAAAGAGGCGTCCCTGCTTGGGGAGGAGAGAGGTCCAGGCCCGTCGACCCGTCCGGATAGTTGGAGGTCTTGTCCTCAGAAAAGAGGATTCTAAATGCCAGATTTATACTTTTGGCGAGGTGGGACTAAGTCAGGTATTGTGTGCCGATTGGCCCTTAACAAGGCTTGTTGTGCAGTTGATCGGGGCTGGGGGGTGGGGAAGCGGCGGCAAACAAAGGCATTCAGTACAGAGGAGCGGTGGTCTGTTTAGTTTTACCAAAGTAACATCAAGCTGTGAAGGCTCCCCCTCACCCCAGGCGTCACTTAGTTGAGTAAGGAGCAGACCTGTCAGGCGCTGCATCTTGTTAAGATGAACAAATTGCTCATCTCCTGCCCCTGTTCAGGTCCAGTGCTTATCAGTGCAAGATAAGCAAGTTGCTCAATCCCTGCTCTCGCCCAAGCTGGACTCCCCCAGGGCCCCTTCTGCTGGGTCGTAATGGCCCTGTATTTGGCACCAACAAGCCTGGATAAGTCCGGCACCCCACACCTTCCACAGTCATCTCTTCTGAGAACCAGTGTTACGTTGATTTATTTGGATGGGAAGTTGCTCCTCAGCTCTGGTCATCCTTTTTGCCTCTCTCTGGACTTTTTCGACATTCACAACTGCATGTAGAATTCCAAATATAGCTGCATCACTGGTTTATGCCGTTCCCCCCTGCCCTGCACACCCACCCCCCCCCCCCCCAAAAAAAAAAAAAATTAAAATTCTTTCCTAATGCTCTGTGTTGGTTTTGGTTAAACCATGGCGTGCTGACTTTTTCATTGCTAAGAATTTATTTCAAAAATCACCCTGATAACTACTCTGGAAAGGGCTCATGGAGTCATCAAGGACTCAGGCTTCATCTTCTATGTCCATTTCTTCTCATTGTTGAAATTTTATTGATTAAGCTTTGTTGCAAGACCTCCTGATGCTTTGTGCATGGCTATTCTGAATAACTGTGTCAGCAAAATTTATCTTAAGTATTCTGGAGAAGGACTAGATATCACTTGGCATCTATGAGCATCCTGTAGATCCCTTTGGATTTCTCTTTGTCCTTTCTGAAAAGCAACCATTCTTTCCTACCCATTAAGTAGTGGTTGGTACAAAACTAGTGTCCAGTCTTGCACTTAATTCTTGTCCCATGACAGCTCAGTTTCTTTAAGTGCCTTCATAAAGGTACTGTTGAAAAATGGGTTAAAAAAAATTTAAAACTGGTATATCACGAGCTGATCTTTATCTCTGCCTGTTAATGCCTTAATGTTTTCAGATTTCTGGGGCATGATGTCTCTGCAAAACCTGTGTTGGCTTTTAACTGAACATTTTATGTATTTGAGACTATCGTAACTCAGTTATTTAGTACATTACTGTGATGGGGGGATTGTGCTCCATAATCATATTCCCTTTATTTTGCTCTGCAGGACTCCCGAGGTAAGTCGCACATACAGCTTGCTGCAGTAGCCTGGCTCTTCAGAACTGACAGTCTGACCAGCTGCTATGCACAGCTCAGGGCAAAATCCAGAGCTGCATCTTCTCTACTCTTTTGCTGCCTATTTGAGGCAACAAACAGCTGTTTATGATACCTAAAAATGGTGCCTCTGCACTACGTACTAGTGTGTCCCACTGCACACGAGAGATAGGTGACATCTGTTCTTATGGTAAGTGGAAAGACAGAAGTCTGAACTCCCACCCTTAGGAAATCAGTCACTGTGACTTTTTTTAATTGAAAGGTTTGTTTTAAAAAATGCTTGGAAGCGATCTGTCACAAACTGAAACGGTTTGTCATGTTACATTGACCCTTTTTTTTTGTTTTGTTCCACTAACAAAAAAAATAGGGGCGAGATCTGTTGTGTTGCCTAAGGATGCCTCTCATTGCATTTGTCTGATACATTCAGACTATGTCCAAAATGGACAGTCTTTTTCACTGCAAGTAGAAGGAAGACCAGCTTCTTAGCAGCTCACAGCCTGTTCAGACCGCTCTCCTCTTTGCAGTGACTGGACTGTTACATGCTAGAGGTAGCATGCTTTTCCTCCAGTAGAAAAAAAAAAATCAAGGTTATGGACATACTAGCAAAAGTTCCTGTGTGTTCAGAGTATGTGTTGCATCTCCATATGCCCTTCTACTGGTGCAATACATATAAATTTCCAGGAAAAAAGAAGCTCTAATGATAAACTGCAACTGTCCCACTCTTAATCTATTGTTTGGCACATTTCTGTAACCGGGATTGTTAAAGCAAACAGTATTAGTGCAGACTTAGCTATAGATCTTAACCACCAGCTAAAAACTGTTAGTGTTTCTGAATCTTTACTTAGACCACAGAATTTATTTAGAACAGAAAAGGGACTCATGAACAGTTCTGGTCAGCATCAAGTAGATAATCAGATCTTTTCCCTGGCTTGGATGCAGATATTTGAAGTGATTGTGGTTGATCCTTGGTTTCATAATGGTGTTAATCTGGACCAATTTAATTAAGGTAAAAGATGCCAATCTGCACCAGGGCTAAGCTAACAGCCAGGATTTGTTAATATGATTTTACTAGTCAGTGCACATAAACTGTCAGCATTTAGTACTGCAGAGTGGATTCCTTGTAGAAAAGAAAAGCATGTAAGATACTCAACATGTGGTTGGAGCTTTTCAAATTTCTCTGCTGGACTAAACTGGGGAGAAGCAGGACTACAATGTGCATGAAGTTTACAGACAATCTCTAAAGGTCATGTACAAAAAATTAAAGAAGACAAAGCTCCTTATGTAACCATCTGGAAGCTCATCAAACACCACAGCTGTCAATGTGCGCAAGATCTACTTCACAATGAGCTGAGAGCAAAGGTGGGGACCAGTACAGATATGCTTAACTATATCCCTTGGCGTCTATTCTTCGTTATGCATAATATTCTTGTCATACCATTGGTACGACACCAAAGCACACCTTCACCATTTTACTGAATAAATCATTAGTCTTGGAAGTTTCATTAGTGGACAAAACTTGGTTTGTGTTAGGCCCCATGATGGCTCTGAAGGAGTTGTCTTTCCTTCCCAAAAGGAGACGCAGGCAGACTTCAGTTACCATTGGGAGCAAGGCTTTGCAACCAGGTTTGTAACAAGCCCTTATTGCAAGAATGCATATTTAAAATTATGAGAAAATTATATTGCAGTAGATGTTCAAGATAAATTTGTAATTCATGCTTAACATCAAACCAGAAAACTAAAATTTTTCAATATGTTTGTACCACAAAGCTTTTCCTAGAATTATGTGAAATACAGATTTTACATGTCTCTGGCAAAGAAGGGGGAAAAAATATCAATATGTGATAGGGTAAATTGCAAAAGAAATGTTAGCTTAATGAATACATCTAGGCATCCATTTCTGTTGCCTAAACTCTTCAGCACTTTTGTTTAAGGTACACACAGTGTGAAAGAGTCAATGCGTTTCACTAAGGAAGTGTTGAAAGGCAACATTTTTCGTAACAGCGTGATATTTTGACATTGCCATCTCCTTTCTTTTTACCATGTCTGCCAGAGAATTTTGTCTCCACAGAATATAATTTTCAGTGAATTTGAATAGTTTATGAAAAATCTTACCACAATATTTTCCTCTAGTTCCTTCCCAGAAGGTTTAGAATGGAAAGTTTTCATGTTGTACTAAAATGGAAGCACAGTTATAAATTTCCACTGGGTTTGCAGATTCTTAGATCTCTCAACTATTTCCCTCAATACATTTATCTTTTTTTTTTTTTTTGTCTTTCATTTTCACAGTAGGCATACTTTTCAAACTTGTTTTGTAGATCTGAAAAAAAATCTTCCTCCAATTTTCAATTAATACTGTAATGGATACTTGGATAAAATAGTACTAAAATAGTGTCCAACATTGATTTGAATAGGGTTTGGTCATTGGACTGCGCCAGCAAAACTCTAAGCTCACTTCTTAAGCACTAATCTGAAAGAACGGCAAAACCCTAACCCTGAGGCCAAACATTTGCCCTGACTGATGGGATGGGGGGACGGGGACAAGGATGGGGGAACGTGGGGCAGGCAGGGGAGAGTCAGGGTGGGCTTCTGCCTACAAAAAGACTTGAAAGGCGTTTATTTTGGTTGTAAGACAGACAAGCCTAGATCCTGAAAAATGTTTTTACTTGCTTAAACAATGAAATAATTAAAATAATTTTTAAAATTGTAATATAAATTATATAATCATAATTATTATTAATAAAATACTTGTTTAAAGGCTGTACAACATATTACTGAAGCAAATTATCCCATCTGGAATGTGAAAAGTCAAGCACATGGATCAGTTTTTGCAAGACATTGACTATAATTTACCACTTGGATTTCTAGAGCTGTGCTCCCACACGGAAAACACCGTTGAGAGGTCCTTCACACCACAAAGCCACTGGGGAGGATTCTTCGTATTTCCATGAGAAGTCAAGTGAGTTATGGGTTTCAGTTTCTTAGAAAATGGGATTTAGAAGTTTCCAAAAATGATAACAAGCTGCTACACTATATATGCAGTTGAAATACAAAACCATGACTGTAACAGAGATGACTATGGTAAACATGTAAGGTTTTAATTTTCAGGTTATTAAAAAACAATGTTTATTTAAGATTGTTTCTGAATTAGATATGTTAGAACTTCCCATTTTTCACAGGGAAGTGAGAATTCCATTTCTGTCATTAGGTAATTGTATGTCAACGATTGAGGAGGTCTGCAGTATCGGTAAACTCTGCCCCAGGAAGGTTATGAATCTAGACTTTTTTAAAAGTGTTTGTTTCTTTTTGATCTAGGAGCTGAAACAGCTTTCTCCATCAGCAAGGGTTTTGTTTCTTCAGCTTCATGGAAAATCTAGAAAAACGAACATTGCTAATCAGGCAAGTACGATTTTCCCTGCAAGTTCTTTTTTTGCCAGATGTATTATTCAAAACACATATTTTTATTTCTTTCATGACCCAACTTAATGTTTCAAACTTTGACTAGATTTTCAAAAAAGAATGAAACCCAAGCAAAAATTACAAGGCAGTTTCAACAGTCACATAAGACTTTTCTTTCATGCACAGAGAACATGGAAGGAGCATAAGACAACTTCAGCTGTCACACTGAGAAAAAACATACACTTTAACTGTAGCTTGCATTTCTTCAGCATGAAGAATGTTGAAATGTGCTATGCGAAACCAATTTCATATATTGAAGGAAATATGACATTTGAAACTCTAAGCTAATCACATAAAACTTATTTTGCATTTTGGAAACTGAAAGCAAGAATGAATCAGGAAAAAATCTGTTAAGTAAATGGGAGCCAGGAAAAAATACCTATGCTTATTCATAGACTTTAAAACAACTCGGTAGACTTTCCATGATATACAAAAATCTGCTTAAATTACACTTTAATTCTTGTTTAAAAGCTTTTCAGCAAATATTTTAAATCAGAATGTTAAAGGTGGTACAGTAAGTTTGAAAATAATTTTGCCATTTTAGTAGCTCAAAACTTTCCGTATATAGATAGCTAGCACTTATCTGTCACAATGTTTGTAAAATCATTAAAAAGAACATTATGCATCATGCTTGCTATAAGTACACATTTCAATTCAAACATTAATATATATATTCTTTGTGGCTTATTATGCTTTTAAGGATAAAGAGAACCATAATCACAACCTTCATTAAGATGGCACTTGCTGAATTTGAATTTTTTAAAATAATCTACTGGAACCATACACATTGATCACTAAATCTGTCAGCACAGAACTCCACGTCATTGCAATGCAAGATGTAAATCGGAATAGGTAGGTTTTGCATTAAACATCTGTGGCATTTATAGAGAAATACAGTTACTGAAACACTCTCAAAACACATTCAGTGGATTATCCCCCAAATATTAAAAACATCTGTGGTTATGGATATGTACTTTTATTTCCTTGTAGATACTAGAAGTATACTGAGAGAGCAAAGTCACCAAGCAGTTCTTAAGAGGAATTTCTGAAGAGCTTCACAAATGCAGATGTCATTACTTCAGTTATCTTCCCAGGAGAAGCAAAACATTTATTAGCAGAGGGCTTTAAGGAAGTTCAGCTTGTAAAACATAGTAACTTTTAAAAATGAGCTGTATTATCTTATGTTTTGACACATTCGAAATAAACACTACTTGAGAAAATGAGGAAAAAAAGAAAGCAAAAGAAAACCAAAACATGGAAACACATTTTTTTAATTAGAGTTTTAAAGAGGTGCTCTTTGTATTTCAGGGTTGCTTTGACACATTTAATATCTATCAGTGGTTTATATTATAGCTAGACTTTATTACCATCTACTTATAACATGAAATAAATGAAACTGATGATCCATATATATTGCATATTGGAAACACTTCGATCTCAGTGATCACTATGATAAAACAATATATGATGATTTTGTCAAATTGTTTCCTCAGCATCCTTAAATTTTGTAAGTTAAAGAGTGACTATAAACATTGGTAGAAAACCACTTTTTTCTTCTTTCTTTTTTTTCCTTTTTTTTCTTTTTTTTTTTCTTTTTTTTTTTTTCCCCCAACTTTGGTAATTTAAGTAACGTCATAAATCCAAGAGTCTTGGAAAATTAACTCCTTGTATTTTAAACATGTAAAAAATTCTCTAATGAGAATTTTTAAAATTGAATAATAAAAGTTTAATTGAAAATGATTCAAAGGGTAAAAAAAGATACTACAAAAAAGGAAATAGACTACAAAAAAGCAGCATGTATTTTAAATTAAAAGCTATTGAGCATCAGTGCAGCATCAGTCTGAGTTTTGTGTGGCTTTGTATGTGTATCATGGGAACTTATTTCTCCTCTGATTTATGTTATTGATAACAATTGGTATGTTACTGATAATAATCACACATAAATTTGATACATTAATAATCTAAACCAAATTGTGCTAGTTGGAAAAAAATTCCTACAAAAGATAAATTCTTTGCCAACAGTAAATGTAATATTGAGGTCTGTAGGTACACACCCCCGTATCTGAAGGTCAGTACCTTTAAATACTTTTTTCAAAAGAGTTTGTGAGATTCTTTATATACAAAGTGATTCCCAGGTATTGCAAGGAAAAACCATTAAGTGTTTTTGGCACCAATTTCAGATATAAGATGATTTCTGGCACCGTTTATAGATGTCTCTAAATTATAAAGCCTACATTTTTCCATTTGCAAATGAAGCTTATTGTAATAAGCAAATGACAGATAGTCAGCAACTCATTCAAAAGATCAGTTAGCCATTAAAGTAGCCAGTTTTAATGTATAATGTTGCCTTCAAAAGCATGACACACATGAATCAAGTGTCTTCTAATCACACAGTAACTATGAGCCTCCCCAAAAAGTCTTCTGTGCATTGGAAGTTGAAAAGGAAAACATAAAAAATAGTGCAAGACAATTTCCTGAATAACCTAGAGATGACATCTTCCTTTACAACGTGTAGCATTGCTAAAGGATTTTGAGAGAAAGAGGCAGGATCTGGAAAGGAAAGGGATAAGATTTGTTACATGCTTGAGGAATAGGCTCAAGGAGCTCTGTCCTACCTGAGCAGAGAGCAGCTCTAATCATTCGTCCTGAGGGCTCCAAATTCTCTCTAGTGCAACTGGAACAGCCGTGGCCTTTAAGAAGATATAGCCTCTCTGGCAAAAAGAAATCTGGCACTGCCTTCCAAAAAAAGACACACACATGTACATAAAAGGAGGAAAAATAAAAATCAACCCCAAAATAGTCAATAAAGGACAAAAATGTACTGCCTCCAGCAAAAATCAATGAGTTTTCCCATCTCCTATCTAAGAAGCTTTTATTACTACCTTCAAAATGTAACTCATCTGAAAAGGAAACACACCAGTGTATAATCATCTTAACATCTTTTCTTCTCCAGATGTTGTCATTGATTGAAGTGTAGTTTAGGATCTCTTTCCTGGTTCTGATTTGTGGTGAAATTCATAGGCCATCTTGATTCATTTCTGATCCCTTGAAAATCAAGGTACAGACTGTTCTAGTTTGAGGTGGGATAGAGTTAATTTTCTTCCTAGCAGCTGGTATAGCGCTGTGTTTTGGATTTAGGATGAGAATAATGTTGATATCACACTGATGTTTCGGTTGTTGCTGGGCAATGTTTACACCAAGCCAAGGACTTTTCAGCTTCTCACACTGCCCTGCCAGCAAGGAGGCCGGGGGTGCACAAGCTGCTGGGAGGGGACACGGCCAGGACAGCTGACTCCAGTGACCAAAGGGATATTCCATATCATATGACATCATGCTGAGTATATGACTTGGGTAAGCTGGCTGGAAGTGCGACTGCGACTTGGGAACTAGCTGGGCATCAGTAGTCTGTGGAGGGTGAGCAATTGTGCTGTGCATCACTTGTTTTGTATATTTTTTATCATTAGTATTATTAACAATCTTCCTTTTCTGTCCTATTAAACTGTCTTTATCTCAACCCACAAGTTTTACCTTTTTTTCCGATTCTCTCCCCCATCCCACTGGGAGGGCAGTGAGTGAATGGCTGTGTGGTTGTTTTAGCTGCTGGCTGGGTTAAACCATAACAGTCCTTTTGGCACCCAACGTGGAGCACGATGGGTTGAGATAACGACAGATCTGACCAGAGCGCATTAGAAGAAATTTGTTACAAGCATTCATTATATTAGGTAAATAGTCACTAGTCACAATGTTGATTCAATCACTCTCAAAGTTGTTGTGCTTGTTCTCAGAGTTGTGTTCTGTAACACCTTATTTGCAATATATGTTCCGTGTGGTGCTGTTTATCATCTCTGTGAACTGAGTCAAGGTTATCATTGTGGTGTACTTTGTAATACTGACTTATGATATGATAAACTTGTTGGTCATGATACTGATCTGGTATTTTTACCCAGCATTGCCATCACCTCCATACTTAGGGAGCCATCTATCAGAAAATATTAATAATTACACTTTTTTCTTTTTCTCCTTGGAGAATCAATCTATGGAGAGATACCTTTCTTCACTTTCCTCTTCTCCTTCAGGCTAACCTCAAGAGCTCTTGAGAATGTTGAATATCCTTGGCATGTTCAAACCAGCATGTTCCTATTGTTATGTCATCTGAATGTAGTTTGGGTCTTGTTTAAGGTTAAACAACTATTTAAGAATACCACCCAGAGATTAACCCCAGTGATAAGCATCTGAAAGCATGAAATCTTAAACACTTACAAATTCACAGCCACTCCTCAGATAACAAACTTCCCTTTGTTTCCAGGAAAAAAAAAACAAACAACCTCAAAGTCACATAAATTCCTTCTTATCACGTCCCTGTATGTGCAGGACACAAAAGTGGTCAGGCAGTTGGACTAGATGATGTGCTGGTCTCTTCTCCCAAGGAACAAGTGATAGGACAAGAGGAAATGGCCTCGAGTTGTGTCAGGGGAGGTTTAGATTGGATATGAGGAAAAATTTCTTCACCAAAAGGGTTGTCAAGCACTGGAACAGGCTGCCCAGGGAAGTGTTGGAGTCACCATCCCCAGAAGTATGTGTAGATGTGGTGCTTAGGGACATGGTTTACTGGTTGGACTTGATCTTAAAGGTCTTTTCCAACGTAAATGATTCTGCGATTCTATGATTTACGTTTCATTGTTTCTATAGCTCTGGAGGTAATAATGACTGCAGCAGCCTCTGCTTTCAAATAAATGGTCCCAACCAGATGATATCTTTTCTTCTGATGTTTATAGGAATCAGTATAGGCCATATCATTGTAGTGAAGATAGTTGATGCAGACACTGCCTTATCAATGCAGGAATCTGAACAAGACAAAACAAAAGGAGATTCAGAAGTCACTATTGTATGGAAATATTCCTTATCTTTCTTGTTACATTAGGTGAATAAAACAAATTGAAGACTGAAAGATTTGAATCATACCTTTGGTGATGATGGACTGGAACACGAGATACACTGTTATAGTCAAAGGAGAATTTGGAAGACAGAAAATTTAAACAAGGGCCTCCTTTCAAATTACTTTGCCAAGAATATGGGGGACATTTGCTTAGCAAGATGCTACCCTACCATCCCAACAAAGGACCCATCCATTCCACATGCTTCTTTTCACTACCTTCTAAATATCCATCCCTCTGTTCTCCTCATCCCTTTTTCCCAAATCTGCAAGTTCCTCTTCCTGTCTTGGCCTCTCAGTGCACTTGCTGTAACATGGTGGCTCTGCTCTGCCAGAGGACATGGGTTTGGGAAAGCTCACAGAGAGTCCTCCAGCCTGTTTCACTTCCCTGTGCAGGATCAGCTGTCTGTACATGGTTTGTGACAGAAGTTTGTCAAGGATCAAACCAGCTAAGCTTCAGAGTGGCTTTGTTATCTACTGGCTAATGGGATTTATACATGGGCAGTCAAGAGTGAAGGTCTCAAAATGATGGGTAGGGGCTGCAAGTCTACAGGTAAATTAAATGTGCCCAGCTTTGATCCCTGCTACTGAAGGCCAGAATTGCCCATGCCCATTCGGATGAACTCCAGGTCCTCCAAAACAGGATAGCTGCCCTCTGATTGCAAGTTAAAGGTGGAGACTCAGGCATGGAAGACCTGCCAGGATCCTTTGCTTCTCACTCACCTGCTGATCTGACAGGTCATGCTTGCCATGCTTTCCTTCTGTCAGTCCCATACATCACAAGTCATCATGTTCACACATGTAACAAGGCCTCCCTTAGGCCTTGCAACTCTTGCAGTCAGTTTGGCAATCTCTGTTGAGCATGTGGTGAGATAACATATTGCCCAGAGCTGCTGCAATATGTTTTAGTATGTTCAAGCTCCTAATGGCCCCATTGCTCCCACTTTTCATGTTTTGGTCATGTCAGACAGATTTTAGTATCATGATGGACCCATGCGCACAGCTCTGGAGCTATGCTGGCACTGCGGTTTGGGACCACAGATGGTGCAACAGGCAAGGTTGCTTCATTATTTATAGCAGGATGTTGTAGGGACACACATGCCAAGCTACATCAGAGTTACAGTTGTGGTCTCAAGTCTACACTTGTAACGGCTTGATCTTCTCAAGTGCTATCACCACAGGTCATTGTTGGCTCTGTTCCTACACAACAGGGCTCTCTCCTGGAGGCTCCAGGTAGTTCCCCAACATGTGTCACCTACCCTTGGAAAGACTGGGTAGAATGAGGTAGCCTCTTGAGTGCAATTTTTACTGCCTGATGCTCAAGTTGTGTCCAGCGGTGTCTGGGTGGAGTTCTGAGATCATGGGAGCAGGATGGGCTCAAATTCTGCTGGGAGACTGCAGAACTGTGGCCAAAGAAGAGGGCTTAACCTGCACATCTTCACCCGCACCAGCAATTAGGAAATGTCCCTAGGATATTTTGACTGCCAAAACACGATCTGGACTTGTTTGGCAGCACTTATTAGCATGTGCCAAAATTACGCCAGGGACCATTCAGGAGTTCAACAGCTGAGAGAGTCACACTTAAGGCCTGGCAACAGCCCTGTGCCGTTTTCTTATATACTGGCTTGTCTTCCTCTTGAGGAAGCCTCCTTCAGAGAATAGTTAGGAAAAAGACTGTATATTACTATTGGTAAAATATTTTAGAGTACAAACAAAATGTAGCAGTTGGAGGAAGCATATAGAAAGTGAGTCTGCCTGAAGAAGACTCCTGAACAGGACATCCCTATGATAATCTTGATAGCTCTAGGAAAAATAGCAGGGAATGAGAGGTCTCTTGCTCACAGAAGATGAGGAATAGCTGTCACTCTTAGGATTTTTCTCTCTGTAGAAGAAGATCCATTCTCATTTCTTTTATGTTCTTGAGCTAGATAGGATCATTGCTGCTGTGCACTGCACTGAGAATGTACACCTCCCAGGTCAGAGGTTTCTTCCCTTTTGAAGCAATGTGAACAATAATGGAAATCATGGTTTCTGGTCTCTGTTCAATCAATATCAAAGTATTTTTATACAATGGAAGAGGTTCAAACATTTTCTGTATGAGACCACAGTGACAGAACACAAATACCGTTGAGAAAAATACATCATAAGCTCCAGACTTCTCCTTGTGAATATAATATCCTCTGTGAGGCCATAGCTGCTAACGTCTGCTGAAATGTTACAGACCTGGAAATCTGTAAAATATATAAACTGACAATATATCCGTGAGATCCTCAGAAGTACTTGCCAGCAGCTTATTTCAGATCCATACCAAGTCTGTTTCAAGCATTTTAAAAGATAATTCACCTTTTGAGCCTAGGCCACATATCAATTTCCTCTACAAGTTTGCAATGCAAAAGAGCTAATTTCCTATCAATTCAGATACATGTGCCAGTTCTAGCCTTTCATTTTAATTCTCATTTTATTCATATTTTATTCCTTAGCCATTCCTTAGTTACCTTATCATAGAGATTTGTTTGTGTTTGTTCAAGTGGGTGTTTTTCCGTGCCAGAAGTCTAAAATGGATAGGTATGCCACTTTCTTCTTTGTTTTCTTCAGGAAGATATCTGGAGCTTCTGCACTTGCACTCAGCACATTTTGCAATCAATAGTCTTTCTGCTTGGATTGCTTCCCTGATTTGCCTTGGACAACCAAGCTATAAATGTCCTTTGATTTTCATTTATAAGCAATTTTGTCCAGTGGCTGACAGAACTTCTCCTGTATTTCTGCAAAGCAGCTGTCTTCAGAAATCACTCTTTTTAAAGGAATTACCTTTTTCTTTCTCAAATATTTCTTGTGTTATACTTCCATTGATCAGCGAACTTAATCTGCAAATTCAGAATATTGTACAAAACAATCTCTATTTTCTCTCATCTTTTGTGAGGTTGTATTATGGGGTAAGTAACAGTTCCACCAGTTCTGGGAAACACATTATAACTTAATGACAAAAATAACACAGGAAGCATGTCATTGATAAGGCATGTGGAAATGGAATTGTTAAATGCCACCTTGGGAGGTTTTCTAGGGACAGTGGAAATAGCTGGCTTTATTATCTGGCATACAGAAAGAGAAGAATTAGCTTGCTTAAAACCATAAGGATGTAGTTATCTAGCTTTTCCTCCCTCCTTCATCATTGCTTCCTAGCAAAATGGATCCCATTTTATACAAAAGCACACAAAACATTACCTCTTGGGAGTCTGCAGATCTAGCCCTAATTATGGGAATTTGACCAGGACATAGCAATCCTTTCTCACTACTATTTTAATAGCTCTGGAGCCACACTGAACCCACAGTCTTTGCTAACCAGAGTTAGTGCAGAGGATGCTCGAGCACATGCCTATGCAGAGCTATTAAAATAGGAAAAGCTTGCAGCAGTGAAAAGTATCTGTGTCCTCCACACCTTGAGCATAGCTGTGTCATGTTAGGGCCCTGAGTGCTTGATGGCCCTGACCAGGCTCACCTGGGGCTCCAACCCACATGTCCTGCCCAGGGGTTCTGGTGCTCTATTTAGGCTCAAGCCTGGTGGTTCAGTCCTTCCTTGAGCTATGCTGTAGGAGTACTGACCTCCTGGATTGATCTTGGATGTATGCTGTAGGCGGCTGGTCTCATGGATGGACCCCCTTAGAGGTAGGCCCCATGTCCTGGATGGGCTTTAGGTACATTATAGTCCTGTTTCCTCTTGCTCCTTGCTGAGCTCCCTGAATGGACCCTGGACCTGGTGCAGGGCTCTCCTTGTCCTGGACTGTTGATGGATCCTGTTAGCAGTGCCCAGCTCTGGCTACCCTGTTTAGACCCTGTGGGACTGTGCCTTGCTGGTGAGGGCACGGCTTGTGCTGGTGTCACCCTTGGTATCTGGCTTGTCCCCCTCCAGGGGAAGCCCTGTCCTTGCTTGCCTTGTGTCCTGTGCCAAAGTCCTTATTTCACAGTTCCAATCAATCATTACTGGCTCCCATGGTGTTACAAGTTGTCTTCTGGCTTGTGTTGAATGGAGCATGAACCCATAACAGCTGTATTGGGATGGGAAACAGAAAAGCAAGGATAAAATAGATGTTTTCTGAAGAGTCACTTGCTCTAGCCTTGTGAGAGGGTTGCTGTGACATGGAACTAAATTGCAGGATGGCAGCCCTAGCAGAAGGCAGCTCAGATGTTTTGCATTTCAGTTGTTTTGAAGTTCATTCTAAAGCATGCTTGGTTCATCTTCAGTTCATGCTGCTACTGAAAGTGGAGCGAGGATTCAAACTGAATGTCTCCTAAATCTGATAGCAGAGTTCAGAAGCAGCAGTTGGTCAGGCTGTTGCTGCAGAAGTAGCTGCAGCAATTTAAGGTACTGTGGTCTTTGAGCTCCCTGTTGCTGATCTTTTGTCGGATGAGTGCCTGTTCCTACAGCCAAGCTTGCAGGAAGTAACACTCAATCACTAACAAGTTGGCTGAGTTAGTGCAAACCATCTCCCACAGTGGTTTCAAGCAATCTGATTGCCTGCCTGATGTAGATGAGGAGTGCTGGCAGAGTCGCACACACACACACACTGCCTCCATAGGGAGGAGGCAGAGGAGGCCTGGGATGAACAGACATCACGCCTCAAGCTCTACGTGTCTGTATGCAGTGCATAGCAGCAGCGTTTCCATAAAATTGATGAAGTAAAACTTGTAAAGAATATTTTTCCAAATGATGAAAGATATACTTGATTATGTAAACTGAAAGACGTGAAGGAAAGAAAGCAATAATATTAAAGAAAGATGGAAGGTATCTTGGATATGGCCTGAGAACTGGATACTTCGAGTTTTCAGTGTTGTTGATAAGCAAAGGCAGGTATGATAAAGGAATTAAAGTATGGAAAAGGTTTTGAAAAAACCCACAAGAAGAAAGCAAAACTAAATGGCAATAGAAGAAATACTCAAACCCAGACTATAGAGTAGAATTGCAGCCCAGGTGCAGAAAGTATCCTAAATAAGGGGGCAATAAGTTCTCCAGGCAGATAATGGTCAATTGGTCCAACTTAGAAATTATGAAGGGAAGCAGTTGTGATAATTAAAGACCAGTAGGATAAAATTCAGTCTAAATCTTAGAAAAATAAAATCTTTTCATTAAATAACTCTTTTGACAGTGAAATGATTGACTATGCTCAGTTCTACCCAGTTATATTCATAGTCCTACATTTTTTTGCTATAGTATTTAGGAGTTGTTTGCCATGTAATTGGAATGAACACATTCTTCTCAGCTTTTTAAAATGGATATTTTATAGCACATTCTATATATTTTCAGCTAGAATATAATTTAAATTTTGATGTGTTCTACAACTCAAAACAAGTTTGGAGGAAATGGATGTAATATTTAATCAAATTCAGATAGCATTCAGTGCATTGCCTGTCTGCTTGTGACAGAAGCAGCAGATGCCTCAGATCCATTTTTAGTGACCAGGAAAGCAATATTTATAGCATAGAATAGCATGCTGTGGGAAAGTTATAACTGAAACTATTGAGGCTTCCTGATGCTATGAATGTGACTTAGCAGCCTCAAAGTCTCGTTGACATTCACCCCTGCTGCAGTGCCCCTCAAAGGGCATGCAACATTTGGAAGTCACTAATATTTTCTATCCTGCATGCCAGTAACTCAAAACCAGATTAGAACTGATGTCCTCATGAAGCCTTACATTCCTACCACAATGTAAGGGAGGACAATACAAAGTCTCTGTTAGGCTTATTGTTTTCCTCAGTTTGGCAAATCTTAAAAGCAATAGAGGTTTTCTGGGAGAAAGCCAGTGAGAATCTGTCTCCACCTAACTCATTGCAAATGTTATTTTAAATAATCTTGACTATACACAAACAATTCCTTTGTGTGCAATGCAAATCCCAGAATTGTTGGTTCTCATCTTTGGCCTTTCAGTGGTGTAGTTAAAAAGAAGCAGCAGATTTAGTGGACACATCTGAAAGACTCTGTCTCCTTTACTAGGAAATCTTGTGAAAACAAGAGACTCTTCCAGATTGTTATTTTGTCTTTTGCATTTTGGAGATTATGAGCCTGTGAAAGCAGTAGTGCTGTTTCCTTTTCAAAATTCATCTGGCCCTATTTTGTTTTGCTTATGCTTGGGGGGTACATAGGAGGAATTTAGAAATTCAGTTAAGGAAGAAGACTTGAATGACCTACAGTTGCCTTTGAATGCTTGTAACTGATGCAGGAATGAGGAGTAAGGGCTTAAGGTATAGGCAATCTGCAGCAGTTTGCTGTCCAGTGCCTGATACACAAGTCCATTGTGAGCTCAGAAGGACATCCCTGCTCCGCCTGAAGCACATTTCTCTGTGGTCTGTACCACTGCAAGGGTGGGGCTGCAGTGCCCTCTGCTCTGCAGAAGGTTGGTGTTGGAACAGGGTCCAGCAAAGTCAAAATTCGCCCTGGAGGTTGCTACAAAAGGACTTGTCAAGGGATTTACTGAGACTAGATCATAAAGAAAACAACATCTGCAACTATAAAAAAAAAAAAAGGGGGGGTGTGTGGTGTGTGTGTCCCATCCCACTTGGTGGGTGAGGTTAACTTTTTAATTTTCTGCATGGTAATCAGGAGTAACGACAATTACTCTAGAGGTTCAGACAAATCACAAATTTACTTAAAACTCAGCAGAACTGCAAAAGATAGAGGCTTGGCAAAACTTGTAATGATACTACCCTAATGTGCTGAAAATGAAGTGAGAGACAAAGAGTGGCAGAGAGGAAAAGATGGGGGGAGAAGAGAAAAAGGTACCACCACCCTTGGGATCCAGTGATGTTCTCTGCTTGTAGTGGTAGTCCTCTTGAACTTATGTCTCCCCTTTTTATAACTCAACGTGCCTGTCCCATAGGTGGGGGTTTGTCATCACTGAGCAGGTGCAGTATGTGCTCAGGAATGTTCCAGAAACAAGTTGGTGGGTTGTGGGGGTCTTGGGGGTCTCACTGTCCCCTCCACTTTGGGGCTGACTGAGTGATGACCTTTCACAGGCACGCACGCACAGGAGACAGATGGTCCTTGTCTGCCTGTTTCAGGAATAGGGGAGTGGGCTCACAAGACGACATCCTGCCTCCGCAGGTTTTGTCCTTGGTAGAGACGGATGTCTGCGACGTTCCCTCGTTACCAGTTTATCCCTCTTGTGTCAAGATGGATATTTGTGACAATCGCTCGTTACTGGAGCTCTGCAGGGGAGGAAAGGACGAATTTGTTAATAAAGGAATGTAACTCTGTCTAGAACACATGTTAAGATAACTTCAAGAGACTTCAGACTTTTTAAGATTACATGCCCAAAGTGCAGTCTAAAATTATTGAGAAGAGACAATGACTACTGAAAAATTCCTATTTTGACTTCCAGCTGCTGCAGAATGATGAACTAAACCTCTTAATACTGAGGAAGAATGGTGAAAGAAATATAAAAGCATTTAATAAAAGAAAACTTTAGTTTGATTCCTATTTAGTGTCCATTCCTGCTGATTGGTTTTTCTGAGTCAGGGCACTGATGGAGGAGAATGTACTGATCAGAAAGTGTTACCTAATGGAATTTTATTGAATTGTCAGTAGCAAAAATTAAAAGTATAATCTAAGATGGGAATCTGTTTTTACACTTTCATATGAGATAATGACAAACTCTCATCCTTTTCTCTGTAGTAAATATTCTTATGTGATTTGTAGGCCGGAACTTTTGACCTACATAACGGCAACTGTATGTCTTGAGGCAGAACCTCTCCACAGAGTAAAATTCAGCTTTCTCCGGAGGGAAGGAATAAAGCTGCTTATCATGCTGAATGCTGCCCAATAAATTTATTCCATAAATATTCAGTATTCTATGTAGAAGTTTTGAGAGGTTTCAGCTTTTGGTAGTTAGTATTTCACTACAAACCCAGGCATATTTCTGCTGTCCTTTTTGCCCTGGTTTCAGCTGGGATAGAGTTAATTTTCTTCCTTGTAGCTGGTATAGTGCTCTGTTTTGGATATGTTGAATAACGTTGATAATGCACTGATGTTTTGATTGTTGCTGGGCAATGTTTACACCAAGTCAAGGACTTTTCAGCTTCTCACCCCACCCTGCCATGAGGAAGCCGGGGGTGCACAAAGAGCTGAGAGGGGACATGGCCAGGACAGCTGACCCCAGTGACCAAAGGGATATTCCATATGATATGATGTCATGCTCAGTATATAATGGGGGGTAAGCTGGCTGGGAGTGTCACCATGGCTTAGGAACTAGCTGGGTATCAACCAACCAACAGGGGTGAGCAATTGTGCTGTGCATCACTTGTTTTGTGTATTCTGTTGTTATTATTGTCTTTTTCTGTCCTATTAAACTGTCTCTATCTCAACCCATAAGTGTTGCTTCCCCCCCCCCCCCCCCCCCGATTTTCTCCCCCATCCCACTGGGGACAGGGGAGTGATATTTTATATTTTATATCAAATATTTTTATAACTGGAGCAAAATGCCAAAGTATTGAACTGCATGTGCAGTAGTGGATACACTGGCAAGGTGCACAGGTTTCCAGAGTGCTTCGTAACTGAAGCTGTGTCCATATTAGGCAAACAAACAGAAAATGGGATAAATTGTACAGAAAGCATCCTCTGGAAAAGATGGCAAGTCTCACTTTAGTAGGGCCAAAATTTCATTCTCACCCTGACTTCATACTTGTATTTGAGTGCCTTTTGCTGTAGCATAAAAGGATGGTAATCTTTAAAAAAAACAAATGTCTTGCATAATTCAAAACTTGTGAGTTCACTCTGTTCTTCCAAGCAGCAGAAGAGAAGCTCTCTTGCCCATTGTGTTGGTTTTGCGTGGCAAGGTTTTGGTAGCAGGGGGGGCTACAGGGATGGCTTCTGTGAGAAGCAGCTAGAAGCTTCCCCTGTGTCTGACAGAGCCAATGCCAGCCGGCTCCAAGACGGACCCGCCACTGGCCAAGGCCAAGCCAATCAGCGCCTCTGGGATAACATATTTAAGAAAGAGAAAAAACAGTTAGAGAGCTTTTGCAGCCAGAGAGAGGAGTGAGAAGATGTAAGAAACTCTGCAGACACCCAGGTCAGTGCAGAAGGAGGGGCAGGAGGTGCTCCAGGTGCCGGAGCAGAGATCCCCCTGCAGCCCGTGGTGAAGACCATGGTGAAGCAGGCTGTCCCCCTGCAGCCCATGGAGGGAGGATGAGGGGGTGTAGAGATTCCACCTGCAGCCCGTGGAGGACCCCACGCCAGAGCAGGTGGAGGCACCTGAAGGAGGCTGTGACCCCGCGGGAAGCCCGCGCTGGAGCAAGCTCCTGGCAGGACCTGTGGATCCGTGGAGAGAGAAGCCCACGCCAGAGCAGGTTTGCTGACAGGACTTGTGACCCCATGGGGGACCCACGCTGGAGCAGTTTTCTCCTGAAGGTCTGCACCCCGTGGAGGAGACTCACGTTGGAGAAGTTCGTGAAGGACTGTCTCCCGTGAGAGGGACCCCAGGCTGGAGCAGGGGAACGATGAGAGGAGTCCTCCCCCTGAGGATGAAGAAGCAGCAGAAACACCGTGTGATGAACTGACCGTAACCCCCATTCCCCGTCCCCCTGTGCCGCTGAGGGGGGCGGAGGTTGAAGCCGGGAGTGAAGTTGAGCCCGGGAAGATGGGAGGGGTGGGGGGAGGTGTTTTAAGAGTTGATTTTATTTCTCATTCCTCTACTCTGTTTTGCTTAGCAATAAATAAGATGAATTCCCTCTCTAAGTTCAGTCTGTTTTGCTCGTGATGATAATTAGAGAATGATCTCTCCCTGTCCTTATCTCGACCCGTAAGTTTTTTTGTTTTTTCATTGTACCTTTTCTCCCCTGTCTAATGAAAGAGGGGAGTGATAGAGCGGCTCTGGTGGGCACCTGGCCCTCAGCCAGGGTCAACCCACCACACCCATAGAGAAGCAATGTGTTCTCCAAGGGTTCAAGACTCCACAAACAGTGCAAGGATGAGATCAGAACTGGCTGGTCTTCAGAGACAGCCCTTCTCTGTGGCTCTGCCTGCTCTAGCCATGATACTCAGTAACTTTCAGCTAGACACAGCTGCTTGGGCTCCAGCTGGATAGCAAGCTCTCTTTTTACATATGTCTGTTTCCAGGGTCATAATGCCGTAAGACTTCTAGTACCATATCTGATTGGTGAGCTACAGCCCCTTGTGTTCTTGTTGTGTGGCTGTATCTGGACAGCTCTGAACTACATGTGTAGTGACAGGACAAGGGGGAATGGGTTTAAGCTGAAGGAGGGTCGGTTTAGATTAGATGTTAGAAAGAAATTCTTTACTCTTCGAGTGGTGAGGCACTGGCACAGGTTGCGCAGAGAGGTTGTGGAGGCCCCATCCCTGGCAGTGTTTAAGACCAGGTTGGATGAGGCTTTGGGCAACGTGGTCTAGTGGAGGGTGTCCCTGCCTGCAGCAGGAGGGTTGGAACTAGATGGCCTTTGAGGTTCCTTCCAACCCAAACCATTTGATGATTCTACATGCAACCATGAATGTGGCCTGGCAAATTCCCTAATCTCTGCTCAGAAAAGGCAAGATTATGCCTTTTTCTTCTGGCAGAAATAGACTCTAGATGAACCCACTCTTTTACTAAAGCCAAATACAAAATAGATTCACAGCTCAGTTCCATGTACTGTGTCCAAAAGATTTCTTCCTCACTGGCTAGATATAGTCCTTTATCACCCAGCCTGGCTTGACTAATTTACAGAACAGGAATGGAGCCACCCACTCTGGAAAATCAGCTCTTGGACCAAGACCATTAGCCATGTGAACTGAAGCAAGAGTAGAGATAAACCATCTTGGCATCCTGACAAGTATGGCTTTTCGACCTGAGTGCTGGAACAGCAATCCTGCACTTGGGTCAAAACTTTGCATCAAGATGACAAAACAGATGAGCCAGGTTCAAGTATATGGGGCTGTGTGACAGTAGAGGAGAAATGAAGTTCAGAGAGAACCAGTGTGTTTCACCCATCCTTGTATAGCTTTCTCCAGGGACTATTGAATATTTGGGGAATGTGTTCCTACTGTGGACTGGCAGGAGTGCAAGTGGCAACTTGAATGGATGTGGTGAAGGAGTGCTTAGATCCAACAGTATAGTCCAGCATGGCAGCCTGGGGCTTCTTGGCAGAGTGTTTTATTTTCTTCTCAAACTGGGTGGTCTTCAGTGGTGAATGATCTGAAGTGTCCCTTGGGTTATGCTGACATTTTCCCAGGCACTTGGCTTAGCTCTGCCCACGAGCTCCACGCAGCTCACCCAGCCATCCTGCAAAGACGAAAGCTGAAGGAAACAGAAGTGTGTCACAAGTCAGTCTTACTTGGTAACCTCTGCCCCTTCAGCTAATAAATCTGACTTATAAAAACCAAACGCAAAACTGCACATCTAAAAAGAAAGCATGCAGGCTGTACCTACAGAATGGGTGACTGGGAAGCAGCAACCATACAAAGGCTCTAGCACCTAACCAGGAATGAATGAACAGTGTCCCAGGGTCTCCAGTTCAGGCAGTAAGGTAACTTAATTAGGTGGTTGTGAATGCTCTGTAGAGTTGCATCAGATACAAAAGTTGTATTGAGTTTAATAAAGGGAACACTTTGCATGGCTTAGACTTCTGGAGGCTGCAGAAGCCTGGATTGTCCTGAACAGTAGAAGAGCAGCTACACATGGAGCTGGCTGCTCCTGGAAACTGGACAGGCTGCACCTATACCTGCTCCATTCTGCAGCAGTGCTATGTCTGGAGGACTCGGTATGTGTATCTTCCCCCCAACCTCTGCATTTGCTCTTCCCACACCTCTACAATGAGCTGTAATTTTAAGTCCTCAGAGGTCTGCAGTTGCTGTGCTTGAGTAAAGTTCCTCCAATTTAATGAGTCTCTATGTAGGTGCTTACTGACTGATCTCCAAAGTACCGATACATTTTCACCTTCTATCTGTAAGGGGATTGTCTGCAGTTCTTGCATCTAATCCTGGCTTTCCCCAGTGCTACTATCCAGGAGAATTTAAATGTTCTTGATCCCATATTGCCTTCTGGGATCAAGGGTATAATGGTTGGGCAAGTATCCTTGCAGTGAACAAGACTGATAGTAGGTTTTTAGAGTTAAAGAGATGAGAACCAGAAAACTAGGAGGTACTGTTGGAAGGGAGGTAACAGAAGATGTGTTCAAACCATGCCTCTCTGCGCAGCAACCAGCACCTGCATTTGTCAGTAACAACGCTAAGTGTGTGCTCTGAATCTCTCCCTGGAGAAGCTGCTCTCAGCTGGCTGACTGCATGGGGAGCCTGGCCTTGGGGTGGTGGAAGCATCTAAAGTGGAATACTGCTGTTTGGTCTAGGCTAGTTGACTGCCAGATAGGCTGAAGTACAGTGAATTCTTACCTTCTTTGTCTCTTTTTTTGATGACTTAAAAAAAACAAAACCCCAAACCCCAACAAACTCAGTGTAGTTATTCTTTTAGAACAGCACAGCATGAAGCCACTCAATATATGTGCAGATGACTAGTCCTACTGATTATCTTAGATCCATGCAGGTCTGTTAGTACTAATATTGTCTGCCCTGCTTTGCTGTTCTTAGTACGAAGCTGTTTCCAATAAAAGGTGCAAATGACATTTTTGCAAGGCTGACTTTGAACTAGGGAGGCCCAAGAGCTCTAGATGTAAGCGCAGACACAGCTATCTCCAGCTGTGTGCCAGATGGGGACAAAAGGATACCAGAGATTGACCTGCTATCTTGAGGTTATTGGCACCAGCTGTACTCACCAGTTGTGGATTTAGGTGTCCCCGCTTGGGATTTGTCTCCACCACAGAAGAAAACGTTAGTTTTCCCAGTCTGAGTGGATATAGCCCACCCTGGGCTAGAACTGGTATGAAATTAAGCTCCACTTTTGTTCTAAGTCATGCTGTACTTGCTGGTTCTTGGTTGCTCCATGCATTCAGTCCCAGTGTATTGTGGAACAGCTTGTCTGGCCTTTCTTAGCTTCTGTGGGAGTGTATTTTTAACTCCCATCTTGGTTAAATTAATCGCCAGCAACACGGCCTGTTGGTTGTTACACATACCGCATTAAAGAGAAAGGGGAGAGATTCAGGTGATAAGGCAGAATGGAAGAAGTGTTGACAGTAGTATATTTTGCTAGTGGGGCAAGGCTGAACGCATGTGTGGCAGAGGAGAAAATTCAGAACTTAATTGTTGGGTGCTGGTTCTGGAGAAGTCCTGCTGTACTGAGTGCAGAGATTGCATTACTGTGCAAATACGGCACGACCAGCATGTCTTCTCTTGTGGTTTCAGAACTCCTGCCAGAAAAGGCAACCTGTATGAGGATCTGCTTTAGATCTTCAACAATATCAGAGCTATGGTGGTTAAGGTCAGTCAGCGGCTAACTCGAGGAACAGAGAGCTAGGGCCTCAGAGAAGGCAAAAGGAAGAGGATGCAACATGAATTTACCACTTCTTATAAAGCAATACTAAAGACAGAAACTAAAACTAGTTCAATGCCCAGGAAAGGCAAGTGTAGTAAGGAGTCTGTCTGATTTGCAGTCTTTTACCTCAGAAGTGGATACTAGGACAATTTACAAAGGATATTCTGCAATAATAGCATGAATGTGCACAGAGAAAATTTGGAAGGCCAAAGTGGGATATAGCTAATAAGGGACAAAACCTACAACAAGAAAATATCTCCAAGAACATTGCTATAAAGACCAAGTCCAAGGAAAATGCTGATCTCTGCCTGTGGTGGGTTGACCCTGGCTGGGGCCAGGTGCCCACCAGAGCTGCTCTATCTCTCCCCTCGTTCACTAGACAGGGGAGGAAAAGTACAATGAAAAGCTCATGGGTGAAGATAAGGACAGGGAGAGATCACTCACTAATTATCATCACGAGCAAAACAGACCGAACTTAGAGAGGGAATTCATCTTATTTATTACTAAGCAAAACAGAGTAGAGGAATGAGAAATAAAATCAACTCTTAAAACACCTCCCCCCACCCCTCCCATCTTCCCGGGCTCAACTTCACTCCTGGCTTCAACCTCCTCCCCCCTCAGCGGCACAGGGGGACGGGGAATGGGGGTTACGGTCAGTTCATCACACGGTGTTTCTGCTGCTTCTTCATCCTCAGGGGGAGGACTCCTCTCATCGTTCCCCTGCTCCAGCCTGGGGTCCCTCTCACGGGAGACAGTCCTTCACGACCTTCTCCAACGTGAGTCTCCTCCACGGGGTGCAGACCTTCAGGAGCAAACTGCTCCAGCGTGGGTCCCCCACGGGGTCACAAGTCCTGTCAGCAAACCTGCTCTGGCGTGGGCTCCTCTCTCCACAGATCCACAGGTCCTGCCAGGAGCTTGCTCCAGGGCGGGCTTCCCACGGGGTCACAGCCTCCTTCAGGTGCCTCCACCTGCTTCAGCGTGGGGTTCTCCACGGGCTGCAGGTGGAATCTCTACACCCCCTCATCCTCCCTCCATGGGCTGCAGGGGGACAGCCTGCTTCACCATGGTCTTCACCACGGGCTGCAGGGGAATCTCTGCTCCGGCACCTGGAGCACCTCCTGCCCCTCCTTCTGCACTGACCTTGGTGTCTGCAGAGTTTCTTACATCTTCTCACTCCTCTCTCTGGCTGCAAAAGCTCTCTGACTGTTTTTTCTCTTTCTTAAATATGTTATCCCAGAGGCGCTGATTGGCTTGGCCTTGGCCAGCGGCGGGTCCGTCTTGGAGCCGGCTGGCATTGGCTCTGTCAGACACAGGGGAAGCTTCTAGCAGCTTCTCACAGAAGCCGCCACCCCTGTAGCCCCCCCGCTACCAAAACCTTGCCACGCAAACCCAACACACTGCCTTAAAAGAAAAATATTAAATTGAAGAGTTAGCAACTGTATTGCTTCAGTTCTTATGAAAATGTCCAATTGTAATCAGGCAGCTTACAATATAAAGAAGTTAAACATCTTGGACTATGATGTGAAGTGAACAGGCCAGAGGAAAGTTGACCCAACTCAAGATTTCCACATCAGGTGGGCTTGATGTATTTCATCTCAATGTAAATTTGAGGAGATGGAGAAGACTGGGTGTGACCAGCCAGTAACCAGCCCTAGCTGTCAAGGATGGGGGAGACAATAAACAGGGGAGTCATGTTCCTGCTGGTTTTCCCCACAATGTCACCAAACAAGCTGCTGGCAAGATAAAAAGCCCTTGCAGCTATTGATATGCAGCACTATCACATTTCTTGGCTTAGTAAGACTTCAGATACATTGCACTTTTGTGAGTATGGAGAAACATGTTCTGAATGAGGCTTCTAAGATAGCTGTAAAACTGCTGGAAAAACATGGAAGCTCTGTCAACAGCTCCCTGTCGGAGATGAAAGATGCATGGAGGGTACTTAATGTGGAGCAGGAATAATCAATTTTTTAAATACGAATCAGGGAACCAATGGCTATATAACAGTTCTGCAGGAAAAAAATCTGGCAGCAGAGCCCACAGATGCTGTGGGTTCAGATCCAGCTTGTGAACCATTGCAGTGATTGTTCACAGTCTGTCTCTGAGCCCACTGCATCATGCTACGCCAGAAAGCATGAGCAGCCGGATGGTGTAGAACAATGTGGAATAGACCTTCCCTTCCATACAGTGCTCAGGCCTTTGCTGCAGTGATACGTCCAATGCTGGACACTAAAAGAAGAAAAGCAGGGAGCGTGAAAGGGTGCAGGAGTGACTAGTAAGTATTTTAAAAACAGAAAACCGGAACCTAAAGAGCTGCGCTTCTGTCTTTGGGGAGCTAGTAGCATTTGAATGAATAAATCCTGGAACACTGGTTATTATTGGGTTACTGTAAAAGCAGAACGGGGAAGAACAAGCAGAAATGTGAAAATACCACCTATAGCTGGTATTTTCCAATATATGAACATGCCAAATATTCTGACTTTCAGAGAAGAGACAAGTTACTGCTGAGCTGATCCCAAAGCAATTAAAAGCTTTGGCTCGGCAGTTAAGTCCTTTAAGCAAAAAGATATGTATTGTATCCTCTGCTAGGTGAGGAAGGCAGCTTAACTGTGAGTGACCCAAGGCAATGCTACTGCTTCTGACCTAGAAGTTATAAAAATTGAACTAAATAAAGCTCCTGCAATAGCAAATAGTCAGTGTGCTACGTGAGCTTCAAAAGCAAGAGCAAAAATAGAAGAGCGAGGGGAAAAAAATACAATCTAGGGGAGCATAAGTCCAACAAAGAACAGAAATATACTTGGAATTGAAAGCTTCTGTTTGTGGTCTTTTAAATAAGAGCTGGACAGGCTCCAAATTATGACCAGGCTGCATTTAAAACACAGTTAGTAGATGGCCTGATCCCAGGAATGTGTCCATGCGTGTAGATGTGGGAACAGCAGCTCTGGAGTAGGGATGTCCATCATCTGCTTTACCAGTG
Source organism: Balearica regulorum gibbericeps (assembly GCF_011004875.1). Classification (NCBI taxonomy): domain Eukaryota; kingdom Metazoa; phylum Chordata; class Aves; order Gruiformes; family Gruidae; genus Balearica; species Balearica regulorum. Next base: position 1,964,693 of record NC_046199.1, read on the forward strand.
CCTGTGGACTAGAGTGCCCTGCAGGGACGGGGAATTTACAAGGTGACAGGGCAATAAGAAACCCAGGATACTGCTGGGTACTGATGGCCCATCAGCCACCTGGCTACCAACTGCCAGTAAGTAGGGGGTACAAGAAGAACTATTAAGCTTGAATCTGTTACTGGATGCACAGCAAAATCCAAAGAAGTTGGACCTATTGAAGTACATAGTGGCTTCAGGAGAACTAGAACACTTTGTGCACAGCCTAATGCTAACAGCCTGCTAGAAGTGTAAGAGCAAGACCCTCTGCCTCTAGCCTTTTTGTCAGACAATGCATTAATACTGGATTTAGCAAACCTCCTCATCCTCTGTCACACAGAAAGTCAAAATACCCTTGGCCACAGTGGAAAGCTGGGAGCCCACCCACAGAGGCACAGTAGTGCGAGGAGTTGTTGTACAGTGCCACGTGCCTGTAGGAATCCCATTTGGCGTGTCCTGAAAGCAGATGGCAAGCCTCATCAGCTAACATCTTTTTGTTTGTTTACTAATAATTCCAATTTAATTTCTAATGTAGGAATTTGTATCAACAATGTTTTTATTGATAATTTTTAGGATTAAATGCTATTATGCACCAAACAACACCTGTTGCAGTAAAAAAGAAATGCTAGGAGCCCTAAATGTCATAGTGGCTGGGGAAAAGTGGTTCAGGGTAATAAACTTGGCAAATGCATTACTTGCCCATCATCTGGATGCAGGAAAAAAATATCATAAGCTGATAAAGCCCATGTCTCATGTGTAGATGTAGTGTTTCATGGTCACTCAAATAGAAGTTAAAAAGTGAATTAACAAATGTTATCTATAGTTATGGAAACAGGATTCAAAGTAAGTTAGGAAAAGACCTACCTGGTACAGAACAAAATAAAATGCCTGGGAGTACATTTGGATGGGAAGGCTGTCTTTGCAGGGGCTCTTCTAGAAACACACTCACAACTTCAGACAGTGATGGTGTGTGAGGCCTGCCTGAACCAGGTTGGTCTGTCCTGCACAAACCTTTGAACCCCAAAACTTGGAATTCTTTGCAGAAACATGCCCACTGGCATTTCAGGAATGGCATTTCAGGCAGTACTGGCTGTGCTGGTGTAGGCAGCGCTTACGCTGACATGGTAAATATGGGTGTAAAGGTCTTGTGTCAGCAAGGAGGCTGTGAATGAGGTTGGTTATTGGGGTGCTGTTATCCAGCTCTCTAGATGTATACATGGGGAAGAGCAGCATTTGGGGAAGGGCAGCAGCAGAAATAAATTATTGTGGATGTGCTTTGCTTTTTTAGATAACCCACTCTCCTCATAAAGGATGAAATTCAAGACTGTTGCCCTGACCCTTGCAGCATGAATAAGAAGGATGGGGGAGTATCCATGTGTAGGCGGTTGTGCCATACCTTAAGTTTATGAAGTTTGTTTCCCCTTCCACTATTTCTCAGTTTCTCCTTTTTTTAGAAAAACAAAGAAACCTCAAAATCCCAATAAACCCACAGTCCCATACTGGCAAATAAAGTCCTACCTGTTTCCAGACACAGTCCAAGCTGTTGTCATTCACTCCTGTCTCAGAAGACCCCCCTGGGTAACTGATCCTTGTTTTGTTTCTGGTAGCTGCAAAATGAGAATTACATTGATGAGAAGGAATTCGGAATATGAAATGAAAGCTTTCATGTTTAGAACTGCACAATAAGGTCCTCAAAAGAGCAAATAATCCTGTCAATCTCAGGAGTCGCCTGAGAAAGAACTAAGGTCATCATTTAAAACAGGGTAGGTAAACTACATTAAACCCTGTATAGATCTTAATTTAAATGGCTTAAATTCAGTTTAGCTTGATGAATTATCACAGGCTGAACTATAAAGTTATGTACATAATTTTCTCATTTTCTTCCTCTTCTCAACTTCAAATACATAGAATTAGAGGCACATTTGCTAGATTTAAAATTATTTTTTTGCATTACTGTCCTCAGGGAGGAAATTCTTCGTAGATAAAATCTGAACAAAAGCTGACAAAAATTTTACCCTACCAGTATTTTCTTTCTAATCGAAGCAAAACTGCTAAAGACAGAGCATACAAGTCATACCAGGCAGAACCGCAACCACCAGAGCCACAGCCCTACTGAGCCCTTGAGCAGCCACAGGTGGTTCCTCTCCTGCCACCCACCAATGCTGCCCCAGGGGCATCCTGATGCTGTTCTGCATATCAAAGTCTGTTCTTGCCCTAGATCCATGTTAAAGTGCGATGAGGAAGGTGGTTATTTTTACTACAGCCCTTTAGGAGGAGCGGAGAATTGTTGAGGAGATTTGAATCTGCCTTGATGCGATCCTGGATGAAGCACATGGAAAGCAGGACCAGCACTGCTGAACTACAGTGCCAAGACACTTCTATTAAATCTTAATGAGCAAAGAGCGCACTGGTCTAGTTTTAGATGTTGCTTTTTTAGATTTTTAATAGGACAGCAAATCAGGCAGGAAGTAATGTAAATTGGAAACAGAAATGTCATTTTTCATTCACATCTCTCACATATGAAGTGGCTGAGGCAGAGAAGGACCAGATGGCAGGCTTTGAAAATTAGGTGTGGAGATGGGGAAACCAGCAGGGGATTAGGGGAGAAGAGAGACCTTTGCAGCTGGATTTCTTTCCCTGTCTTTGTTTCTAAGGTCCCAGAAATTTTTTCTCTCTCTTCCCTTCCTGGCCAAGAATTCATTAGATTCCCTAATCTGCTAGGCTTTACATTCATTACAGAAAAACGTGCCTGGTCTTTCCTTGTTCTTTCTTTTTCTTTCTTTCTCTCTTTCACCCTCCATTTTTCTTTGTTTCTGCTTCCATTCCCTCTCACTAGTTTTCTTGTCTATTTTTCTTTCCTGTGCCGATTTGGATTTCAAAAATTGTACTGATATATCAATACAGCTTGTTGTAGACTCTTTGCCTTCCCGAGAGGTTCTTGTGATTGGGAGACAATGATTTGGACAACTGGGTCATTTGCATTAGATGACTTACCAAGATCAGTTATTTTTCAGATATGATTGTTGTGATTGCTGAAACTTTTGCTGTAGTCCCATTCTGTACCACAGATAAAGATGTGTTTCAAGGTGCTGTATCCCGGAAAATAAGAATGAACTGTATTGCAGGTTTATTGCTGGTTAGTTAATATTGATGTTTTGATCCCCTCCTGTATTTTACCCCCATACACTGCAAGAAAAAAAGTGCAACCATTCTTGGCTCAACCTTATTCAAGCCCTACCATTTGCACTCAAAAAAAATCAACTTGGAGGGATATTACATCATAAAATACTTCATAAACATGGCGGTAAGGTTGCTACATCCTTTGTAGATAACGTGTAAAGTATATAATACGTGGACTTAGTTCCTTACTTAAGCTATAAAACCCACTTTTTCATTCTTTTGAAATGCGAGATTTAAAGGTTGTGGTGTGGGCAAACATGTCTACTTTTAAGACAATTAACAGCAAACAACTTCCATGTTGTGTTTGGGGAAACTTTGAGTGGTGCACGTCTTGCCTTTTTTTATTGTTGTAGAGAAAGTTAGTTGAAACTTAGAGCTAGCAGCTTAGACATTAATAGCTAGACTGGACAAAGCCTATAGATCGTGGCATGTGAACTGTAACAACTGTATGACAACATGCCGAATACCTAACTAAAGAATTGGCCAAAACCGACCTAAGAGGATGTGATACCGGATATAAGATGATGATCGCTTAGCAACTGCTTAGTAACAAAACAGCAAACAAATCAAACCAATAAAAACCAATAAAAAGCAAGAAGACCCCAGACCTTAATATTAATATTGGTCTGAACTATCGCATGAGGGGAGGGGAACTTAGATTGTAAGGGTATAAATGCCCAGGAATTTCTTTGTTCAGGGTCCCTCTTCAGAGGCACCCAGCTCGAGCTGTAGTGCTATTAATAGAAAGCACTGTCATAAAGGAGTTTGTCTTTTGGCTTATGGGGAAACTTAGCATCAAGTGCTGCTATGTTGGCTGGCGTATGTAATTTCCGTAACAGTTTGGTGACCCAGATGGGACTCCAGGCAACCACCGATGGACGTTGGACTCTCTCATCTCAAACGTCCAATTGCCGGCATCGGAAGAGCTCACTTGGGAACTTTGGAGACGGGAGGTGCCAATTGGTGAGTGTTAAAATTCCGTTCCTAAATTCTAAGCATTAGTGCATGTTAAAATTCCAATACCGTGTTCTAGGTATTTTGAGTCTGAGCGGGTTCAGGTCCCACTTTGGAAGAGTGCTCTAGGTATTTTGAGTCTGAGCGGGTTCAGGTCCCACTTTGGAAGAGTGCTCTAGGTATTCTGAGTCTGAGTGGGTTAGAGTCCCATGTCGGAAGTGTGCTAGGATAGATGTGCGTGGCCTGATCAGTGTAAGGCACACAAATTTAGCATACAGACATGGGGAACTTACCCGGCATAAAGAAGGGGATGCCCTTAGCCAAAGTACTAAAAAATTGGAGGAAAATAGATGGCACTGTGGATCTAGCAAAAAAAAAAAAAAAAAGAGGAATAGCATTGTGTAAGGAAGACTGGCCAACACTTAGAGGAGCAGAAGTATGGCCTTGCGAAGGATCGTTCAATTAAAGAAATGAGCTATGCTCCAGAAAACTTTAGAAAATGAAAAATCTCAGCAAACGGTTTAGTGGTATGTATGAAATAATTGGGCATATGACCACCATAAAGAGCATGGTCAAAAATGAGTACAAAAACCTCGAGGAAGAACTTTAGCTGCAGTAATTGTAATTTCACTGAGGCACCTTCAGAGCTGGTCTCTGCACCATCCTACATGCCTCCCCCTGTATCGCTTGTTGCTTTTGCTTGACTTTACCCTGTGGTTTCTAATGTTATCCCTAATCCTCTTGCAATGTGGCCAGCAGTGGTGGGGGTGCGTGCGTGCAAAATGTTCCTCCCCCACCGTCAATGTTAATTCTAATAATAAATTGATAGCAAGTGTTTGTGAACCAAACCACCTCTGACATCTGCAACTATTTTAAGGATCACATGCCAGGGTGGCAAAGAGAAAATTTGAAAGATATTTGTACAATATGTAGATGATTTGTTATTTGCCAGCAAGACATACTAAGATTGCTTGAAAGATACTATTTTTCTATGTACTGCTTTAGCAGAGAACAGGTCACCATGCATCTCTTTCTAAGCCTCAGCTGTGTCAGCAGAAAGTAAAATATTTAGAACTGATATTAACAGAAGGACAGACTGGGTCCAGACTATTGTAGAAATACCTCAACTGGTAACAAATAAAGAACTGTGAGGACTTTTAGGCGCAGTAGGATACTGCAGACCCTGGAGGTAAGCCATGGACAGAGGCTACCAAGGCAGAGGAAGTGGAACCTATACGCTGAGGTCCAGAGAGAGAAAAGGCTTTCCAAGCTGTAAAAGGAACTTTAGCTTCTGCTCCGATGCTGGGATTGCCAAGCTCTTTGAACTATTTGTGCGTGAGAACAAAGGAGTAACTAGCGGAGTCCTTATCCAAAAGCTAGGTTCACATCGCTGCCCTGTGGCTTATTACTCAACTCAACTGGATCCTGTAGCGGCAGGGAATAATTTCTGTATTAAAGTGAGAGCAGCAGCAGCGACAATCATAGAAAGAAGCAGATGATTAATTCCGAGTCACCCAAGAACTGCGCATGACCCGCGTGAAGTAGAACTGATTCTTAAACAACATACCACAACAAGCCTTGTCCCCACAAAGAGCATGTTGTTGTGAATTAGCAATTTTAAATGCAGATAATATTATTTTAAAAAGATGTAATGTTTTGAATCCAGCAACTTTACTACCTGTCAGCCACATCATGATTGTGCTAAGGTAGTGTTTCACTCCAGCCACCTACAGGAAGATCTGCAAGATCAACCGCCAGAGAACTCTGATCTAACCCTGTTCACTGATGGATCTTCATACTATGTGAATGGAAAAGGACACACGGACTATGCAGTGGTGAGAAACTTAGAGGAACTTGAAGCAGAACTTCTGCAACCCTTGGTGAGTGCCCAAGGGGCTGAACTGTATTAACAAAGCAGCCTGGTGGGAATGTAATCAGTGGATAACTGTTTATACCGATTCTAAATACACTTTTGGAGTGTGTCATGCAATGGCTATGCTATGGAAAGAATAGGAGTTCCTTACCTTGGCAGGAAAGAATATTTCTAATGGAACTGAAATCCAAATGCTGTTGGAAACTATTAAGCTTCCAAGGGAAATTGCTGTAATACACTGTCCAGCTCATATCAAAAGCTACAATGAAAGTAAAAGAAACGGTAAAACTATTTGAACTTATAGTCAGATAGGTTTGAAATGGCCTGAAGTTTTAAGGAATATTACTATGTTATATTGGGATATTGAAATACCCCTCACCAACCTCTAGTGCGGTCATCCACAGCAGTAGTGTTTGGCAGACCTTCGTCCCCGCTAGGACCAGCCTCCTAGATGGAGATCTACAGGTTACCAAATTTGCATTAGGGATACAAATGCTTTTACAAGAAAGTTTCAAAATTAAAAGGAATCATGCTCAGCAGTACCAACCCACCCCTCCAGAGATACAGGTACATGATTTTCAGCCTGGGGATTGAGTTTTAATAAAAGTATTTTCCTGTAAATCTAAACTGGAACCCAGGTGGGAGGGACCGCATACTGTCTTATTAAGTTCTTACTTTGCCATAAAAGTTATGGGGAAGGAAGCCTGGATCCACCAATTGCACATTAAACAGCTACCTGAGGATCATTCAGTAGATGAACAAAGACTGCTGATGGAGGAACCTACCATGATTTCTACTTTGGCGACTGAAACCATTGGAATTTCTGAAGGACGAAGGAGTTACGAATTCAGGTAATTTCTGTTTCCTTTCCAGGGCTACTTGGACATGGGACTCCTCAGATGCTTAGTTTAGCAGACCATCCGAGACTGTTAATAAGGGGTTTTACCACCCCTGGTTACGGGTGAAGTTGCTGACATTTGCAGTGCTTATTACACAGAGGGAAAGGATTCCAGCTGATGTCTGAAAGCTATGGGAACAAATAAAATTAATGCATAAAATACAGTTGGACAATACTCCAGCAGGATTCCAAAAAGTGTGGTCTTACCTCCTGGGTACCAAATTTAAGAGCTTAGGCAAAACAAATTTTTTATGGGTTATTAGTTTTTAAAATGATCCAGTGTTGTCTCAACAGTGATCACACCTTAGAGGCTACAAATACTCTGCTCCCATATGATAACAGGAATGTTAATAAAAACAGAGAGGACTGTTGTAGAGAAAGTTAGTTGAAACTTAGAGCTAGCAGCTTAGACATTAATAGCTAGACTGGACAAAGCCTATAGATCGTGGCATGTGAACTGTAACAACTGTACGACAACATGCCGAATACCTAACTAAAGAATTGGCCAAAACTGACCTAAGAGGATGTGATACCGGATATAAGATGATGATCGCTCAGCAACTGCTTAGTAATGAAACAGCAAACAAATCAAACCAATAAAAACCAATAAAAAGCAAGAAGACCCCAGACCTTAGTATTAATATTGTTCTTCAGAGACCTCTTCAGAGGCACCCAGCTCGAGCTGTAGTGCTATTAATAGAAAGCACTGCATAAAGGAGTTTGTCTTTTGGCTTACAGGGAAACTTAGCATCAAGCCCTGCTATGTCAGCTGGCGTGTGTAATTTCCATAACATTATTTAGGTGCTTGCTATTTTTTTTTACATGCTTCTGTTCTCAATTTTCTGACCTCTGCATCAGGAATGCAAAATTCACTCTTTTCTCTGCAATGCCTAGAACAAATTTACAGGAGTTGCTTTTATATGTCACCCATTTTGCTTTGAATAACCTGCCTGGACCTGAGTGCACCCAACGAAGCACAAAACTACAACATTCCTTTTGAAAATTCCAGACTATACATTACTACTTCTGCAACTGCAAAATCAGTCACCTAGGAAATGCTACAGACAGTGAGGTGATGCTGTTTCCTTATCCAAAGAAATGGTAAAAACACCTAAGGGTCAGCAGGAACGTAATTTGTACATACATAAAATACACTGCCCTGAGCTGGTGACTCACCCATCACCAGGTCAGAGAAACTTCATGTTGACACAGTGAGAGGGCTTCGTTCATGGAGCAGAAGAGCTCAGTCCTCTTCTGCATTTATGTTCTCTTTCTGGTAAATATGAATATTCTTCTTAGTCTTGTGAGTCTCTAGCCCTTTTCTGGATCCTGTTAAGCTCTTGACTACAATTTTATTACATGACTATGAATTTCAAATTTATTTCATTGAGGTAATAAAACACACTTTATCTGTTTCAAACCTGTTGCCTTTTACTTTCTTGTGTCTGCCCTAATTTTCACAATAACAGGCACAATCATATGTAAGCCTCTCACATTTTCACCGTTTCTTTTACTTAATTTCTTACTGGAATTCGCTAATTAATTAGCATAGCTTTGCCTTTACAAGTTATGTAACAAACATGTGAAAGACATTTTAATGCGAAGAACTTCTGGAGACTTTTTGCTATTTTCATCTTTCTTGTAATTTGTTGGGCTAAACATTTATATTTCTTTGAAGACAAAAGAAGTATTTTTAGTCAGAAATATTTTTTGGCTCTATTTCCGTAAAATCTTAATGAAGAAAGCTTTGTTTAGGAAGGAAACAGTGTGGTTGAAATTGCAGAGAGTAGAATGCAATTAAGAGAGGAATGAAAATTGAAGCTGTTTAGCTTTGGATCAACTTGAAAATCAAGTTTCCTATTCTGGACCATTCTGTCAATAAATCAGAATTCTTTCATTGTTATAGAAACCTCATGCAGACTTTTCCATACCCTTGTAAAGCCTGTCCATTAGAAGAAAAGATGATGTCTAAAGAACCATTTGCTTTTGAAATCTTTTATTATAAAGACATGAAATAGTTCTTCAAATCCAAAAGAATGATTTGAGCATACTTTTGATCATAAAACAAAAATTGTTCAGAAACAATAGTTTTCTTTGGTTTTTACAGAGAAGATGCCCAAACTTTGTAGCTCCTAATGGCCTATGAAACTGTGGGATGGGCGGATGCTTTCTGTTATACTATTTGTGATCGATGATACTAATTTCATTTGCTTTCATAAATATTGTGAGGGAATGTATATTGCACTGTTGATTCACATTTGTTTCCTTCTCTCCTTGATAGACAATTAGAAACTTTTGAGTTTTCTGAGTGTAAAAATCTCAACGTGGTGAACTTGTTTTCAGCCTGGAGTGTCAGACAGTGGTTTCTTAGCCCTTTGCTTTGGAGAGCCATTGGCAAGCATTTGAAAAGCAGTACAGAGCAATTAGTGGGACAAAATAACAAGATAATCCCAAGAATGGAGTTTTGTATGTGCTTGCAGATGTGATAAGTTACATCAAATAACTTCAAGACAGAAGGGCTAGCTGCCTACCAACTCCTTGTGTTGTCCAAAACACTCTCATTCATATTTCTGGCTTCCTCTCACTATATTTAGAGTTTCCTTAGGTATGTTGACTTTCATCTCCAGGATGTCTCTTCTGAAGCCTTCCTTTTGAAGGTTGTACTTTTGGCAAAGACAACCAATGCTGTTTGTCCGGGGCAGATGTGTCATTTTGTTCTATCTGCTATCCTGTAAGTAGGAGGTGTCACCCTCGTTTCTGTCCTTTAAACCAATGGCTATCACTGTAAGCTGGGAGGTACTTGATCCTTTTCAGTGCTGTAGATTATCATAAACATAATTTATATAATTTTTAACTATGCAAAAGTTAATGGAGGAGCAGGAATGTTCAAAGACCAAACTATGAAGCAAAAAGATAAAAACAAAGGAATATAAGTCAAGAAAATCAGGAATATGAAAAATGGCTGAGGAAGGTATCGCCCAGATGCAGCTAGAAAAACTCCTTGGTGAGTACGAAGTGATATTTCTCCTAAATTGGGCCATCTTTTGGCATTGCTGAGTCTGCACAGCAAAGACCAGCACTGTCATTGCCAAGTACCTTCTCCCAGCCTTACCAAGAGACGCACACAACTGTCCTGAAAAGGAAGGGACTTCCAAAGCCTTTTGGTGCTCTCCCTGCCCCTCCCTCCATTTTCTGCATGTTTTGTCTGTTGATCTTGAAGATAAGCACCTCAAATTTCCACAGAGGTGAACAGTAAAGGCTAAGGATGCTGCACAACTCTGGGCAGCACTGCACCACAGTGTTCCCATGATAAGTTTAACGTGATGCCCTTTGTGCTCAAAGCTGCACAGACTCATGTCCCAACATGGGGAGGCACTTAGAACTGTTAAGTACAAGCTAGGACTCTGTCTGGTGTGCTCATGGAGAACGGTATTGCAGTTGTTAACACAACATTTGGGCTTTCCTCCTGGACAAAGTATTAGTCTGAAATACAGCAGCCACGTATTAAAACACATTTATGGCTCAATCTAGCAGCAAATTGGAGGAGAGATTTGGAAAAGCACATTTTTGTTTAACTGGTCACTTTGTTGCTCCTTCTAAGCATGCTGCTCCCACAGTCCTTGTTCAGGCTCTGAAGCTCTGGCCCATTTGGCTGCACCGACCCCTTGCAGTGGGCACCTCAGACACATGACTCTGGGGTTGATTTCCAGCAAGCCGCAAGGTGTTTCCTCAAGGCTGCTCGGAATCTAACCCTGACTCATTTGGAGAGTCTCCCAGAGAGAGTCAATAGCAAAGTTTATTTCAGGAATCCCAATCCAATGCCTCAATCTCAGGCCTTTGCAAAACTCAGCTGTTCTCCAATGAATAACCAACTTTGGTAAGGTTAGCATACTGCCACCTGGCTTGGCAGCTCCAGGTGTATGAACGTAGCTCTGTGGGGTGCCGGACTTATCCAGGCTTGTTGGTGCCGAATACAGGGCCATTACGACCCAGCAGAAGGGGCCCTGGGGGAGTCCAGCTTGGGCGAGAGCAGGGATTGAGCAACTTGCTTGTCTTGCACTGATAAGCACTGGACCTGAACAGGGGCAGGAGATGAGCAATTTGTTCATCTTAACAAGATGCAGCGCCTGACAGGTCTGCTCCTTACTCAACTAAGTGACGCCTGGGGTGAGGGGGAGCCTTCACAGCTTGATGTTACTTTGGTAAAACTAAACAGACCACCGCTCCTCTGTACTGAATGCCTTTGTTTGCCGCCGCTTCCCCACCCCCCAGCCCCGATCAACTGCACAACAAGCCTTGTTAAGGGCCAATCGACACACAATACCTGACTTAGTCCCACCTCGCCAAAAGTATAAATCTGGCATTTAGAATCCTCTTTTCTGAGGACAAGACCTCCAACTATCCGGATGGGTCGACGGGCCTGGACCTCTCTCCTCCCCAAGCAGGGACGCCTCTTTGGTAAGACTTGCGCCTCCGATTATGTCGGATGTTACCCCAGGAAAACTATCATTAACAAAAGCGCTGAACTATTAACTTGAGCTCAAAATTGTTGCAGTTAGTGCATTTATCAACAGCAATTCTGAACTTTTATATCTGTCGCTTCAATAAATTACCTATTTTTCTTTTCAACTTTGCGAAACTGTTTCAGTGAAAGTCCTTAGTGGGGCTCTGACAGGCAAACGTTGACTCTGATAAGTGGCTACACACATAACCCTTTAGACATAAACCGTTGACCAAGTCTGGGACTAAGACTGGACCTTGCTGCACCTAGGCTCCTCTCTGAGAAGGAGTTTAGAAAGCAAGGGGGTCCTTTCTGAACCTCGTGACTCCATGGGAGGGCCTCCCTCAGCCACATATCAGACTGTAGCGTTTCACGTGACAAGCTCTCAGGGCAGGAGTCATAAGTTGTTGCTGTTGGGATTTGTTGTACCGTTTTCAGTGCAATCTTGTCATCTCAGCCCACAAATGTTTGTCCAGTTCTGTTGACTTAACTAAATCTGTGAGTCCAGGTGCAGGGCACAGGAAATGCTGTCACTCTGCAAGCGCCTGAGATAGTCATTGATGAGAAGGACTGTGAGACCATAAGAACACCTGATATAGTCTCAGATGCAGCACGATGCAGTACAATTGGTTTCACAATCTGATCTAAAACCCCCTAAGGGTAGTTGGGAGGTTTTCCGTTTGTTTCTCTGGGTTTTGGGTCAGTTTATGCACAGTTTGAGCTATTGTTTCAGTATGTATCAATAGTCCCTTAGTTTAGTTCCTAAATTTGAAACAAACTCATGATCATAAGTAAAGGCAGAAAGAGGTTAGAGGAGAATTTTGCTCCACCACATTATATCTTCTTACTAGAGTCTACTGAGCAGAATTGTGGGAACCAAAAGGTCGAGCAAATACCATCACACAAGACAAAAGACGGAGTTTCAGTGAGTGGTGCCTCAGTCTGCTGGAAAGGAGTTCCTGTTGTTTACCTGTGGACAACGGTTCACTTCTGTCACGCAGTTGTGCCAGAGCCACTGCAACAGTAAAGCTGAGCTAGCTCCTAAAATTGCTCTGATGTGCCTTATGCAAAGCAACTACAGGGCAAGGCATCCCTTCAGTGGAGAAACAGATCTGCCAGAGGCACAGGATGATTTCTGATTACAAAGGACTGGTGTTTTGGTGTCTCAAGGCCCAGCAAAAGCATTCCCAGCTACCATGGGGTGAGAAACAGGCAAGAAGGAAGGAAAATGCACAAAATGAGAGGATCTGGAGCAATCAGCAGAGTGCAGCTCTGAAGAGGCACTGTGTTACGGTCACACCATTTCCTCAAGATAAGCTATTCCTTGGGTCAAAGACATGAGCCTTGCCTGCGCAGCCAATAGTAAATGCAATATATTTCACTGTAGCTGTACGTATGCGTACCTGTACACAAACACATGAATGTAAAGAATGCTAAAATAATGAAATGAGCTCTAAGCTAAGACTTGCTGTGAGAGATGTGGAAGGAAAATAAAAGTAGCCAACAGAGCTTGGAAAATATTTTCAAGTCCCAATAGCATCCAAGTGTCAGGCAGTTCCCTGTCATCACAGGAAAGGTTCCCATTTTCCTGAGTACCAAAACAACTGCAAGATTTTCTGCTCTGCTGGGGGATAAAGAAGAAATCTCCTACAGCTAGGGCAAAGTACGTGATTCTCAAAGATGACAGTTACTAAACATTTATTCTAATGAACCGTAGTGGTCCTGTTTATGAAGATACAGACTTTATTGGGCTATAGTAGAATAATAAAAATGAGCAAGTTCTAAAAGTTGTGTTTTATTTTGCTACCCTAAATGCTCTTGACAGCAGAGATCCTATGAGAAATAAGTTGCTTTTTCTCACAGGGGACACGTTCTGCCTGGGAGAAGTCTGCACATCAACCTGAGCAATATTTGCTGAAGAGCAAAGCCCACGAGGCAAAAAGGTGAGTGCTGCTTCTTGGTCTGTTTTGGCTCTGTCCTTTTGAGCTTAAAACCTGCACAGGCCCCCTGAGAGCAGAGCAGTTTTTTCTGTTTTCCTCTGGGAAGCGCAAACACTGCAGCTGCGCTCAGCCGGCACAGCAGACTGCCGGGAGGGATGGTTTCTGGGTCTGCTGCTCCGCAGCCAGGCAAGAGCCCAGCACAACAGCCTCCGTGGAGGACAGGGCTCATGATGACTAACTCAGCTGTGAACTACTGTGAGTAACCTACAAGGCTGCGACTGCTCCTAGCTCACTTATAAAGTGGGTAAATCACAACATCCCTTTAAATCTTAAAAAGCTGTTTTTTGGTGTCCCCCCCCTTTTCTGTTCTGCAGACCAGGAGCCTCACGGGGAGGGAGAAATCGAGAGATGAGTCCTCTCAAGCTTTGGTTTTGATTTACTTTGAGGTTAAGATTAAAGCTGACATCCTGCAACAGTTTCTTTCTTTACTGGGTGTTGAAAGGTATTGTTCTGCACTCAGATGCGCTTCTGGAAAAAGTATTGCTATTGTTTGTTTTGCTGTCTTAACCACCCCTTGGTAAAAATCAAAACAGAGAAAATCAATGCCTAGGATTGTATTGGGTTTGTGTGGCAAGGTTTGGGTAGTGGAGGGGCTACAGGTGTGGCTTCTGTGAGAAGATTCCTCCATGTCCAATAGGGCCAATGCCAGCTGGCCCCAACACAGACCCGCCACTGGCCAAGGTCAAGCCCACCAGCAATGGTGGTAGCACCTCTGGGAAAACATACTTAAGAAGGGGAAAAAACTGCTGCACAACAGCAGCTGGAGAGAGGAGTGAGAATATTTGAGAGAAACAACTCTGCAGACACCAAGGTCACTGAAGAAGGAACCAGACACCAGAGCAAAGATCCCCCTGCAGCCTGTGGAGAAGACCATGGTGAGGCAGGCTATTTTCCTGCAGGCCATGGAGGCTGGTGGTGGAGCAGATATCCACCTGCAGCCCATGGAGGATGATGGTGGGGCAGGTGGAGACACCTGAAGGAGGCTGTGGCCTGTGGGAAGCCCATGCTGGAGCAAGCTCCTGGCGGGACCTGTGGACCCGTGGAGAGAGGAGCCCATTCCAGAGCAGGTTTGCTGACAGGACTTGTGACCCCGTGTGGGACCCACGCTGGAGCAGTCTGCTCCTGAAGGTCTGCACCCTGTGGGAGAGACCCATGATGGAGAAGTTGGTGAAGAACTGCAGCCCGTGGGAAGGACCCATGATGGAGAAGTTGGTGAAGAACTGCAGCCCGTGGGAAGGACTCGTGTTGGAGAAGTTGGTGAAGAACTGCAGCCCGTGGGAAGGACTCGTGTTGGAGAAGTTGGTGAAGGACTGCAGCCCGTGGGAAGGACTCGTGTTGGAGAAGTTGGTGAAGGACTGCAGCCCGTGGGAAGGACTCACGTTGGAGAAGTTGGTGAAGGACTGCAGCCCGTGGGAAGGACTCGTGTTGGAGAAGTTGGTGAAGGACTGCAGCCCGTGGGAAGGACTCGTGTTGGAGAAGTTGGTGAAGGACTGCAGCCCGTGGGAAGGACTCGTGTTGGAGAAGTTGGTGAAGAACTGCAGCCCGTGGGAAGGACTCGTGTTGGAGAAGTTGGTGAAGGACTGCAGCCCGTGGGAAGGACTCGTGTTGGAGAAGTTGGTGAAGGACTGCAGCCCGTGGGAAGGACTCGTGTTGGAGAAGTTGGTGAAGGACTGCAGCCCGTGGGAAGGACTCGTGTTGGAGAAGTTGGTGAAGGACTGCAGCCCGTGGGAAGGACTCGTGTTGGAGAAGTTGGTGAAGGACTGCAGCCCGTGGGAAGGACTCGTGTTGGAGAAGTTGGTGAAGGACTGCAGCCCGTGGGAAGGACTCGTGTTGGAGAAGTTGGTGAAGGACTGCAGCCCGTGGGAAGGACTCGTGTTGGAGAAGTTGGTGAAGGACTGCAGCCCGTGGGAAGGACTCGTGTTGGAGAAGTTGGTGAAGGACTGCAGCCCGTGGGAAGGACTCGTGTTGGAGAAGTTGGTGAAGGACTGCAGCCCGTGGGAAGGACTCGTGTTGGAGAAGTTGGTGAAGGACTGCAGCCCGTGGGAAGGACTCATGTTGGAGAAGTTGGTGAAGGACTGCAGCCCGTGGGAAGGACTCGTGTTGGAGAAGTTGGTGAAGGACTGCAGCCCGTGGGAAGGACTCGTGTTGGAGAAGTTGGTGAAGGACTGCAGCCCGTGGGAAGGACTCGTGTTGGAGAAGTTGGTGAAGGACTGCAGCCCGTGGGAAGGACTCACGTTGGAGAAGTTGGTGAAGGACTGCAGCCCGTGGGAAGGACTCGTGTTGGAGAAGTTGGTGAAGGACTGCAGCCCGTGGGAAGGACTCGTGTTGGAGAAGTTGGTGAAGGACTGCAGCCCGTGGGAAGGACTCGTGTTGGAGAAGTTGGTGAAGGACTGCAGCCCGTGGGAAGGACTCGTGTTGGAGAAGTTGGTGAAGGACTGCAGCCCGTGGGAAGGACTCGTGTTGGAGAAGTTGGTGAAGGACTGCAGCCCGTGGGAAGGACTCGTGTTGGAGAAGTTGGTGAAGGACTGCAGCCCGTGGGAAGGACTCGTGTTGGAGAAGTTGGTGAAGGACTGCAGCCCGTGGGAAGGACTCGTGTTGGAGAAGTTGGTGAAGGACTGCAGCCCGTGGGAAGGACTCGTGTTGGAGAAGTTGGTGAAGGACTGCAGCCCGTGGGAAGGACTCGTGTTGGAGAAGTTGGTGAAGGACTGCAGCCCGTGGGAAGGACTCGTGTTGGAGAAGTTGGTGAAGGACTGCAGCCCGTGGGAAGGACTCGTGTTGGAGAAGTTGGTGAAGGACTGCAGCCCGTGGGAAGGACTCGTGTTGGAGAAGTTGGTGAAGGACTGCAGCCCGTGGGAAGGACTCGTGTTGGAGAAGTTGGTGAAGGACTGCAGCCCGTGGGAAGGACTCGTGTTGGAGAAGTTGGTGAAGGACTGCAGCCCGTGGGAAGGACTCGTGTTGGAGAAGTTGGTGAAGGACTGCAGCCCGTGGGAAGGACTCGTGTTGGAGAAGTTGGTGAAGGACTGCAGCCCGTGGGAAGGACTCGTGTTGGAGAAGTTGGTGAAGGACTGCAGCCCGTGGGAAGGACTCGTGTTGGAGAAGTTGGTGAAGGACTGCAGCCCGTGGGAAGGACTCGTGTTGGAGAAGTTGGTGAAGGACTGCAGCCCGTGGGAAGGACTCGTGTTGGAGAAGTTGGTGAAGGACTGCAGCCCGTGGGAAGGACTCGTGTTGGAGAAGTTGGTGAAGGACTGCAGCCCGTGGGAAGGACTCGTGTTGGAGAAGTTGGTGAAGGACTGCAGCCCGT